>NW_027466833.1:122500-232500 GCF_046128005.1 Genypterus blacodes
ATCCTAATGCATTTACCCTCTGTGTGTATGTGTCTGTGTGTGTGTGAGAGAGAGTGTGTGATCAATGAGTCAGAGCGACTTTAACCTACCGAACAGAATTATGCTTTGCTGCCATCTTCTGGTTTTGTCTCACATTACATCCAGGCGTGTGTTTTCTTTAATAATTGCTGTGATTGCCTTCACACTGACTGAACTCCGTCTCTGCTTTACTGAATACACATGTTGTGTATAAACAAACAACAGCTTCAAAGGATTGGAGCTTTAGCTGTCACTCAAAGTGCTTTCAGGCACATAAATCACTTCAGGCTTCATTCTTTCAGCTATACTTCCGACATTTTCCAATATTTCAGGGGCTTTTAGTTAAGTTAAGTTAAGCAAAGTTCGGGTCAAAAAATGGTCAAATGTAGAAGAATGGTGTCGTTGTAATTACTGTTATTACATTTTGGTGTATAACTTTTGGACTGTAAGTCATAGAATTCAAATGTGTACTTGTATCTCCTTCAATTGTCACTAAACTATTCAGCCTTGGCAGAGGTGTCCTCCCTCTGAGTGCTCTCTTGTAGTTGCTCTGTTGCCTCTGCTGCTCTTTCATGTGGCCTAATGACAACATTTTGTGTTTTGAAGTAAGCGATCAGTTTCCATAGTTTTGACCCTTGTAGGATAAAAGAGCAGTTTGGCCATATTAATGTGAGGCTTGTATCCAATAAGGACTGAGTGAATGATGCTGGTTGTTGTAGTTGAAGTCCTCCAGATTGGCTGAGAGTGAAGAAAAAAGCTCTTCAGAAAGATGAGACTTGATGCTTATCAGTAAAACAGACACAGATCAACCAGTGTTTGATCTGAGTAAGAGCCTCCATGCTCCTCTTCTCCATAGATGATGAAGTGAAGCTGCTCAGTCTGAAGCTGCAGTGATAACAACATCAGCATGTGGCCTGAAAGTCCCCTTTATTGTTGACATACACACACAGAGTGGCTTCCTCTCATTTGTGGTCTGGGCTAGGAGATGTAAGCTCCACTAACTCACACAGCTTCATGCTTTAGTGACTGCGTTCACAAAGTCTATGTGCGCGCGTGTGTGTGTGTGTGTGTGTGTGTGTGTGTGTACCCACCCATCATGCACTGCAACACACTGTACATGATGCGATCCACCGTTACTTTGCTTTAAAATGTTTACAATGTAAATTGGACTTTCTGGTGTCTCTGTTGTCCCTCAGTGGGCCTCGTCTGCTTCTTCCTCATTAAGTGAGGATCACCACATCCTCAGACTGCAGCCTGACTTGTGGCTGAGTTGCATTAGGGCCTATTTGAGGTCACTGTGGACGGAGGGATCGCTTTCTTTGCCTCTTTTAAAAGCAATTTCTCCCTGAAATGTTTACTGAAATGTTGAGATGCTTTTTGATTTAAAGGGCTTTCATTAAATGGGGACATATTATTCTGCTTTAATGTTCTTATTTTCATGGATGGGTCTCCTTTGAATACTTTGGAATGCTTTAATGTGCAAAGACACAGTCAGTATGTTAACATGAAAGTTAGAATGTTTAAATTGTTTTTTTCTCCAGATGTCCTGTAAACACTTTAACAATAAATGGATTTATTCAGGCATGTTAATATTACATCATTGTAGGACAGTCACACATGTTTCCTCATCTGAAATCGTCCTTAAATCACATGATCACTTCTACTCTCCCTTGCTGCAGCACTGCTGTGCACACTGATTAGAAATTGGCCATTTTAGGTATATTTTAGAAATTTTAAGGTACTCTTTAAGACCCTGCGGAAAAAGCTGCTCTGTTCTGATTGGCCGGCTGGGTCGGATTGAAGCTTTCAGGGCAGTTTGGCTTTGTAGGTGATCTGAGGGTTATGGAGATTAGAGAGATGTGATCTAGGATACAGCCTTCTGATTGGCTGAGCCGAGAGGAACAAAATCCTCTGAATATTAAACATTTTTTCCAGGGTTAAGCAGCATGAATTTAGACTCTGAAGCAGAAAAACTTGAACCGAGAAAGAAGTAAGAGATTTTGGTGTCACGTGATTCCGACGGACCAATCAAATTTGCTTACTCAACGTATTCCTATACCGACCACATCTGGCCAGTTGTTAACAAAGGAGAAAAAACATAATTGAAGAAAATGCAGGATACAGGATCAACAGCTGTTTTAACCAGTATTTGTGTTTTAGTAATGTGAACTTTCCTTTAATCACCAGTGCACAATATACGGCGGGTAACGAGTAAAATGGACTCACAATAGCTACAGCTGCAATAATACGACCCCATTCATGTGTTACCGGCATGGAATTGGTTGATATAAAATATTGTATTAAAAAGATGACATGGGAGAACAGGATGACTCGTACATGAACAGTGTTAGTGCGACGTGAACAGTGACCGGTGATCTAACACACGACAGCAACGATGACAACAACAGTAACAACCACAACAACAATGCTTTGGATTATTCAAAAAAGTAAAAAAATCACAATCTTGTGTCTCCGTGACAGAGCGAATAGAACCGTACACTCAATACTCTGTAGAAAATAAAACACACACACATACTCCACACTCGACGTCTACAGTGGAAATCTTTTCTGTTTTGGTAATAGTCTTTTTTTACTTATCAATCTTATATTTATGTCATTGGCATATTTCTATATAATCAGTGCTATTGTCATATTTATCTATGTATCTATGTACAGAACGGATCTATTCATATTTTCTGTGTTTTTCTATGAACACTGGATACTATGATTGGGTTCAAAACCAAAGAAAAAGTGATTACCAGTCTAGTAAACATGTCGCTAAGTTTATGAGTCTCCTCAAAGTGCAAGACTGTGATGGAGGGAAAAGTGCATGAGTCCCGCCACCGAATCACTCAACAGCTGCGTAAAGATTAAGATCCAAATACATCAAACCATGCCTATGGAGCAGGATGGGATCAGCAAACACACTCTCTCGTCTAAAATCACGATTCCAACATGACAGTAACACGTCTGTGCCATGACTTTAAGGTAAGCCCCGCCCACCACCCCCAGCGTACACGTGGTTTGGTACGGCCCGGTGCGGTTCAGCTCGGATTTTATGAAGCCAGCTGAACTGAACTGGTGCCCTGGCGTAAAGCGACAGACAGCAGTGTGTGAAAGACAGGAAGTGCATTTTCACTTGCACTTCCTTTGGCAAGAAATATGCAACAGTCAAAAATGCATCCCTGCTTCAACTGTAGGGGTAAGAAGGTGAAGATTAGAGACGTTTCTTGTAAACATTTCATGCGTTACCTTGGTGATAAAGTTATTCATAGGTGGCATGATTGGGGCGATACGATTCCAAGTCAAACATATTCCAATCAGATTTACATTTGGAGTTCCAGATGAGCAGTAAAGGTCGGAGCCAAAGCCGTGGCTCTGCACCAAACCTCATTCATCTGTCTGGGACATTTACAAGCCCCCATGATTACATTTTCACTTCCGGGGACTCAATTGTGCCAAGTCATAATTGCCAAACTCCTGCCTACTGGCCAAGATTTCACTTGTTGCCTAGCAACTCTGGCTTACTAAAAAAGCCTTTAAACCTGTTCTGTCCTGCAGAGTCGACGCACAGAGTGACTGGACTTGTTGTTGCTTTTATTTTTGTTCTGTGAAGTGTTTTAAAAGCAGCTCGTCTTCTCTGTGATACACTGCTGAGTGTGGCTTTACGTCAGCTGACCGACTCTCTTCACGCGTTGTGAGGATGGGGGCGACACAGCAACAAATTCGGGTCACAATAGCCAAACATTAACATCCTCAACCTTGTCGTCACACACACAAAATGGCAGTTCCACTTACTAAATACAGACACGCACACAACGGAAGTTTCAAAACCCACCTGGAGCAGAAATCATTTTCACATCGAACAAGAGAACATCACGATCCAGATGCTTTATGCATGCAGCGCTTGACACACCGGAGTCCTTTACTAAGCTTTTGTTACAGGAGCCGAGAGAGAGAGACGTGCAGAAGTCAAACTACACGCTGCCTGATCGCCTGCTCTGCCTCAGGAGTGCGTCAGGCCCAAATCGGTTCTGTCACCCGATCATAACGGTGAAAACTCAGAACTGACATCGTGTAAGGAGCCGTTCCTCTCCTGAATCACTACTCTTTGAATTTTCCACCTCCGTCTCTGCTTGTGAAACAGTTCCTGCTGACAAACTCTTAGTAAATGTGGTAAAAGTTGCTATTGAGGCTTGAGATCAGTCCCTTGGCTCGTAGTTCTCTATTGTGTAGTGTGCAGCCGTGTTTTAATGAATAGTTACAGTACCACAGAAAACAATGAGGGTGAGAAAGGGAGAGAAAGAGAGAGAAAGAGAGAGAGAATGAAAGAGAGAGAGAGAGAGAGAGAGAGAGAGAGAGAGAGAGAACCCTCCATCCTCTTTTGTCACTTCGACTTGGCATCGCTTCAGTATTACAACTTAGACACAGCTCTCAGTGTCTGCACAAGAACGTTAGTGTGTGTGTGTGTTTGTGTGTGTGTGTGTGTGTGTTTCCGTGCGCTCCTGTTGTCCTCCTACGCCTCCTCCTCTTCCTCCTCCTCCTCCTCACTGAGTCGGGGAGCAGTCGTCCAGATCCAGCAGCTCTCTCACCAGTCTCTCTCCAAACTGCGCTCGGCTGTAACGTTTGGCCGTGTAGGCGTCGGACATCTTGTAGAGGATGTACGCGTTGTTGATGGCGATGCTGATGCTCAACCAGAAGACCTGCTGCCAGGTCTTATTGGGCTTATGGAAGATAAAGTACCTGTAGGAGAAGAACATGAACCAGGTAGATTATAATGACTGTTTACATCCTTAACAGCACTTTTCATGTCTCCCATAAATGTAAACAAAGAAATGCAGGTTGTGATCTGCTTACTTGCTGTACTTGTCATCATATTTGCAGATGTAGCTGAGATGTGCAGCAAAGGCCTCCACAGCCAGAGGACATGGGATCTCCCCACTTTTCCTCTTAATTATCACACCTGCACACACACACACACACACACACACACACACACACACACACACACACAGAGTAAGAGTTTGCAATCCGCAACCAGAGATATAGAAACTCAACTTTAGTTTCCAAACGTTTTGAGGGTAAAAGGTCTTGATGATCAAGAAAAGGCTGAGGGGAAAGAGTGTGACGTTCACTCTGGTGATTTGTTGGGATTCTGCGCCTCCTAGTGGCCTGGAGTGGCATGGAAGTGAACTCGTCTCATATTACCCACGATGAGGTATGATGGGAGTTTTCCATGTATGATTGATGATCATAATAAAGATATATCCTTTATTAATGGCATCGTAAAGTAAATTTGTTTTTCCTTTTTGAACAGAACACACACGCACACCCAATAAATCAATATTGAATAATAAAGGTTTGCTAAACTGGATCCCAGCCTCTGCTTTTTATTTATCGATCTAAAGCACTCAGAGAAGTTTAATCAACTCTGGATTACGTCATGAGAGCAGAGGATCATGATCCTCGTCCCTGGCAGGAACGGATTATCATGGATTAGGCGCTCCAGTGTATTTTCCCTGTCATGGACGCTGAAACACGCCTCAGTTTTACCCCATGTGAACTCGCATCCATGAACCTCCGGCCCTAAACGTGTCGCTCTCATGATTAAACAATGACCTGATTCCCGGCTGACCTTGTTTTGTAGGGGAGTACGCGTTGGTCAGGAACCTGAAGTGTCCTTTGTTGTACCAGCTTATCAGCGACATGCTGCCTTTCATCATCACTCGTGACAGGCCGCGCTGTGCTGGTGTGGAGCCGCAGACCAGCATGCACTGGGGCAGGCCGGTGCAGTCGCTCTTCCTGGTGCTCAGCAGACCGCAGCAGTAAATTTCTGCAGGGGGACAGATAGCAGAGACTCTGTTGGTGCTGGAGATGAAGAGGCTGTCAATCTCTCACACAGCTGCCAAACATCTTTTATCCTGGGCGTCGTCTGCGTCTCTCTCCACTCCTTTCTTTACTCACTTCTTACATGGATGAGTGTAAAGGGAAACAATCATGTGGTTGACTGCAGCTGATTTGGTGGAGTAATCAATTTAGACAATGATTTCTATCTCTGTGCCGTGTGTGTGTGTGTGTGTGTGTGTGTGTGTGTGTCCACAGTCTGAGCTGCAGTGTAGTGAGGAATAATTAACTCTGCTAATTAAATCCCACATGATGTATTTGAAGGGGAAAACAGCGGACGATGTTGCCTCATGCTTGGAATTCCAGCTGAATGTGAGGTGTTTGATTCGCCTGCTTGGGACGACTAAATATTGATCATATCTGCCTCCTTTCTCTCTTTCTTCTGCTTTGCCCGACAGGCTGTAAAATTGTCTTTCATTGTTTGGCGGGCAGGCAAGAATGCAAAGCTAAAGCCTTCGCAGTGCTGATAACACCAAAGGCGCCTGATTTAGTTTGCTGCATATTTGTCTTCTGCATTGCTGGCACTTTATACAGCTGATAACACCGTGACATGGGGACATTTTGATGATCTCAAGGATGATGATGATGATGATGAATTCACACATATTCTTAGCGGTGACAAAGCCCAGCACTCCCCCCTGAATCTCCCAGTGAGAGGACAGTAAATAGAGTTTATTACACAACATCCCAGTGGTGTTAAAAATGGTATTTGCTGGTTGCCTGGCAATAAAAAAAATCTATTTTAACAGTTCTGCATGTCTGAGATTCGGTATTTTTCCTGTTGTAGGAACAAATCTGAGTCACTTAATGATAGAACAAAGCTCCTTTGGTTCAGGGATCTTATGATAATCTTAAAATATGTTAGAATAAAGTATGTTTTTGTGTAATTCTTCTCTCACTTCATTGCTTGTGTACCTTGTTTGCTGAATTCGGTGAAGAGGCTGAGGCTTGTGATAGACGGCCCGGTGAAGATGATGGTGTTCTTCCCAGAGATGTTCTGGCAGAGCTGCTTGGCCACCAGGCTGTGGAGCTGAGGCTTGTTCTTCAGGGTGGACAGACCGTCTGTCCCCTGGCCATCCTTCAGATGGACAGAGATCTGCAGAGTTAAGAGGATATGAAGAGAAATGACAGTTGGGCCAAATGAAGTTTCCAAAATGGAAGCAGTTCATCTTCTGGAGAGCTGACAGACATTCTCTGCCACCAACCACTCGATGCTGCTGCCAGTTTGGGTCTCTTTAACAGGTCCATTACATTTTAGATCGAGTCTGATTATGTCATCATATTGTACTTGTGGTCGGGTCCAGCTGTCATCTGCTTGGTTCGGGTTTGCGTCTCTTATTTGGGGTTTTCCAGAGTTCTGCTCTGGTTTATACCCAGCTTGTAGAACCTGTCTAGACCTCTTAACTGACTTTTAGATTTTGATATTTCTTGTGCACAAGTCCAGTAGACATTTTGGCCTAATGGTGGCGCTGGAGGAAAGGTCAGAGGGGTCACCCAAGACTTTGGAATTCATCATCAGGGGACCATGAATCTCCAGAGAACTTGAACCTAAATCAGTCCAGTAGTTTTCCCTGACACACCGTCATGTTATGAGGACTCAAAGTTATTCCAAACGGTGATATTCATAAGTGGTTGACAGAGCTCAGTGTGCAGACCTTTATTAAATAAACACAAACAAATGTACACACACACACACACACACACACACACACACACACACACACAGATGCTCTCTTTACTTTATTACAGTCCAGCGTCTCCCTTCTGCTGTACTTCACGAGCTGAATGGCATTAGTCTGATTAGACACGATCTACCTCAGGCCTGTAGCTATCACACTAAGTGGCCAGTCAGTCTGTGTGTTCGTGTGCGTGTGTGTGCATGTGTGTGTGTGTGCACGCTGCCTAATGGAAACTCATTGATTCACTCCATTAACTCTCTCTTTATTTCTCTTTTTTTTTGCTCTCTCTCTCCCTTGACACAATTCATTTAGAGGGAGCAGCTCTGCACACACGCACACGCACACACACACACACACACATCAGCACACAGACGACTGGTAAACACTGACTGACTGCCAATGTGTGTTGACAGTGTGAATGCTAATGCTTATTTGTTAAATGAATGGAGTAATGGCCTCACTTATATCCTCTAATATTCCTTATACACGGCCTGTTGCCTTATTGTGTCAGGTTCTAGCTTTGGGCTAATCTGATAAATGACCAGTATGTACATGTTTTCTTCTTAGACTTTATCATTTCAGTTTATGGCTCTTTGTAATTCACATTTCTGGTCAATGGAGATGTTCCAGGTCCATTATTCTCTAAATAATGACATCTTAACTTGATAACAGACGAGTCCGCTCAACTAGACTGTTCACTGCTGTTTCACAAAGCTAAGCTACTTTGTATCACAGTTGCCAGCATTCCTAGCTAGATACAAACTAGCATTGTCTTCTTTTCGTTAACCAAGAAGAAGTTGGGTCAGGTTTTTGAAGAGTGAAATAAAACTGAAACGTGACAAGACGTCAACATCCACATCCTGAAACATGTCAATGTGTTGCGTCTCACGATTAAAGGAGACATAGCCATTATGTAGCTAGCTTGTAGCTTCGCCTCTGCAGCCATTGTTTACGTAGCAGTGCAGTTGCTAAGCTACTAAACGATGGACTTTTTTCTCAGCTGTGGACTGCAATTACTTGTACATTCATTTCAAATGAAGACACTGTGTGAAATGATTGATCTCTTTTGTCAGTAGCTGAATGAGCAGCAAAGGAGAGAAAATAGAAGAGACTCATAATTCTGATCATGTTTGCTTCTCTGTCCGACAGTAATGTCATTATTGGACGACATCCAACACAATGGAACACACACACACACACACACACACACACACACACACACACACACACACACACACACACACACACACACACACACACACACACACACACACACACACACTCTCTCTCTCTTTGCCCAGATTCTGTTTATTTATCCTCTCTTTGCAGTTCAAAGGCCTTTTGTTCTCCATTTTCTTCCAGGGTTGCTGCACTTGTGTAACCATGTTCTAATGTACTTTGGTTCAGAATCGCTAAGGCACTTGAAAGATGTAACTGCAGCGTATCTTTTCAGTGTAGTCTCTTTATTTGTGTGTGTGTGGGTGCTTGTATGTGGGTGGATGGGAGGATTGCAAACAAGCCTCTTCACTTTAACAATCTATCAACAGAGTATTCTGCTTGAATAAGGATCAGCGTCCCCTCTAAATGGCCTGGTTGTCCCAAACTGTAAACACTGGTTAGTTATTTAGTAGAAGATCGCCTGGAGCACAAACTCGACCTCTTGCATTTTGGGGACAGCAGCTGGAGGTGGATTCAGCCTGTAGTGGTCAGAGACGCTTAGATCCGTCAGTCCTGCTGTGCTGCGCCTCAGATAAACGCTTGTGTTATATAAGCTGGCGTGGGAGTGGAAGGTTACAGAGGGGGCGAGGTTGTTAGTGAGCGGAGTAAATGTGTGTGTATGTCTGTGTGTGTGTGTGTGAATCCACAGATCTGTTCTTTCGCCAGCAGCGATTCCACTACGATGCATTGAAGGAAATGGTGTAATGTTGAATACCAGCTTGGAGTTTGCTACTCATATATGATCCACAAACTGTTCACTAGTTTAGACAGTAAACATTCACTTTTAATCTATTGAAGGTGATATTGTTCCTCTTACATCGCTTGTCACTGTTTCTTCTGCAGCCTTCTTGTATTTGCTGAAATCATAATCTATCTGCATGAATGTATCTTTAGTAGGTTGATCACAAATCCAAACCCTATTCTGAATGTTTGGTGTGTTTAGATTTTAATGTAATGCCTTCTCTCTCTCTCTCTCTCTCTCTCTCTCTCTCTCTCTCTCTCTCTCTCTCTCTCTCTCTCTCTCTCTCTCTCTCTCTCTCTCTCTCTCTCTCTCTCTCTCTCTCTCTCTCTCTCTCTCTCTCTCTCTCTCTCTCTCTCTCACTCTCACTCTCACTCTCAAACACACAGGTGGTCAATAAATCGACTGTCTGTCTGGCACTGATCTCTTTTCCAGCTGATTTGTTGCTGCTACCTGGCAGATGAATCCGGTGGAGGTGCACTGACGAACCCACAGGCTGAACTTCCTCTTCTTCCTCTTCCTCAGCTCTCTTTCCGTACAGGTGGCGATGAACACTGGGTCTTCGTCTATCAAGGGCTCATGAAGAACCTGGAAAAAAACACAAGTTTACTTTGTATGTGTGTAACGTGTTGAAGAAATAACATTTGAGAGAGGGAGGGAAGAGAAACCTGCAGATTTATTGAAGTTTTCGTAGAAATCACACTTTCTGCCTCACACTAAATATTTGCATTTCAAATAACCTCCATGTTTCTCTTCCTGTCGTCTTTCTGCTCTCTCTCTCTCTCCCTCTCTCTGTATTGTTCATTTGAATGGAGCTGAAGGCAGCGCCCAGCAGCAGCTCCCTCCTTCGATCGGACAAAGAGCAACAAGTCATTTCCCAGTCAAATACGGAGTTGTAAAACGAATGAGGATATCTACCCCGGTGACGGATGACCTCATCCAAACCACCATTATAATGGCCTTTGGAGAAATATCCTGTGGCTGCCACCCATCTGTTCACCTCCATTAGTGCGGCGGTGGACACTAAAGCGACGTCTGGTGATCTCTCCATCACTCAGCGGTGGGATAGCTTATGTGCCTCAATGTCAGAGGAGAGAGCAGCGTCAGAAAATACAAACGTCAACATGTTGTTACTGTCCTGCAGCAGCTCCAGTCCTAAAAGCTCCAAAGCATCAAGAGGGCCAAAATCAGTCCTGCACGCACAATGTTTCACTTGTTCATTCTCTTAACTCGCTGCTTTGTCCTCTCAAAGCCATGCGCAAGCTCACACTGCCTCACTTCCTCTCTGAATTCTTTGACCAGTCCCTCTAAATTCGAGCCAGTAAGAGATAAAGGAAGTTGCTTTTAATCGGCTGGCTCACATCACATGGATAAACGCTGATAGTTTCCAATTAAACTGCCAACGCACTTGACAGATTTCTGGTACTTGGGCACAAATCTGTAGAATCCACTTTCCTCCCTGTGTTTAAAGCTTGACCACTCTTCCGTCCCTTTGCTTCGCTCCATTTGTTATGATTGGCTACGTTTAGTTTCTGATGTCTGCAGAGGGGCGACACGTTCGGTCTGTGCCACTCTCATCGAAAATCTGGGCCCACTCAGTACGTCTGGCACAGAAAACTAACATGATAAAACAAACTGGCCTAGATACACCAGCACCCCCATCGCTACATACACACACCCACCCAAACACACTCAGCCTGACACAACCACGTTGCCCTCATTCCTTTACATTGATCATATTTCACATTTAAATCCGAGCTATTGTTTTCTTTTACACTGGAGTGAATGGAGAAGGAGTTTGTGTTAAAAGCTTGTATTTCCCAAATGCATTACAGCACCGACGCGACAAACAACGATGACGTGATAGCACTCATTCTGTATCAGGACCACAAGCAAATCAATCAACTGCAACCCAGAAACCCATTAATTCTTAAGAACCAAGGACTGGCTGACATCCATTTTCATTGGTGACCATGAATATTGTTCATTTTCATCTTGTTCTCTGTCACGACTTTGCCCCAAACACATTTAATGCTTTAAAAAATGCTTCTTGGTCTTGATGGAGATGGAGGCCACAGCCAAAGGAGGAGAGCAAACTTGGTGCCTCACTGTCCCACTGTGCATAAATGTAGATCTGATGCAGACATTGCACGTCTCTGGGGGCTGCAAACAGAGAGCAAACTAAGCCCTCTGGAGCGTGTAAAGCACTTTGAATTGCCTTTGTGTTTGAACCGTGCTATATAAATGAATTAGCCCCGCCTTGGAGTGCTTTGAAATGGTTTGGTCAAATTAGTGACTGGCGGCGTGATGGGTATGATTGTCCAAATGCATTTTAAGATTCATTCACCCTGACACTGATACACTGCACCCACCTGTGTCTGCGAGGGCCTGAAGGTGCAGTTGAACGACTGTTGCAGCGAGTCCAAGAAGGGCTGGATCTTGTAGAGTCCCTGGTTGCTTCCCTGCGATGGCCGAAAAGCCACAATGTGGAAGTACTTGAGGATCTTCTCGAAGCGCGCCTGGCTCATCTTCAGGGCGATGCTTCTGTTGCTGAAGAAGCCCGAGCTCCAGATGCTGAGCACCGATTCACAACGGTGGACGCTGGTGGAGGTGACGAAGCCAAGGAAGGCTTTCATCTCTTGGGCTGTGACGGGACACCAGCCTTCGTCTGAGCCAAAGCGTTCCTGGAACTTCTTGGCGTACATGTTGGTCTGAGTGACCATGTTTTGGATGCAATTGTCCGGCACGAAGAGCTGGAAGAAGTCCAGCGCTGTGGCACTGGCTGGCATCTTCTGGGCAGGGCCTGGATGGGGAGAGAGAGATGGATAGCATGAGAGACGAGACCAGGAAATAAGAGAAATAGTGACGCAGATCATAAAACACAACACAGAACTCTCACAAAATCACAGTTTTGAAGTAGATTAGAGCAGCCAGTGTTTCTTGGTTGGCTCCAGACAGAAACTAGAGCAGAGGGAAGATCCATGTATTCATGCCGTGAACTGCACTAAATCACCCAGACTGAAGAATACTGCAAGTTACTACACAGACAGCTCAAGCTATAATTCAGACTCAGCTGCACAGGTCAGCGGTTCCAAAGTTTGCACAACACGACAGTCACCAGACACTTTCAGGGCTTTGTTGTTTTAGCATCACGACAAGCACCAAATCAAAACACACACCGCCCTTCACTCAGCGGCCACTTTATTACATACACCTGTACTACGTTATGTAATATGCTGATAATGTTCGGCTTTCTTGATAGTTACTGATGCTGTTATGTAAGACTGCGGCGTAATGAAAGGTGTCGGCAATATTCTGTCTCCCTCATGTACTCAACGAAATACAATATGCAATACAATTCGATCTTATATAACAGCAGGTAGGATTTATAGCAAGGAAGCAAAGAAATGTAATGCTTCTGAGGTGTAGTTACCATGAAGCCCAGAAGGAAAAACCCTACTTTGAGACATTCTACATATTTCTTGTTTAATAGCGCTTGTTCTGGCAGTCAGCATTGCATATAATACATCTTTTTTTTGTTAAGGAGATCCACAAGTAGTAAATCTGTAACATTAACAGTGAAGCTTGTTCAGTAGGACCGGATTTAGGCAGCAAAAGAGACTGAAACGGCTGTCTTAATTTCAGGGAACCTGGAAGTCCCCTTAATGCTGTTTTTCGAAGATCATTTAAATTTTTACCAGGGACCGGGGACACTCAGGCCTATGTGGTTAAATTAAAGTATTTACCACCAGAAAGCTGTTTGTCCCTGATGCCTGACATTCAAGTCGCGTTGTTGTTGTGTTTGTTTAGTGAAGCGATAGATAAAGATTTTCCTTTCTAATTGTTGCAAACCGCTGGAAAGTGGGGACGGCAAACAGAACAACTTCAGGCTCAATTAAACACCAAAATCTCATTATCGGTGAACAGCACCGAACAAGGTAATCTCTCCCATTCTCCTTTATCTCCCTTTCTCTCTCTCTCTCTCTCTCTCCAGACCCTTTTCTGTCCTTCTGTCTCACTCTCTCCAGCTCCTACAGAAGGACGTTACACCGCTCTTTGTGTCAGGTTCCACATAATACTAGGAAAGGCTGCAATTGTAACTGTGAAGCCAGAAGGTTTAGAAAAACACACACATCAGCCCACACGAGGCGGATGCTTGTGGACTGGATGGCAGCAGCGGGCCCACAAGGCAGCGCTGGAGATCTGCTCATTTGCATCGAATGCGATTTTGAAAGCCGAAGGTAGAATCCAGCGTGACTTCCTCGGAGGGAGTGGCTCCTTGATAACAACATCAATCAGACTAGCAGATGGAAGAGCCACAGAGGCAGAATGACTCACCTGAGCTCCACACAGGGACGAGCCAAAAATATGTAACCGGAGGAAATAGAACACAAACTCCTTTTTTATGGATAACGGAATTGTTTCATCTGCTGTTTTGAGAAAACAAGATTTCTCACACACCCCTGCCAGTTCATCTTCATTGAGCTGTGATGCAGCTGGAGGAATGATCTTCTACTACAGCTCCTAATTCTACTACTGAGACATCATTGTTGCTTTGTAAGCTCTAAAATATTACCAATTACTCCACATACACACAACAAGTATCATTCCTGTCCTAATGTTAGACGCCTAAGCTTTTATAGCCACAGCTTTAGGAATTACAGATTACAGACTATTCAGGGAGGATGAGCCTGAAAACACACACTAAGCTGAGTTTCAACGGATATTACAGATGTGAGCACGGATCCCACGGTTTCAGGCGGACTAGAAGGGTTTTCCCAGATGGAGAATTTCGAAATATAGCCCAGAGAGAGGAGGTAAAAAATGAGACGGCACGTATCGAACGGACAGAGAATCCACCCTGCTGCATATTTAAAAGGCTTGAATGAGCACCTGATCGGATTACGCCGTGTAGTTGGTTGTTTTTGGAAATAGTAACGTATGAGAGAGAGAGTGAGAGAGAGAGAGAGAGAGAGAGAGAGAGAGAGTGAGAGAGAGAGAGAGAGAGAGAGAGAGAGAGACGTAAAAGGGAACAATGAACAGACAGCAACCTGGCAGGCAGAGAGCAGAGCCACTCTGCAAAGTGAAAGAATAAATAGCTCTTTAATTCCCGTCTACGTAATGACAATGTGGTTATATAATCTCAGATGGCCGTGTATGTTTAGTAATCCTCTGGTCAAACCTACGACATAATCTGACACTATGAGGAGCCTAACATGGCTCCCGTATGTGCGACCTTGAGTGATTTCAATCTGAACAAAGCTTCAAAATTCTCTTTCTGCTGAAACACCATGAGGGAGTAAATCAGGGACGGGTTCAGACCTCCGTGGGGTTCATGGGAGGTGTGTGTGTGTGTGTGACTGGAGGTGCATTCTGATGGGGGCTGATGATTTATGTACAAGGTGCAGAGCCTCCGGAGGGGAGAGGGGAACCAACCGTCACATCAACTCTGCATCTCTGTCAGCGCTGCCACAGTAGGGAGATAAAGACAGACACACAGACAGTCAGACAGACGGATAAGTGGGCCAGCAGACAGGCAGGTGCACCGACAATAAGACAGCCAGGTGTTAGACCAACAGACAGACAGAGAGAGAGAGAGAGAGAGAGAGAGAGAGAGAGAGAGAGAGAGAGAGAGAGAGAGAGAGAGAGAGAGAGTGAGAGAGAGAGAGAGAGAGAGAGATCTGATATATCATTGTTCAGCCGTAGTGGAAATCTCATCTGGCGTTTTCCCATCACACACCATTAAATAAAGTGGAGAAACATATTTGTGTGTATCAGGACGATCTGTGTGTGTGTATGTGTGTGTGTGTGTGTGTGTGTGTGTGTGTGTGTGTGCGCAGTCGATAAGATCAGAGCTGAAAATCGTTTTTTTGAGGTTTGAAGTTTGATTTAGTTCCTCTGCAGCCTTCCAGCTCCTCCATCATCTCCAGCCATGACACAGTGATAGGTCGGGACCACACCCGCTCTGCCTGTGTCTGCACAAACACACACTAACTGTCAGAGCACCAGGCTGTACAAAGACACACCTGCTGAGCTTAAGTCAACACAGCCAAGGGAGTCTAATACAAAATAGGAAAGAGTGAGATGCAGGAGCCCCAAAGGGCCTCGGAGCTTTCCTCACCCAGGGCCAGTCGGAGTGATAAAGGGAGGCAGCAGCCAGCAGAGCACAGCTGGAGGACATTAATTTTCTGTTTATTTAGGGTGCAGTGCAATAAGGGCTACACACACACACACACACACCTGCCGTACCTGGGGTCCCTTCAATCCTGGGAACCTGAGTATTAATAAAACAAGAGCCACTCAAAATTCTTTTCAGACTCCTGAGTCCTCGACTAAAAATGCTGTCTCATGGTCACATGAGAGAATTCTGCTCTGAGCACAGAGAGAAGAGAGAACAAGTCAGTCTGACACAATCTGCACTGGTTTAACTTGAACGACACAATGTTGAGAGAATGCAACCAGTGCCTTTAGTTCAGTGTGTGGATGCTCTGGTGTGTGTTTGTGTGTGAGCAGATTGAGGCCACGAGTCCATGCTGTCTCTGCCATATGCCTGCTCTGCTCTCAGGGTGCATTAGTGCAACGTGTCGATGTGGAGACGGGACGGCAGAGCCAACAAAACACCTCTGCCCCAAGAGAAGAAGAGGAAGAGGAGCCAAGAGTGACACGAAGAGGACAAACCCCCCTGCCTCACGTGCCGAGTAGAGTCAGACGGACAAAATGGATGAAAATGGCTCTGTGGAGGCCAAGAGGCAGACGGACGGGCAGACAGACAGGTGTGCACAGACAGACAGGTGCGCTTTGATTTGCTCACTTGCACACACATTCTCTGCTTTTGGAGGACAAACACTGGACCTGAAAAGTGGACAGCTTGAGCTTACAGCCCGTCTGATGTCAATACACTCACAAGCGTCTTCAGTCGACTTGGTGCAGGCACGACGAAGCACCAGTGAAAATGTGTGTATGCGTCTCTGTGTGTGTGTGTGTGTCCTTGTATGTACAGAACAGTATATGTGTATGTGTGTGTCTGTGTGCATGTAGAGCCAAGAGACCTGCAGACATCACGCTGCTGCTCTGAATTACATCCCTGCAATGCCCTGCACACACACACACACACACACACACACACACACACACACAGGACAGCATGTGTGCACCTCAGTACCAAAGGGTGAGGTATCAAAGGAATAACACTTAGCTTTCATTTAAAAAGGCAATTACCAATGCAGTAGTGGGCTTGAGTGTCACTTACGCTCACGTACGCACCAGGAACGCGCACACACACACACACACACACACACACACACACACACACACACACACACACACACACACACACACACATAAATGAAACTGCCGTCCGGTGGTAGCAGAGCCTTTAGTGCGGGCCTGTCTGTCCCGCTTCGCCCCCCGGACACAGCCTCTCTTTGCGGGCTTGACCTTACTCATCTCACCGTACGTCTCTTTGTACGGCGGCACCGTCACGTCCTGCAGCGTCTCCGTCCATCCGTCCTCCTCAGCCTGACTGCGGGACAGCGTGCCGGGCGGACCGGCTCCCAGTGCCCCGGCGTGCCCGCTCTCGTTGTCGCCGGAGCTTCGCTTCTTGTGCTGCTGCTCCTCCTCGCCCGGCTCGGCTCTGTAGTTGTCGGAGTCGGAGTCTCCGGAGGTGCTGTAGAACGGGTTGTCACTGCTGTCGTCCCCGGACTCGCCGAACACATCGTCGGATATCTGCAGGCTCTCGTACCGGGAGCGGGCCGCTTCCAGGAGAGACAGCGCCTTCCGCCCGCACTCCGCCATCTCTCTGATGATGCTCTGCTCTCCCTCTCTCCCTCTCTCTCTTCCTCTCCCTCTCTCTCTCTCCCCCGATGAGCAGCGTGTTCCCGGTGTCGCCTCGTAGGGGGGGTGGGGGGATGTGGTCCTCTCTCTCTCTCGCCTCCTCTCTCTCTCCGTGTGTGTCGGGGGGAGCTGTCCTCTCCAAGGGTACTGAAACGTTTCCGCTCCCCTGCTCCGCTCGGCTCGCCGCGTTGCGTTGCGCACTGGTCTCAGTTCTCACGTCCAACTCAGCATCCGGGTTGGACGATTTGTCCACACGGGGAAACTCCCAATGAACACAGGCCGCGTCAGCTGACTGCATCGCCCCGATCACTCCTCCAATGAGCTCCCTGCTGGGCAAACAGAGTGAAGATAGAGAAATGTCAAAATGATAATGACGGGGATATGAGTATATAGAAGATGATTGATTAATTATAATAATCATAAAGTAGAGAAGAAATATATCGTAAAATGTAGGAATCATTAACCACCACAGTCCCTTTCCCTCACACACAGACACACAGACACACACACACACACACACACACACACACACACACACACACACACACACACACACACAGACACACACACACACACACACACACTTTATCTATCTATCTATCTATCTATCTATCTATCTATCTATCTATCTATCTATCTATCTATCTATCTATCTATCTATCTATCTATCTATCTATCTATCTATCTATCTATCTCTTCTATATTCTGCCATTCCCCTTCTCGCCTGTGGGAGTCGCTGCAGCCTCATTGCCGCCGTGACGTCTTCCTCGTTGGTGTCGTGCCATGTTTGCGGAAGCGTCTGTGCCTGCTGCAGCTAGCTGGAGGCTTCGTCTCCCTCTGACTGGACTCTAATCGTGTCGTTATAACTCAACATGAATCTACCGAAGGGTCCAGATTCTTTGTGCTTCGACAAAGACGTTTTTATGAAGGTAAGAATCTCGCATAGTCACGTTTTAACACCGGAGCCGAAGCTGTTATAGCAAATATTCGACTCATCTTTCCTCCTCAAACCTGGGACCGTGAACACAACTGGTGCCTTTGCGGTTCCATCGCGTACATGTCTGTTTTTGAGTGTGTGTGTGTCCGTGTGTGTTTCCTATGCAGGATGACTTTGACGTGGACCAGTTTGTGTCGGAGTGCCGTAAGCAGGTCCAGCTGGAGGAGCTGCGGGAGGACCTGGAGCTCTACTACAAGCTGCTGAAGACGGCCATGGTGGAGCTCATCAACAAGGACTACGCTGACTTTGTTAACCTCTCCACCAACCTGGTCAGTCTGGATTATGATCGTGTTTAAGGTTCTATAGTCTCCTAACTTCTTAATCCACCATGCGGATGACGTTGTGCCTTTATGGACACATAACTGTAACAAAACAAACAAAGGTGCAGTATTTAGCTGGGACACTTAACAGTCCCCTCTGTCTGTCTCTCTCTCAGGTGGGAATGGACAAGGCTCTGAATCAGCTGTCTGTGCCGCTGGGACAGCTAAGGGAGGAGGTCATGGTACGTGTGTGTGTTTGTGTGTGCGTGTGTTGATACTAGTTATGCATGTATGAGTGTGATCTGACCTGATCTGTTGTGTGTTGCAGAGCCTGCGGTCGTGTGTAAGCGAGGTGATCGAGGCCATAGACACTCAGCTGTCCAAACAGGACGACCTGCAGAAGAAGAAGGTCCTGCCCGTCTCTATATCAGATCATCTTGTTTTCCTTCTCTGTCACATCACCTGAATGCTGGACGCAGGTTGTCAGAGTTTGACGTGAGCTGTGTGTGTCCTCCAGGCGTGTGTGTTGAGGCTGATCCAGGTGGTGCGGTCGGTGGAGAAGATCGAGAAGATCCTGAACTCGCAGAACTCCAAGGAATCCAGCTCTCTGGAGATCAGCAGGTAGGAAATGAGACAAAACAAGAAACACAATGTTAGTCGCTTGGCAGGAAATAACGTAACTAAAGCTGCTGAGAGTGAGGAAGTGGAAGCAAACGGACACACACATAACATTGTGTGTGTGTGTGTGTGTGTGTCTCTCTCTCTCTCTCTCTCTCTCTCTCTCTCTCTCTCTCTCTCTCTCTCTCTCTCTCTCTCTCTCTCTCTCTCTCTCTCTCTCTCTCTCTCTCTCTCTCTCTCTCTCTCTAGTCCTTCCTCAGGTCAGATCTTGGAGAGGATAGCCACAGAGTTCAACCAGCTGCAGTTCCACGCTGTGCAGAGCAAAGGCATGCCGCTGCTGGACAAAGTCAGGCCGGTGTGTGTGTGTGTGTGACGACGGGTCCATCGCTCCGACAGCCCAGAAATCAATCTGTCAATCAATCTAGTTCAATCTGATTAGTCCCTCCCCCTTATGGACAAACAGCAAAGACGTTGATGCAGATTGATTTAAGATTTCACCCGGATTCACTTTTTCTAATGGTTATAAAAGTTTAGATACTCTGGGTTTAACTGTGTGTGTGTGTGTGTGTGTGTGTATGGTGTGTGTGTGTGTGTGTGTGTGTCTCCTCTGGCAGCGTATCGCAGGCATCACCTCCATGCTGCAGCAGTCTCTGGAGGGCCTGATGATCGAAGGCCTGCAGACCTCCAACGTGGACATGGTGCGCCACTGCCTCAGGACGTACGCCACCATCGACAAGACGCGGGACGCCGAGGCGCTGGTGGGCCAGGTGCTGGTGAAGCCCTACATGGACCAGGTCAGGACCAGGACACACACACACACACACACTAGTCTGGGGCGGGGGGGGGGGGGGGGGCTCCTGTGTGTTTTTGGAGTGAGTTTTCTGAAAGCTCTCCTCCTCCTCCTCCTTCTTCTTCTGCCTTGTAGGTGATCGTAGAGGAGGTGGTGAAGTCCAACCCCAACGGTCTCCAGCTGATGTACTCCAGGCTGTTGGAGTTTGTTCCTCACCACTGCAGGCTCCTCAGAGAGGTCACAGGAGGAACCGTGTCCAGGTGTGTGTTAGAGGAGAGAGAGAGAGAGAGAGAGAGAGAGAGAGAGAGAGAGAGAGAGGGAGAGATGAGTCTAGGATAACGCTTTGGTCACCAGTAAGCGTCACCAGTGTGCTGATGTTCTCTCTCTCTCTCTCTCTCCTCAGTGACAAAGCCGACTTCGTCCCAGGTTACGACTTCTTGGTGAACTCTGTGTGGCCTGAGATGATCAGAGGGATCGAGGAGAGGATGTCTTACCTCTTCAACCCTGGAAACCCTGACATTTTCTACGAGGTGCGTCCACTTTACTCTCTCTAATACAGCAGACTGGTCTTCCTCCTCTTCCTCTTCTTCTGTTGTGGTGCTCTGCGGTCTCATCTCTTCTCATCTGTGTGTGTTGCCTCAGCGTTACAGTGCGAGCGTGGAGTTCGTGCGGCGGTTTGAGCGTCAGTGCAGCTCGCAGGCCAGCGTGAGGCGGCTCAGAGTTCACCCCTCCTACACCAGCTTCCACAACAAATGGAACCTCCCCGTCTACTTCCAACTACGGTACTCAGCGCCTCAGAAACACACACACACACACACACACACACACACACACACACACACTCCAGCCAGCAGCTTCACCTCCTTACAGGACTCAAACACTAAATGTCCTGTGATCTAAACATCAGTCAAACACCTTAACTCAACCTTCATCAAAGCGATCATTAGACTGAACTTATGGGTGGAAACCTTTTAACCCTTTAGAATCTGACCGCTCAGCTTGTGTGTGTGTTATCAGACATTAGTGAAAGGGGAGATGATCGGTTTTAAGAGCTTTACTGGAATCACTCAGCCTGTCAGCATTTGCATGTGTGTGGGGGGGTGGAGGTGTGTGTGTGTGTAGGGGGGGGGTCTCAGGAAAAGTGCTTATGTATGGCGGTTTCATATGAATGATGACAAGACGCAAAATGTAAAGAGAGAGAAGAGAATATGTGTGTGTGTGTCAGCGTATTGGGAATAAACACTGAACCTTGGCAGACTGTCGATTGTCCCGTCTGTGTGTGTGTGTGTGTGTGTGTGTGTGTGTGTGTGTGTGTAACCTGTCCTTCTTTACCTGTGTGCTCGTCTCAGGTTTAGGGAAATCGCAGGAAGTCTGGAGAGCTCCATCAGTGACGGGTTAGAGGGAGCAGCAGGTAGGAACAGAGCTCCACACACACACAGAGCACGCCATCCGCTTGATAATGGGCTGAGGTGGATACAAGTACAGCATCATGGTATGGGTTTGTGTGTGTGTGTGTTGTCCAGCGGGCAGTGTGTACCATCTGAAGGTGTCTGATGTGTTGTGGTCCTGCCTGATGAGGTGCTGGTCAGACAAAGTCTACCTGTCGCCTCTGGCTCATCGCTTCTGGAAGCTCACGCTGCAGCTCTACTCACGCTACGCACGCTTCCTCGATGAGGTAACCAAGGATACAGAGCATTTACACAAAAATAAGAGTTCACTACAATCCAAACTAACATTCTCCTCTTTCTGTGTTTGTGCCCTGCAGGTGCTGACTAAGGCTCCGCCCTCCGAGGCTCCCAAAGAGCCCAGCAGGCCGCTGCCGAGCTCCGCCTCCTCCACCTCCAGCCGCACGTCGCTGGACGAAGGCGGCAGCGAGAGCGGGAGTCCGGCCTCGCTGTCCACCAAGCAGCTCGTCTACATCGCAGCCGACATTCAGAAGCTACAGGAGCAGGTCTCTCTCTCTCTCTCACACACACACACACACACACACACACACACACACACACATACACACATGACCACCGACACACTAGAATATAAGCACTAATATTTCTGTACTTGCTTGTTGGCTTTGTGTCGCTCTCAGATCCCAGAGTTGTCTGAACTGGTCCGACTGAGGTTAGAAGCCGTTGGATTCCAAAACTTCCCTCTTGTGGAAGGTAAGATGTGGAGACTTTACACAGATCTACATCCCTAAATGTATTTGCTGATAGACTCACTGGCGCCCCCTTGTGTTTCAGACGCTCTAGCGGACTCTAAGGCTCGTCTGTCCGTCAGCGTCCCGGCGCTCAACACCAGGATGACTCAACATCTGACCGAGCGCTCCTGCCGTTTCCTGAAGAGCGCCTCAGAGGTTCCACGCCTCTACCGCAGGACTAATAAGGTCAGTGAAGCCGCGGCCTGTGCTCACACACACAAGAGTTGTTTCTCCCACATTACATCATCGCAGCACATCGACAGCACCTGCACGAGTTCACATGCACATGAAATACTTGGGCGTAACCTTTAGCTTCCTCGCTGGACAGGAAGTGCCCGCGCGCGCATCAGCGTACATGGACAACGCTTTACGCCCGTTACTTCAGCTGCTGACAGACGCAACGGGGCTCGTTAACCCCTCGACGGCACAAGAATGGCTGCGAGTTGCACTATGTGACTGCACACAGAGGTGAGGTCACACACACACACACACACACACACAAGTGCTTGATCTCTGTAATGTTTCCCCGCCTCCACATTGTCCACCTTTGTTCCCGTCTGCAGGTACTATGAGACCATCGCTGAGGTGCTGAGCTCGGTGAGGAAGATGGAGGAGAGTCTGAAGCGACTGAAGCAGGCCAGGAAAGGCACGACCGCGACGACCACTACTGGGGCCAACGGTGGACCCACAGATGACAGCAAGATCCGCCTGCAGCTGGCCCTGGACGTGGAGTACCTGGGAGAGCAGGTGGGTGGGGACGCAACATGTGGGTCGGGTTTTAAATGAAAGCTGCACCGACAAGATCATTTTCTCTTAACGCTGCTTCTGTGCCTCTGTGTCTCAGATCCAGAAGATGGGCCTGCAGCCCAGCGACATCTCCATGTTCTCCACTCTGATGGATCTGGTGAAAGAGGCTAAGGAGCTCGCTGAGCAGAGCCAGTAGAGTGAACTGGATCCCACTGACATGCTGGGATTGCCCCCTGCAGGTCACTAAGGGATGTGAAGAAAAGGCAACAAACACACTGTGCCTGATCTCACACACTCGCTCATAATCTCAGCTTCTTCATAGAGTACAAGAGTTTGGGATAAATCAGATTGGTCCCCTGTTCTTTTGATGTTTCATGCTGGGGTCTCAGTCTGTTGTGGTCGAGGCCCAGCAGACACTGGAGAATGTGGGAGGAGCGTTCAGGGCTCCTGATCCGACGCTGGAGCTTTAAGACTCACCAAGGTTTCATCTGACGCCCTGTATCAGACGGAATGATCACTGATCATGTGTAAACAACGATAATGTGGTGGACTGAAGATGTTTCTGTTTGATATGCACTGTCCAATATAATCTATCAATTTTGTATTGGATCAAATGAGACCAGACAAAGTGTCACAAATGCATCAAAAAGAGTCCAATCTCTTTGTTCGTGTTTATCTGGTAGAGGATTGATTCACAACAATGTGAAATGTGTACATTTGGATGGAATAATAATGGATATAATGGAATAAAGTGGTAATGAACCATGAGAATTTGGGTTTCAGTGCTTATTCTGTGTGTAGACTAGAGATGCATTTCCTGAAGAAATCGGCTGTGATTGCTGAAAGGTTTTGCCGAATGTTGAAGATTTACAGTAAGTGAAAGCAGTTTGAGTGACAGTTAAAGCTCAAATCCTTTAAAGCTGCCATTTGCTTATAAACAACAGGTGCAGCCAATTAAGCAGAGACACAGCTGAGTCAGTCTGAAGGCAGAAAACGCCTGAAAACCACACATCCAACAGCTGGCTCTCACCTAAAAACTGTAACTGCAATCTGAGTCGGACCCTGAGAACCAGGAGCACCTCCTGAACGGAGTGATGCATTATGGTCCAAAAAGACCGGAAAATAACAAATAACCAGGAAGTTGAAAAAGATCGGATGGGTGCTGAACATTTAAAACATGTACAGAAATCACCCCAGTTCAAATGAATGCAGTTGATGAACAATTATCAAGTGACTTCAAAGATAATAACTCTTGTTCATTATGCATCTAGCTCATTAACAGATGTAATACACTGAACACATGACACACGGGAGCAGATGTTCAGGTCATTCACATCCATAGGGCTTTGAACGGACACGTATAGATCCAGAATGCTTCCAAAAAAAGAACCTAATTCACACGTAAATGGCCCGTAAAACAGTTTGTAAAATCAGCAGACTATCCCTTTACATTCAACCCAGACAGTTGAAGAAACATTTTGTGAACTTCACTCCACCATTCAGTTCAGGCGAGTGCTCACTGCTCAACGACGACATTGTGATTGAAATGATTTCGTCCCTGAGACTGAATTGAATCTGAAACATTTTACCGATACTGAGAAACAAAACTTTTACTTCAATCACAACAGCAAACAAAAATAAACTCTTAGTTACAATATACAATGTGGTAGTCATTTGTCACAGAGAATCACGGTTACTGTACCTAGGCTACTGACAAATACTGTACAGAACACTGCTAGAAGACATTTTACAGAAGAAACAAATTACGAGTTTACCAGTCAGCATGAACACAACTCGGCTTAAAGTTCACAGCAACAGGTTTTCATAAATACTGTTAAATTGATCCCAACTCGACTCTTGACAGCGTTTAAGTGTGTGGTGTGATGGGCTGGGCTGTTGGGGGACGTGTGTGTGTGTGTGTGTGCTGGACAGTTTGGTTGGACGTAAAGGACCTGTAGAGCTTTAGAGTGTAGGATTGGTGATCTTGCCCATTATGAGAATGGCATTTGAATCACCTTCCACCACAAAGAAGAGGAATGGCCGGTTGATAGACAGTTCCAGGGCTCCGCTGGGGATCTCCTGGTTCTTTGGAAGTTCTCCCTCTTCTCCTGACAGCTCAAACAACACCTTGTTGTAGGCCTGAGAAGACAAAGGGACATCGGTGAAGGGCACAAACTTAACTACAGCCTGTTTCGTGTGGAGTTTGGTTTTCCTTTACCTTATCAATGGTGAAGGGTTCAGTGCTGCTCAGGCGGTTGAATTCAGCCAGCGAGCCCAAAAGTTTGGCCTCTATTTCTGGATCCAAGTTTGTCAGGAGGTCACGCAAGTCAGACGTAGATGACATGGAGAACTTTGGCACCGAAAGCGTCAACACTCTGTGGGAGGACACAAGGACACGAGGACACAAGGCGGTTATGAGCTGTAAAGGATGTTGAAATGGAATGGCACGTGACTCTTTGTCCCCTAAAAGCACGCATGCTCCACTTTGATATGATAAACCATTATTGATTGACCGACTGAGCGATTGATAGACAGTTACTGACTAAGGCCTTTTCACCTGAAGTCAATGAGACGACACACACAACCAGGCAAAGCACTTCTGTAATCATGGAGCAGGGAACTTTCCCAAAAATGTTTTGTTCAGAGCAGACTCACCCCTCCCTCAGGCCGTGGTGCCAGCCGGAGATGACGTCAGTGAGGAGCTTAGACTCGATGTCGTTCAGGGACACTCCTTGATGAGGGAGGACCAACAACATGTAGGTCTGCTTGCTCAAAGACAGCCTCACAATTGTGCACCGCCGTAACTTCATGGTAACACAAAGCAAAGATACCGTTAAATGATGCGACCAAAGCAAACAGAATCACCTCCAACACAAACAGTTCAAGGATCATTAGTGTAAATACAAAATGAAGCAGTTAGGATGATGAAACTGCAGATGTACCTTATCATACAGGTGGTAGAACACACCAGTGTGGGTCATCACTGGAGCCATAACTGTGGTTGTTTCATCCACATGAAACTCCTGCAAAGAGGTTTTGGGTGGTTGGGCGGTTGTCTTCCAGCTGCCTACACAGTCACAAACAAGAAACACCAGCAGCTGTTAACATCTCAACATTGTTGTTAAATGTAAATGGTCTTCAAATGACCAGAGGATGCGTCCAATGAAAGGAGACACAGCTATGGACACCTGCAGAAACTAGTGAACTAGATGTTAACATGTTTCAGAATTCATTCAGATCTGATTCCATTCAATCATATTTGCATCTGCGGATACTTCAATCTACTCAATTTACGTCAATCTAAGGAAGAGACACGCAAGACCCACCCTGGAAGTTGAAGGAACTGATGTACAGCAGGTTGGTGCTTGGGTTCAGATCTTTGAAGATGCTCTCCACCTCCTCCACAGATGTCTTGTTCACAAAGCTGTTCACCAGCTCCTCTGCCTGCTGAGTCGAGGAGAAGTCCACACCACGGATGAACGACGCATCGGAAAAGTCCTGCGTGCCTTGAATAAAGTCCTCTGACAGACGGGCGTCCTGGCGTGTGAAGGCCCACAGCTGCGTGCTGATTTCATTCTTGGGTGCGTCGTCCACCAGAGACTTGATGCTCTGCAGGGTTTTCAGAACCGTGTGCCCGTCCACGAAGAACACGCAGTCGTCTCGGTCTGTGCCACTGCTCAGACCCAGAAGAAGCTGCAGGGAGAGAAGCGTACATGTTTGTCAGTCGGATAGATCGCTCAGAGTTACACCTTCACTATGTCGTCCTGGCTACTTCTGGTTGCATGGATACCCCAGAGATGCTCCAGTGGAGCAATCGGGTACAAATCATAAAGAATGGCGACAAATAGTGGCAAAGACCTGGAAGGAGTTCGCTGTCTTCTTGGAGGCTCCCAGGTAGAACGTAACGAGGGACCCATAGGTGTTGACGGGAGAGAGGAGGGTGTTGGCCCCCTGCTGCTTTGTGCTGAGTTCCTGGTAGATCCTCAGGCCGAGAGAGTTCAGCAGCTCCGCCAGAACCGCCGTCCTCTCCGTGTTGTTCTGCCTCTGCCCATCCTGGGTCGACAGGTCCCTGGCGTCCGGTGTCACAACGGCGACATCAAGAGGCGCTACAGGAACCGTCTCCACGGGTTTGGTGGGCTTGGTCTGCAGCGTCTCACAGCTGACATTCTTGGCGGCAAAGAGGTGGAAGGGGTGAACGTAGACGCGGTTGCTGTGGATTCCTGAGAGGCAGCAGCATAGTAGGACGAGAGGAAGAAGAGGGGACCACAGTCTCTTCATTGTACCTCGTGGTTCTGTGAGATAACTTCTGCGAGGGAGAAAATTAGTGTAAGACAAATGCACACAGAGTGAAAACAGTCTTAGGTACTGTCTCTTTGAGGTGTCCAAATGTGTTACATGTTGATGGAAAGGAGGTGACCTGAACCTCCAGTTTTGCAACTTCAATTATGTCCAACACAAACATCCTTCTATAGTCCTCTATAAGAATGAGGACAAATAACAAAAAGCCCAATATATCCCTTGTGAGTCATTACACTTTTAACATGTATTTGTTATGACATTGTTGTGAGTGTGCTGAGTATTTTGGGGTCTTTGAACAAATCATCGCTTGCTTTCATTGGAAATCTGGCTGGATCTGGTTTTCCCGTCTCCCGACAGGATTGGCTGGCAGAGACACTGGGCACAGAGCGGCGGTGTCAGTGATTGATTCACTGCCCTTTGTGTGTTTGTTCTCTCTCCTGCTGCTCCATGAATGAGCGTCGGCACTACCCTCTGTCGCAGAAGTCGCCGAGACAATAAGAGTATCCACGAGTTCAATTTGGACATTTGTCTGTGAATTACACGTTTTAAAACCAGCCTGTCTATGACTGTGGTCACTAGAAACAACTGCAAAACTCACTCACCCAGAGCCATAACTATATATGAATGGGTATAAGAACAAATTCCTCTTAGGGTGAACATATAACCGATTAGAAATAGATAGGACAGAAGATAGTGGTTGTCCTCATATTCAGGCAGGGCTCTCAAGTTCACCTGATGCCTCTGCCTCTCCTCTATAAACTCTTTAGGCTGACCTGACCTACATATCTGTGAAGGAGCGTCATTTGCCTAAAGTGCTGTTATGCAAAGATGGGACTTCGGCTGAATAAGCAGGAGGTTGGACCTGTGGACTCTCAGGGGAGATGAGCAAATAGCAAAGTCTTCTCTGTTTGGACAAGGCAGCATAGGACATGGCCTTGGTCCCCCGATCAATACAAACCCCCAGCGCTCTGAAATGTTTTCGTGCCTGCACCTGATGACTTGATCACAGAGGTCACAGATTCACGGCCAGATTATCTGATCATATGTTCACTACCAACTCTCCAAACTATCCAGTACAAAACAAGGAAAAAGTCTTCTGAGAGGTTTCTCAAGTTTCCCTCAAAGTTCAGCTTAGACATTCAGAATATAAATTGTGTCTCTGGAGAATCTAACACACTCAGTCCTATCAGATATAGGATTCTAAACCCAAACATTTCCCCCTACTCAGGTTTTAAAATCACTGCTCTGCACTATCAAAAGGCAATGAGTCAAATGAGTGAATGTAATGTTTGCTCTTACCGTGTGTGAGTGCTGCTGTTGCTGCTGCTGAGGCTGGTGCTGAGTGAGCTTGTCTCTCCTCTGCTCCCCTCACTTTAAACAAGCCAGCCCAGCGGCAGATCTCCCACTCTGGTTACTAATTAACCAGAGCAGCATTGAGTCAGGGGCTCTGCTGCCATGACTCACCGCTGGCTTTGTACCGACCATGTTAGATAAATAGATGTGACAGCGAGGAGAGAGGGAGACCACCCAATGTCCCTGTTCTGGCTACATGTTGACTTAGGAAGGATGGTGTAATCAAGTCCTGGAAAGTGGGTAGGAGTGTAGGGGGGGTTGAAAAGGGGGCTCAACTTCCACAAAGGAGCGATGGGAAGCAGTGGAAAAAGCCCAGCTTGTTTTTGTTTGCCAGCTTTTCACTGAAATGTCGCCATGTATTACAAATGTTTGTGCTGTTCCTAAATTCTGCACATCCGTCTAAAAATGCTGCTCAGTCAAGGGGTGATGGAAATTTCCGAAAACAAAGAATTCAACTGAAGTCCTGCACAAACAAGAGAAATGGGTTTTATTGTATCACAAAGGCAGAACTAATTCATATCATAAAAGTATTATAATATTTGAATCTTAATGTTCTTTGATTATGAGCTTCTTTAGGACATGCAAGTAAAGCAGAGTTAATAGTTGATCAACTTATTCAAATCATCGTTAACTATACATGTCTATATGGTTCTTAACCCCTCTGTGGATGTTCCACTCTCAAATCTCAGATCTTAGTGTAAATTAAAATCTTGAAAGCCTAACTTTAGCGGACCTTACTCAGGAGACTTAGGGGTATAGACTAGACCGGTGGTTCTCAAACTGTGGTCCATGTACCACAGCTGATACTTCAAACAGATGACAGCAGAGACAAAAGAATGTAAAATCACAAGTTTAATTAAGAACTTCTTGAAATTTTAACTACCATTCCCTAAAATGACAGTTCGGGTAAAGATTTGGAACCAACTGAATATCCAGGGTTGGAATCATTTTGTATCATGCCCTCCATGCATTATCACTTCATTCTAAGTACCCAGATTGTGGTAAATTCAGATTACTGCAGTGCCTTGTGTATTTATGAACTGTACTACATTCTGAGTGGGTGTTTTTTTTTCTGCTCATACGCTAAAACACTGTACTTTGTCCACTGACTGTGTGTCCTTATCCCTAAATATGTCTCTCTCTCTCTCCCCCATGGAACTATCACATTCAGAGTTTAAAGGATATTGAGTAATATGATTGATAAATCGAGTTATAGAATTAAAGTAAGAGGAGCCTATGAGCCTGACGTGTCCTGGGAAAAGATCAAACAGGGTGCAGCTGTTCTTCAATGGCTGCTAAGACATTTTATTACGCATAGCAGCGACTAAAGGGTGAAATCCGGGAACATGACAGGAGAAATCCTCCATACACACCTGATCCAACAGGGCGGGGAACCGTTTTTTTCTCACCAGGAGGATGAACATTCTGATACGTTAAGTTCTTTAGGGCCCTGGTTTTGTCTTTTCTAAACATAAAAGTAATAAAGTGAGCAAACTGTTGCCATTGTGTAAAACTGAACACTAATGTGATTCTAGAAGCCAAATTGCACTCAACTAACTGTATAACAGATATTTAAGGGATTCATGGCGTATCTAATTCTGCAAAAACATGAAAAACTGATGCTACAAACCAAAACACTGAGAAATATGAACTTTTATTAAATACTATCACACAGTCTAGAGTGATGAGCAACCCTCATGGCTCAAACTAAGGTTTAGTGTTTATGTAAAGACAGTATAAATCCAAAATGTTCCATCTTCTTTCTTCCTAAGAGAGAGTTGTTGTATGCAGAGTATCAGACTAGTTATGAGTTTTACAGTTACATAGTTCATGGCAGAGTTACTAGAGGTCACATTTAAGGTGATTTCTAACCCCACCATGCAGATCTCTGTCTTGTCTGTAAGATATTATAAAACTTTACCAACAGATTTCAGTAAGACTTGGTGGGCAGGTTGGACATGATCCAGGGAATAACTTTCATTTTGATACCGATTGGCCTAAAGGCGGTGCTGTAACTACCTCTTTTTTTACGCCTAGAATGTAGAATGTCTGGGCCAAGCCGGACAAAGGCCTTTTCTGTTATTCTTTGCTAATTGCATACAACAGGCTATCAAACATATCTTAAGCAAACACCTTAAAACACATCCTGAACCTTGAGGCACACAATAATTATATTTGAGTAGACTTTATTATAGTTAATCAAGTGTGGCTTTCTCATGCACAGCAATCGACAGGCGGACTTTTGTGTATTATGACGTCTGAAACTTTATGCCTCTTCGGGTGCTGCAGGGTATATAAGCTGTCATGGTTTGCATCTCAGGCAGGTTGAGAGGTGAACACAAAGGAAGGATCAACCATGTGGACCCTGGTGTTTCTCTGCAGTGCGATCACCGCACAAGGTAAATCTTCAAGTCTCTCTTTTGTCTCAAGTATTTACAAGTGTACATGATGTCCATTTATCTTTCATGCTTGAAATCTTTAATTGTTAAACGTTTCTTTTAACTCGACTGTGCTAAGGATATGTCAAAGTACAACTATTTCACTGTCTGTGATGTTGTGGCCAACTGCATTGTTTTATGCATGTAACCATAACAAATCCTGAATCTTGACATTTTCCTGTTCTTGTTCTTATAATCCAGCACTTTCTTTCTACACAACACCATCATGGCAAACACAACCACCGACAGAACCACCAACAGAACCACCAACACAACCACCAACAGAACCGCCAACACAACCACCAACAGAACCGCCAACACAACCACCGACAGAACCGCCAACAGAACCACCATATCCAGGTATGAAAAGCTTTCAGACATAGGAACACAAATCTGAAAGACTTCTAGATAAACTTCACTGAGTATTGTAACGTCATTAACCCATTTTCTCCTAGAGCGACCTTCATGTCGTCAGAGCTGTGGCATGCACCTGGGAAGCTGTTCCTGCACTTCTTCCTGCCGGTACTATGGCAACTGTTGCTATGACTACTACAGTAAGTATCCTGTTCATTTGTGAATCACAGGTGGCACATGTTTCATTTGGCTAACTCTTATCTACGACTCTTATCACAACAGCGGTCGCGTTTCCATTCCGGCTCTGTGCAAAACATAGGCGGTGACATGTAAAGCGACATGACATCAACATGCTGAAAGACATCCCATTCACTATGTCGCATTTCAGAATGAACAGAAACGAGCACATAATCACTAAAACTCAAATCTTTTTTTCATTGACACCCCTGAGAATTTCCTCTTCATCGACGCTTCCATTCTCCATTTTAGCTCAATAGAAACTCCACTAATGCATCTGTTTGTGTTCTTCTACCGTGAGTGCCCAATTGAAGGAATCAACAGCATTAATAGGCTCTCTCTCATGCTGTAGCACATTCATGCTGTCTGCAGTATACATCAGTCAGTACACCATAACAATTATTTCATCTTCCTTACTCTGTCATCTAGATTACTGCGGGGAGCCACCAACAGAACCGCCAACAGAACCGCCAACACACCCGCCAACAGAACCGCCAACACACCCGCCAACAGAACCACCAACACAACCACCGACAGAACCGCCAACACAACCACCGACAGAACCGCCAACACAACCACCAACAGAACCGCCAACACAACCACCAACAGAACCGCCAACACAACCACCAACAGAACCGCCAACACAACCACCGACAGAACCGCCAACACAACCACCAACACAACCACCAACAGAACCACTATATACAGGTATGAAAAGCTTTCAGACACAGGAACACAAATATGAAAGACTTCTAGATAAACTTCACTGAGTATTGTCACGTCATTAACCCATTTTCTCCTAGAGCGACCTTCGTGTCGTCAGAGGTGTGGCTTGCACCTGGGAAGCTGTTCCTGCACTTCTTCCTGCCGGTACAATGGCAACTGTTGCTATGACTACTACAGTAAGTACCCTGTTCATTTGTGAATCACAGGTGGTACATGTTTCATTTGGCTAACTCTCATCTACGACTCTTATCACAACAGCGGTCGCGTTTCCATTCCCGCTTTGTGCAAAACATAGGCGGTGACATGTAAAGGGACATGACATCAACATGCTGAAAGACATCCCATTCACTATGTCGCATTTCAGAATGAACAGAAACGAGCACATAATCACTAAAACTCAAACCTTTTTTCAGTGACACTTTTGAGAATTTCCTCTTCATCGACGCTTCCATTCCCCATTTTAGCTCAATAGAAACTCCACTAATGCATCTGTTTGTGTTCTATCATTCATTTCTCAGGTTACTGTCCGGCGGTTACTACAGCACTACCAGCCACCAATCTTATACCAGAAACCACCACAAGTATGGAATCATCTCAGGGCATATGCGTTACTTCATTGTTATTCAACCGTTGATAGATTGCGGTAATACCAACGACCTCCTCTTCCTCCCAGGTCAGGCGTCATGTCGTCAGAGGTGTGGATACAACTTGGGAAGCTGTTCCTGCACTTCTTCCTGCCGGTACAATGGCAACTGTTGCTATGACTACTACAGTAAGTACCCTGTTCATTTGTGAATCACAGGTGGCACACGTTTCATTTGGCTTACTCTCATCTACGACTCTTATCACAACAGCAGTCGCGTTTCCATTCCGGCTTTGTGCAAAACATAGACGTGACATGTAAAGCGACATGACATCAACATGCTGAAAGACATCCCATTCACTATGTCGCATTTCAGAATGAACAGAAACGAGCACATAATCACAAATCTTTTTCCAGTGACACTTTTGAGAATTTCCTCTTCATCGACGCTTCTATTCCCCATTTTAGCTCAATAGAAACTCCACGAATGCGTCTCTTTGTGTTCTATCATTCATTTCTCAGATTACTGTCCAGTGGTTACTACGGGACGACCAACCACCACTCTTACACCAGAAACCACCACAAGTATGTAATTATCTCAGGGCATATGCGTTACTTCATTGTTATTTAACTGTTATTAACTGCTGTAATACCAACGACCTCCTCTTCCTCCCAGGTCAGGCGTCATGTCGTCAGAGATGTGGATACAACTTGGGAAGCTGTTCCTGCACTTCTTCCTGCCGGTACAATGGCAACTGTTGCTATGACTACTACAGTAAGTGAATCACAGGTGGCACACGTTTCATTTGGCTAACTCTCATCTACGGCTCTTATCACAACAGCGGTCGCGTTTCCATTCCGGCTTTGTGCAAAACATAGGCGGTGACATGTAAAGCGACATGACATCAACATGCTGAAAGACATCCCATTCACTATGTCGCATTTCAGAATGAACAGAAACGAGCACATAATCACTAAAACTCAAACCTTTTTTCAGTGACACTTTTGAGAATTTCCTCTTCATCGACGCTTCCATTCCCAATTTTAGCTCAATAGAAACTCCACTAATGCATCTGTTTGTGTTCTATCATTCATTTCTCAGGTTACTGTCCAGTTACTGCGACACCACATCCCACCACTTATTGGCCACCAGAAACCACAAGTATGTAATTATCTCAGGGCATATGCGTTACTTCATTGTTATTTAACCGTTGATAGATTGCTGTAATACCAACGACCTCCTCTTCCTCCCAGGTCAGGCGTCATGTCGTCAGAGGTGTGGATACAACTTTGGAAGCTGTTCCTGCACTTCTTCCTGCCGGTACAATGGCAACTGTTGCTATGACTACTACAGTAAGTACCCTGTTCATTTGTGAATCACAGGTGGCACATGTTTCATTTGGCTAACTCTCATCTACGACTCTTATCACAACAGCGGTCGCGTTTCCATTCCGGCTTTGTGCAAAACATAGGCAGTGACATGTAAAGCGACATGACATCAACATGCTGAAAGACATCCCATTCACTATGTCGCATTTCAGAATGAACAGAAACGAGCACATAATCACAAATCTTTTTCCAGTGACACTTTTGAGAATTTCCTCTTCATCGACGCTTCTATTCCCCATTTTAGCTCAATAGAAACTCCACTAATGCGTCTCTTTGTGTTCTATCATTCATTTCTCAGATTACTGTCCAGTGGTTACTACGGGACCACCAACCACCACTACTACACCACATCCCACCACTTATTGGCCACCACAATCCACCACAAGTATGTAATTATCTCAGGGCATATGCGTTACTTCATTGTTATTTAACTGTTATTAATTGCTGTAATACCAACGACCTCCTCTTCCTCCAAGGTCAGGCGTCATGTCGTCAGAGGTGTGGATACAACTTGGGAAGCTGTTCCTGCACTTCTTCCTGCCGGTACAATGGCAACTGTTGCTATGACTACTACAGTAAGTACCCTGTTCATTTGTGAATCACAGGTGGCACACGTTTGATTTGGCTAAATCTCATCTACGGCTCTTATCACAACAGCAGTCGCGTTTCCATTCCCGCTTTGTGCAAAACATAGGCGGTGACATGTAAAGCGACATGACATCAACATGCTGAAAGACATCCCATTCACTATGTCGCATTTCAGAATGAACAGAAACGAGCACATAATCACAAATCTTTTTCCAGTGACACTTTTGAGAATTTCCTCTTCATCGACGCTTCTATTCCCCATTTTAGCTCAATAGAAACTCCACTAATGCATCTGTTTGTGTTCTATCATTCATTTCTCAGATTACTGTCCAGTGGTTACTACGGGACGACCAACCCCCACTACCACCACAAGTATGTAATTATCTCAGGGCATATGCGTTACTTCATTGTTATTTAACTGTTATTAATTGGCCTCCTCTTCTTCCCAGGTCAGGCGTCATGTCGTCAGAGGTGTGGATACGACTTTGGAAGCTGCTCCTGTAGAAGCTCTTGTCAAAACTATGGCAACTGTTGCTATGACTACACCTGTAAGTGCCAAGTCTGACAAATGAACAGCGCCAAACGGGCTCTGTGTGTCGCTTAGGCTGTCAAATTGACGATGAAGACACGGTGCCCTTGTATTTGTTGTTTGTGATGACAGAATAAATGGAGGCTGTCTGAAAGTATTTACCTCACAGCAAGAACAGAATAGAAACAAAATGACGGCTTTATTTCCTGTCTTCTTTTTTTCATCACACAGGGCAATGCCCAACTGCGCCACCCCCAACCACAGGTATTTCTTCATAAGCGATCCTATCATTGACGTCGTTACTTATTAAAGATGTAATGCATTAAATATCCTTGCATATCTTCCAGCTCCGCGCTCCTGTCGCAACTACTGTGGATATAACTTGGGAAACTGCTCCTGTGCAAGTTCTTGTCAATACCAGGGCAACTGTTGCCCTGACTTCTATAGTGAGTACCACGAAAAAGCCACTGCCTGCTCCGTACAATTCAGAAATTCCACCAAAATTCGAAAATGCAATGCTTGTTTTTTTTCCACTCATCACACAGATTACTGCCCACAGTACACTACATATCCACCATACACAACCACAGGTACTTCTTTATTTATGATTGTAATTTGTATTATGATTTATGACTGTAAACATAAACCTGTTGCAAAAAAAGTTACACAAATACGCAGATGACTGAATCCTGTTGTGTTGCTCAGCCTCAGCGTCATCCTGTGGCGGTTCCCTCTCTGGTTCTGGGGTGCTCACCAGCCCCAACCACCCCAACTACTACCAGGACAACATGAACTGTGTCTGGCAGCTCAGAGCCTCTCATGATGAAACAGTCTTCCTGTCATTTACGTACCTGCAGTGAGTGATCTTGATCTTTATCAGAAATAGAAATGGTACAAATAAAGAACTCATGTATTATCTCATTAATATCATCAACTTCCATGGATATATTCTGAGTTTTGTGTTTCTCACATAGGTTGGAGACGTGTTGTGGTTGTGACTATATCCAAGTCTACGATGGACCATCTGTGCATTCAAGATACCTGGGGACAGTGTGCTACAACTCTATGAATTCCTCTGTGACTTCCTTCAAATCGTCTTCCAACTACCTGACAGTGCGGTTCCGGACTGATAGCAGTGTGGTTGGCCGTGGATTCAAGGCTGATTTCATAAGTTCTCTGCCACCAAGTTCCGGTAATATCTTAATATAATTATTCGAGAGCGTAAGGTGTATAAAGATATTCAGATCTGAGATTTGGCATCATTATATTATGTGTTAAACGGTAGTCCGGACATTAAACTAACTAGCAGCATCTACTAATGCAATGGCAACCAAGACAAATATTCATAGGTGCAGGTAGAGCGACACAACAGCCAATGTCCAGAAACAATGACAGGAAAACCTTTTAAGGACGTTCTCCAGGTGACAAAGCACATGGCAGAGGAGAGAACAAAGAACAATACAAGGAAACATAATGCCTCATGCAATAGTTATATTTAGGTATAATAGTTTAGGAGTTTAATGTAAAAGTCTTTGTTGAGTACATCCTCACACCTTAGATCTCTTCTGTTAACAAAGCTCAATTGTCTACATACATCTCCCCTCGGTTGTCCTTAAAGTCAGTGGAGCTCTAGTTAAAGTCTTTAAACATGTTTTTGTCAGGCCAAGTGAACTGTTCCGCAGACTACATGAGCATCGTGATCCAGAGGTCCTACCTGAACTCTCATGGGTACAGCGGACACAATATGTACTTGGATGACGAGCACTGCAGACCCTCCGTCACCAGCTCACAAGTGATCTTCCGTTTCCCAATTAACAGTTGTCGAACTCTAAGAGAGGTACACAACCGGCGTTCTTCTGGAAAACACCACACTTTTTCATAATTGTCAAACAAGTTACTGAGAGAGTCAAGAGATGTGACTGTTGTCCATTGTCTTCTACTTGAAACAGTACAAACAGGGCAGCGTTGTGTACAGCAACGCCGTGCGGGCCTACCCCACCCATATTGGCGAGATCACACGACAGTCTTTCTTAAAGCTGAATGTGGCCTGTCGGATGGCGCCAGACGCGACGGCCGAAATCATGTACATCGCCCATCACGTGCAAAACGACAGCATTATAGGCACAGGCAGATTCCATGCCCAGATGGCCTTCTACACCTCCAGCAGCTTCTACTACCAGGTGTGAAAAGCCTTTCAAGAGGTTTCTTCCTTAATCATAAAGGTTTTCTCTGGAGTTTTTCCTCGTCTTTCTAGTGAGCTTTGGGCGGGGTCAGAAATTTTAAATTGGGCTATACAAATAAAATTGACTTGACAAGGTTCCCCTAGTCGCAGAAATGTAGTTTAACATCTTGCACATTTAATAGGAAAACGTCTTTTTTCCAATCTTACCTTCCATCAGGTGACTCAAGCCCCATACGAGGTGACTCTCAACCAGAACCTGTATGTTCAAGTGAACTTGAGGCGGTCTGACAGCAACCTAGTGGTCTTCCTTGACACCTGTGTGGCCTCCCCCTTCCACGACAATTTCCACACAAGAACATACGACCTCATTCGAAATGGGTAAGATGACACCTTTGAAAAGAACCATTAAATAAAGGTAAGTAAGTAAACGGCGTTGACAATGGAAATGACCCAACTTCTGTGTTTAGATGTGCGAGGGACAGCACCTACTACTCCTATTCCTCTGGGACCACTAGTTACAGCCGTTTCAGATTCAGGGCCTTCCAGTTCCTGCGAGCCACTGAGAAGGTGTTCCTTCAGTGCAAGGTCATCATGTGCTCACGGTCTGACTACAACTCCCGCTGTCGCCAGGGCTGCCACAGCCGTGTAGCCAGAGACCTGGGGACAGGACATGACAGCCAAACACTGGTCTTGGGTCCCATCCAACTCAAGGGTCAGTCACCACTTGTATCTCCTTTCATCCCAATAATGGAAGTTTAATCATATATTACTTCTACTGACATTGCACTGCTTCCTTTTCTCAGAACCTAAAAAACTTGGAGGTGCTCAGAAAAAGGAGGTTAAGGATAAGCAGATTCTTAACAAGATACTTGGATGATCTGATTCAAGCCTCTTCTCCAATCATTGGAGCTTTTGCCACTTTCTTCATGGTGGTACCCAATCACAAATCTTACCTTTTCAAGATTCATTATCAACCTGATTAAAAGCATCGTTAAAAGACAATCTGTGTTTCTGTATTTCATTACATCACCAATATGACACAAAGGAGTCCAGAAGAGAGTCTGAAAATGACACTTACCATCACGTTGTGTTTGTCTGGCCTGTTTAAATAAATGGCCTACAATTAGTCCATTTTTGAAATGTCTTCAATCTGGTGTTCTAGTATAGCCTTTTACTTGAATGGTGCTTGGACGCCACATTACTGTCGGTGGATAGCAGTGTTTTAGAGACAGTCAATCAGAGCCTTGGTTCATTTGCATACACACTGCAAAGGTTTGTGTTTTTTGTAAACAAACTTCACAAACTGTTTACAGGCCAAAGGGAACTGTACTAAGTGACTAATCTGGAGCAAAACATGGCGGTATTGGTTCTGTTCCTGAGCACAAACAGAGTGCAGAGGTGAAATAAAAATACAAAACATTGCTGCGTAGGAAAACACTTTACTTATAAATTAGTTAGATTAATCCATCTCACAATAAACTGATTTTCCATCCCAAAGGGAGTGATCGCATCAACATTCAACATTACCTATGACACGCTGAGAAAACATAAGGCAGTCATTGAAGTCCTAAAACAGTAACCATGTTCTCCACACATGTTGCTAAGCAACAGACAACAGTGTCCAGCAGAAAGAACAATCCTGCTAAAGTAGCAAACTTCACTGTAACATGATTTCACATTTGACACAGAACATCTAACCAACCACTCAGAATACAATACTTAGTAAATATTCAGAAAAGCACTGGGATCCGTAAGATAAAGTGTGTGATCACATGAAGGCTCAAACCTGGCATCCCTGGTGCTACGTGGCAATTCTGAACAAAACTGTTCACAGGAGACACAAGACATGGTGATTCTGCTCTACACACACACAGATACTGGATATCAAAGTGACAAGATACAATATCAAAAGGTCAGAATGTGACACAATGTGTTTAAAAGGAAATGCAATACCCTTTTAGGATAATAAGTCCAGTTGCCATGACGCTGGTTAAGGAAGTTGCACTACGAGCAAGAACAAAACCACTGACGGAAGATTTGGCCAGGCTTCTCTATGGACGCCACGTTGAGGAGAGGATCAAATACAGCTGGCACTCCATCCAGAGTTACTTAGCAGCAAATGTGGAGCTGAATTTTGGCAAAATCATGGCTACCATTGAAAAGTACCTTGGCCAAAATCCCTCTGTGGTCCTGGCCCATCCATTACTGTAAGACAATGACTGTTATACCAAAAATATCCATTTATCTTCAAACAGTCCTTTTAATCTAGGACACACAAGAAAGTGAGTATATTAGGCACTGCAAAGAAATGAGTAATGCACTGAAATTATTTTAACAAGATTCAAGTTACATCACCATATGTGAACAGTTTCTGTTATGTGTCTATAATCTCAGCAGTGATTAGATATACGGAGCTCCACCAGGGTTGAGAATGTATTGAAGTGCTGTCCAAAAGTAGATATTTGCATTTTTATAGTTCTAAAGAAACATGCATTCATCTGAGCAACTTGGTGTGGCATGAAACCAAGTTAGTGAACTGAAGACTTGGTTGAGATACAGCAAGTACCGTTACTGCAGCCAATCAGTGATCTGCTAACTATTCATCACTGTCAGAGTTAAACTATCAACACATGCCATCCACAGTTCTAGCTGGTTAAACATATCGCCAATTTGATCTCATATGCTGGAGCGGAAAGACCACTGTAACAAACCAATGGTAAAAGAAAGAAAAGTGACTTTAGTACCTTTGTGCATTAAAATGAACCAATGGAATATATTCTAGCCAACTATGAAGACAAGCGTAATCCTTCTGATAATTCATAGAAATGTGACCACGACTACAACTAATAAATTCTCAACCCGTAGAAAACACTGTTAAACTCTTTATATTGATGTGTATTTATACTCAGAACTACAGTTCTTTTATTCTACGCCTGAATGGACTTTAAAATATACAAACTTAACTCATCTGAATGTTGACATTTCATGTTGTTATTAAAGTGTCATGTTTACATGACTTTCCATGGCTAGGCTACATCGATGCCAAGTGAGGAATCAATAAATTAAAAGACTCTGGAATCACTAAACCCAGGCTCTGCCCTCCAACGGTCCCGTCAACGCTTCCCTCCTTCATCATCACTTATGCTGCCCCCGGGCAAAGTGGCAGGCAAAGTCGTATTTGCTCTTGCACTTGTGCCCGCAGATGTTGCACTGGAAGGGGTTCTCGTAGCCATGACACCCCATGTGGATGGTGTACAGGACGTTGTCAGGGAAGTAGATGTCACAGTGTTGGCAGTGATGTAGAGCGTGGGGGTCCTGGAGCGGGGCAGAGAGGCCTGGCGCCGGAGTGCTGGGTTGGCTGTTAGTGATGCTTGGGGTACTAGTGTGGCCGCTGTGCTCACTGCAGGGTCCCCCTCCAGGGCTGCAATGGCTGTGGGGAGGAGCTCGGGGCTCTGGTGTGATGGGGGAAGAGGAGGCTATGTTGGCTGGAACAGCCACAGGAGCTGTAGCAGGGTGAGGCTGCTGGATGAGGAAGGGTTTCTCATCTACTATGGACTCGGCTCCAGGAGACATGGGAGGTTGAGTCTGGATCCGAGAGTCAGAGGGGAGGCTGGCCAGCTGGCCTGCCAGAGTAGACAGCTGGTTGAGGGGGTTTTCCATGACCATATCATGGTGATTTGGATTTGTAGAGATCCCTTCCTCACTTGCCCCACTCTGGTTCTCATAAGTCTCTTGGCGTAGGTGAGGCAGCTCATGGGAGAAGTCGTTGATGCTGTCAGGCTTATGCACCACCATAGAAGGAGGGTTGAAGTTGATAAGGAGCCTGCGGCCGTAGCCCAGAGAGCTTGCCTTCTTCTGCAGGACGCTCAGCATCTTTTTATGGGAAAGTGAGCGAGCGCCCTTCATGGGCAACAGTTTGTGACGTCGCCGGCGGTGGTGTGACAAATTACTGCGATCGCTGCAGCGGAATGAGCACAGCTCACACTTATAAGGTTTCTCTCCTGTGTGAGATCGCATGTGAGCCTCCAGGTGGCGCTCGTAGGCTGAGGCAAAGGGACACAGGTGGCAGCGGTGAGGTTTCTCCCCCGTGTGAATGCGGATGTGCTCAATGAGTCGAGCTGTGCCTCTCGTGGCGTAGTTGCAGTATCGACACTTGAGCTTTCCATCATAGGTTCTCTCAAAGCCATCAACCAGGATCCCTGAGCTGTCCTCCAGGGACATGTCCACTGAGGGGTGGTCCAGACCATTCTGACTGCAGTCTGCACACACAAACATCTGGGATCAGCATTTATGCACAAACTGGGAAGCATCATGATTAAATGGTAATGTAACTTTCATCATGCAACACATCTGTAGTGTGCCGAGGACATCGTGTTTTTAAATGACTAAGACTTAAAACAACCAAGACTTATTTTCCAACAGTTAACATGCGACATTGAGAGTGAAGTAACTTCAATGAAAGCTGTGATTGAACAAACTGTCACACCATTGTGGTAAAAATCACACACATGAATGTGCCTAAATGTGTCATCTGGTTATAGAAAAGGATTGTTTACAGTAATACAGAATATTATTATAATTATTATTATTATTTTAACACTAGAGAATGAAGTTCCCATACAGTGTGAGCTGCTGGGTGTCATGGTGGATCTGTAAACAGTAAATAAGATGAATCACCTGCTGGCAGCTCATCCGCCTCCTTCACGCCGCTGACGGAGCCTGAGATCATGTTGACATGTTGGGTCTGCTGGCTCAGATACTCCTGGAAGTCCTTCACAAAGTCCAGCGTGTCCGGCTTCTCCTCCCCCATTGAGAGACTCGAGCTGATGTCTGACGCTAGAATGGAACCTTCACCTTATTCACTGCTCATGTTTACACGCGAGGACGCTGGAGAACAAGGCCGACGATACAACACACCGATCACACACCGTGGCACGGTCTGCTGATGAAATCACAGACATTACAAGAGATAAAACCGAGAATATCGCTGGTGTTTACGGGTTTTCGAGCACTTTGAACGCACCTCTAAAAGGAGTAGTCGATTAATCGTAACCGTGTTCGTTTTAAAGTCGCTTAGCAGACACGCGGACTGAGTGAACGCCGAGATGGCGGTGGTGCGGGCAACAGGCGGCGGTAGCTCGGTCGCTCCTACGCCGCGTTTGTGCTCCTCGTCGTCATGTTGTTACCGACGCTACGCCACAAAGCTAACGGTAGCTTAGCTGGGAGGGAGGCAGCATCTCTCCGCCCCGCAGGCTAACCAGACACCAAGTGTACACTTTGGAGAGAGGAGGCTGTTGGTTTCTCTTTTACTTGTTCCTCCGTTAACCCGTTCGCCACAGCTGACGCGAAATTCCAGTCTAGAAAATATATAAACAAACCATAAAAAAGAGCTAGTTTGAGGGGTGAAAGTTCAGACGTGCAACCACGAATGTCGTCCCGCTGGAGGAGCAACAAACGCACCACACAAGGTTCCTAGTGACCGAAAACGACATGTAGCTGTGCAATAGAAGCCATTGATCAGAGTTTATATTACTGGGACTGGGTCCAGCTATTGGTTTTTATTCTTCTAAGAGTAAGAGTCAATTTCTTTAAGTGTCCTGAAGAAGTCTTTTACGAGTAACTCACCAAGGAACCCTCTTCAAACTTTAATCTGGATACATAATGACAACTGGCTGAAGCATGACCTTATTTTGATTGGACAGGTGGCAGGCAGGTGGAGCCGTACCTGCAGAGGGTCCACAAGCTGGGGACAAGTAGAGGCAGCTGGAGGGCCAGAAGGATGAAGACTGCAAACACGGTCACTGAACAAAACTGCGAAAATGTCACATCTTGAGTTAATGAAGTATCAAAGTTTATATACAAATTCTTCCAAACGCCTGCAAACTAACATTACACAGAAGCAGTAACAAGTATTTTAAAGTTGTGTTGCTGGTCTTTGGCTTTTGCTGATGCGTGTTTCATTTGACTCATCTGTCTTTATCTCATTCTCTCAGTGACATTCCCTTCTTCCAAAAGCGTGACTTTGAAACCCTCCCGTCCGTGTTCCTGCTCAGAGAGTCATCTGATATCCCTTTGTCACAAATGTGAGACGACGTGTGTTCTGATGTACGGCTTGCAGTTATGTACATGAAGCAAATGCTTTTGAAAAGCTATTGGCTCATTCATGTTTTACCACAATCAATAATTAACCTGTGCGTGCTTGGGCATAGATCACGTTCCTCCATTTGTGTCAAAGTTGTAAGAAAACCACTGAGGAGGAGAAGACAAACGACCAAGAGGAGTGAGGCTGCTGTATCTCTTTACAGCGTCACAGCTTCTCCTCTATCCATCTGTCCATCTATCTATTTTACACAGTTCCACATCTAAACACTAGATGGCGCACTTGTCCCATTGATGAAACCCTCAGCTTCATCCGCTCATGTCACACATCTGATACTTCCACTCTAAGACATGATTGGCTATTACAGTTCAAATGAAATCTTTTACCCACAGCATTGATCAAACTCATCAAGGTTTCCCAAATTATGGCTCCGCTCCACTTTGTGTACAGACTTGAGCCACTGAGGGACAGGACGGCGAGTCTTGCTTGTGTCCGCTGACAGTCCCCTGGGACGATACGCGGCGAGGGATCAGTGGAAGACATGACAGTCGACCTCTTCAGTTGAACCATGACCGCGGGAGCAGCCAATTACATCACCTTCTAACAGCCTGTCCACACTAATGTTATTTTATTGCAATTTAATTATGCTCAGGTTTCCACTGGGGCCAGATCCTTTTGAATAATTTACACACAGCCACAATGATTTGTCGGCATGAGAAGAGACACACATCTCTCTACTCTTTTGTTTTGAATTTCTCTCAGATAAATCATTACAAAAAAATACCACTATTTATTATTTGGAGATTTATTATGCAAAACATCTCCCAACAGTGTGAAGTGATGTGGCTTTTGATTTAAAAAAGATGGATTTATTAAGCCTAAAAATACTTAATGGGATTAATTGGTCAAATTTAATTTTGTGTTAATGACATGACACAGCATGATGTATTAAGCTGTAATGTAAAAGGGCAGGGAGTGTGTATTAATGAGACAGAGAGCAGGTAATAGTCTAATAAGCCCTATTGAAGCATTTATACCCTGTGATGCTGTGCTGACGCTCTGCTTGCTCTGTGTGTTTCTCATATTCTTAAAGTCTCGTAAAGGTTTGATGTGAAAACTGAGAATTAAAAGAGCTTGTTTGGATTTACACACTGCCTCACGTATAGGGACAGAGCCTGGGACAGCACCTGTCTTTTGGAAGGTTGCAGTGTTATCCACTTGCTCTAATTCCCTTTTAAAAGGCCTGAATGAAAAGGTTCCCTTCTCCTCTTAACTGCTTGATTTACAGGCTGTTTGTGGTTTAACGCGACACGAGGCAATTCATTTGCTCCCCCTCTGCTGAAAGAAATTGGAATTTAATTTAGAGAAGGTCTTGAGCAGTTTTTTAAGACTTGGTGTCATTTGTTGGGCCGGTGTAAAAGCTGCATTAGAGATTACCCTCCTGGAAAAGCTTTTTAATCCCAGACAAGTGCAGCCATAGTAACGGCAGACAGGAGCCTCTTGGAGGCAGAAAGGTGAAGAGGGACTTTGACGAGATTTATTCTTCTTCTACCGAGACTGTTTCTTTCTTGGGGCCTCCGGCTCCACGTGGAGCATTTGAAAAAGGACTGAGAGGTGGGGGATAGGATAAAGGAGGTATATATTAAGCTTTTCTTTCCTCTCACCACTTAATTTCCTTGCAGGCGCGCCTTGTGCCGTTGTAATGAATGTAATTGCCGCCTTTGATGAGAATGCTATTATCTGGATCACACTTTACATGGGCAAACAAGACTGCCCTTCCCTCCACCCCCGCCTTCCCATTTAACTCAGCAATGAGACCCCCCAATTATGCAGGGAACAAGTGGCTTTTCATAAAGCCAGCGTGTCGCTCTTGATTGGTGAGGCTTGGAGCCGGCTACACGTGCACAAAGGATAGATTAGATGTGATATAGGCACACCGAAAACCCCATTTCCTTGATTAATTTCCTGCATGCCGAACAGAAAGGGCCCACTCTCTCTCTCTCTCTCTCTCTCTCTCTCTCTCTCTCTCTCTCTCTCTCTCTGCCAAAATCTATCTTGCCTTAAAGACAAACTTTCATCTTTTGACATGGCAACTCAATGGACAGACAGAATATTTGATTGAGCTAAATCTGTCCCCAGCTGCCTGGGCGTCAGGTGTGGGCGGACAGATGTATTCTTCTCATAAGAAACTCTTTGCAAGGTTGTATTCCTACTGTCCGCCGAGATCAACCCACTTTTCATGCACACACACATTAACAGGATATTCATTCATTCTCTGTCCTTCTCAAACACACTCACACACACACACATACACAAAGACACACAGAACCACCTTAAACACCCATTTGATAATAGTGGGGAACAGATATGATGGAGCTTTATGAGGCGATGCGCGATAAAGCTGCTGTCACCTTAGGAAGTGTAAGTGTTCCTCTGACTGCCTCATAACCATATTAAAGCTTCACTCCAATTCAAATACACCTCAGTCAGGCCCTGACAATGCTGTGATTCTGTCCAATATTACACCGGGGCTGAAATATCGAGAACAATCAAATCGACTGTCAAAAGTGACAAATTAGACTATTACTCCTCAAAGATTGTCATTCTTGAAATGTATTCAAAGCCATTTCTTCTTCATCAGTGAGTGATTATTCCTCTCAGCAAGCAGCTCCTCAATGATAAATTGATAATCAATCCATTTCACGATCAGGCGTCTGAATCGCTGCAAGGGCCTCGGCAGCGTCGGTCAGCGGCGTCGGCTTGCATATATATATTCCATAGCGAGTGGTGATAGCGACGGGGCTGATGGATGTCTGCTGCCTGACCACCTGACTCTTAAAGGTTTATACCATCACAAACAGGTTGCCATCCGGACCCAGTCACACCCCAGAAAGAATTGGCCAATATTTTTGACTGAAGTGGCATTTTAGCAATATTTATTCGAGGGAGCGACTACCAAAACCACGGGCCACAAATAAAGAAGATGGTATAATAGCTTTTGACTGGTCGGCCAGCTCCCAACTTGAAATGAAGTGTCCAGTTGTGAGTTATCGTGGCCAAACGTCATTTGTACAGCCTGAAAAGTGGGGACATTTTTCTAGCTTGTCACTCTCTGGCTATAGCTCATTGTCCTGAATGATGCCTCTGAACGCACAGTTGCCCTAATACGAGCATTTCACTCGCACGGGGAAGAAGGCTGGTAATGGATTCGCCTGTCCATAGGAGGATAATATAGTGTGTCCACTGGCACATCTCTTAAATACCAAAGGCTCCCGGTTACAAGGATCAACTCTTATTGTGTTTGCTGGGCTGCTTTCACGCCTTAGTCTTTTACATCTGGACAAAATGAAGATTGTTTTGAATGTTTTATTTTTTTGTTGTTGCTGGAATTCATGCCAAATATGAACATTAATTTAAAATAACTTGTGTGGCTTTGAACAGTCCCATAGTCCCCAGTAACACATTATCTGTCACACAAGCTTCTCTTACTAACATCATCTGGAAAGGGAAAATATGTAGACAAGTTTTTGATGTTTCTTTCCCTTTTTCTCCTTTATTTTGTTGTGGAACCATAGAACATGGAGGAACATTTGTAAAAGCCTTTAAAAGCTCTACAGGAAGATTTCAGTGTTGTTAGATATTAATGATGTTTTACCCTGGAATGTCTGTATTTGTCATGGATTGCCTATTTATTTTATTTATTATAACATGAAGTAGCTGAGAGGATGTTACAGAGATTTACATGCAGGGCGCTGTAAGGAAAGCAGTGCCCAAGGAAAATGGATTTTACAAGGTGTATTAGCAGAACACAGCTCAATGCCTCAAGATGTGTTTGGCTTTCATTGTTTCATGGATTACTTAGTTTGCACTGTTGAAGAAACACATGAATGAGATCATCAACAAAAGTAGGCACAGAATGTCTTTTAACAGCTTACAGGATACAAAGTCAAAGCTGTGAGAAACTCTAAATTAGCTGTTGGGTTTTTGATCTGTGTATGGATCTGCTGGAGTGGCTATCGAGTCTGTGCAAAGAGCGCGCTGGATTGGACGTTGCAGCTAATGTGAGGGAAGTTTTAGATTAATGAGGCCTCTGCCCTTTGAGACTATTGATCAAACCCAATCTGGCCAGGAACGATTTCCCATGATCCCCTGCTGTTCTCTTTGTCCTATCCTCACCAATGACTCCTGACATTAGCCAAAGGCCCCCACTCTCTCTCTCTCTCTCTCTCTCTCTCTCTCTCTCTCTCTGTCTGTCTCTTCCTCTCTCTCCCCCCTCTCGCAGACATACGTAGTCGGGCTGTTCTGTTTGCTTTCTGTGACACAATTGGGTTTTCAAGCGCTGCTCTTTACAAATGGTAACAGACAGCAGGAACAGCAGCAGCGCCGCGTTGATCTGCCGTCGCATTCAGTAGCAGATTGGTAAAGAATAAGGAAAGAACTGGCAGATTTTTCCATTTACTGCAACAAAATAAGGCTTTCAGGACTCAGTAACAAAAAACTAAGTAAAGAATGGTTCAGATTTGTCAGTTTCTCTGAATAAACAAAGCCATTTAGTTTTCTCATGAATATTTCTCCTAGATGTTTGGAAAAAACGACAGAAGATAGGAAAAAGATGGAATAAGAATATTATAGTTACACTGAATAGAGTGTAATAATCTTGAATTTCATTTTCCTGATATTGCTTATTTGTATCAATAATTACAAAATGCTGGGCCTAAAACACATCAGCTCTTCTGATTGATGAACCCGGTGGGACCAGACACACCAACGTTCCTGCTTTAGCTTTATTTCCTTAAACAATAAGCCACTAAACGTATAGATTTAACCCACAAAACTCTCTCAGCCTCTCCTCCAGCCTCCTCCGTCTCCGGCGCGTGAAGCCCGACTCCTGCAGGCATCGTTAGCCAGGCGATGATGGGAGCTACCGGGGCCATAATGGGAGGGTTGACTGACCCCTGACCCCGTATCGATCCCCTGGCTGTGTCCAGCTGGGCCTCCCCAAACCCAGTCAGCTGAAGAGGTGTTTAAAAGCTAACACCCCAGCCCCTATCCACTCCCCTACACACTCATTAATTACATCATTTACCTGTGACAGTGACAAACCTGCCCGGCCACGCCGCTGTTTATTAGGGTCACTGTATAAAGCCCAGGCCAAACTAAGATCAAAAGTGTGTGTGTGTGTGTGTGTGTGTGTGTGCAATGGGGAGTGAAAGACCCCATCTCATCCAGTGTAGGATTATGAGTATAGATGCACGCTCCAGAGGGGAGTGTGACTGCTGTGTCCCGGCCTGTCCAGCTCTTCACTGAGCAAGTTTATTTTGATTTATTTGATGTGTTGAAAGACAAAGATTGCCAATTTTCTCTGTACAGACACGGATATGAGTATAGATTCTAGAAATTCATGAAAAAAAAACCCCACGACAAACAAAACCCTGGTTGTAGTCGGTGTAAAACATCGGCCCAAAATAATGTATTTTTTGGGGGATGAAATCTAAAATGGTGGAGATTTAAGGCGGTCCTGCCGGGGCGTGTTGTGGCACTCCGTCATCTCTTTTGCCACTTTGCTGACTCAGCTCTGTACTTTGTTGTCTTAGCCGCCGCTCGCGTCGGCGCTCCATTCATTCCTGGGCTTTCGATTGCTGCCTTTGCATTGCCTTTTATTTCTGCAGGTGTCTCCAATTCTATATAGCCGCCAAAAAAAAATCACCGCCCTTACCTCACTTTCATCCCTCTTACAGCCCCCCCCCCCGCCCCGGCCCCCCCTCCCTCCCCATTCTCCCCTCTATAGCCCTCTGCCTCTACACAATAAAAGACTATTGGTTTCCTCTTGCCATACCTTTCCCACTACACACTGGTATTTCAATCTCGACTCAATTGAGAAGGGCGACCTGCGGACATAAAGAATTGGCTTTAAGGCTTTGGAAATGGAACTAAATCTGCTGCAGGTCACACTGGGGGAAAATAAGCAGCAAATGTAAGTAAGCATGAAATAGTTTTTCATAAATAATCCAAATGACAGCAGGCTTTCTAATGGTGCCATGGGGCTGTAAAAGAATATGTTGCCAATTTTCCCCCTATTAAAGTGAAATAGAAAGCCAAATACATAACAGCACTGACGGAAAAGTTGCATACCCGCGCCCGCTGGAGTGGAGATTGAGGACACATTTGGGTGTTAGCCGCGGTTGTAGTGGAGGTATGGCGGGCGGAGTGATGACTTGCCTTACACTCAAGGTCTTTCCACGGCCAGAAAACGAATGCCCCCTTCTTCACATCAAATCAATCGGTCAATAATTGTCCCCCTTCCCCCCCACATCCCCCCCACGCTCAGGTGAGGCAGCGCTCGTCTGTTTTCCCCCTGCAACGCTGATTTGATTTGCACTTATGTTTTTACAAATAATCAATGCTCCATTTTGACTAGTTAGCAGCGCAGCCTGTAACAGCACACCTCCTGGGGACGGCGCTGAGATGAGGGAGGACAAATCCCTCCAAACTATTACCAGCTGAGGTTACCATGGCACCAACATTATCACTGTAGTTAATGTTTCCAAATTATGAACTGATTCTCTTGCATTGGCTTCATGTCAGAGATTACATGATGCCTGTGATTCAAACATGTGCCATGTGTCAATCATTACTGCTTTGATTGGACTTTCGTGTGTGTGTGTGTGTGTGTCCTGCCCTGAGGACTTTGCAGTGAATAACATGTGAGGAAGAAAGAGTTGTCAATAGCTGCTGTGAATGCTTGATGTATAAATAAAGTGATATTTGCTTGCTGCTTCTTCTCTATGTTCTTCTCATAATTACCTATAGAACACATGAAAATATTCTTAATACGTATTGAAATGTTTTGCCAGCATTTGTCCATATCTACATATAAATATTCTTATATATATCATAAATATTTCTGGCTAAATGTAGAGTTAATTGAGTATTAATTGGTAAATAAAATACAATCAGGCCCACATCAAACTAATCTCTTTGTCTCTCTCACTGTGGCATGTGTGTGTGCGTGCTCCCTCCGCTCAGGTTTCCTCTCATTAGGCAGGTCTGACAGCTGCTGGAAGAGGCAGAGCAGCCATACTAATCAGCTGACAGTAATAGCGCTCTTAACCACCCCGCGACACAAGAGAGGAAGAAAACAATGCAAACAAACACCAATTACTGTCCGTCAGGAGTGTGTGTGTGTGTGTGTGTGTGTGTGTGTGGGGGGGGGGGGGGGGGGTCTTAGTGATCACGTGCTCCACGGACAAAAGGGGGTCAGCAGAGTCGCGTCCACAGGGAAGATACAAGTATTAGTGTCAAGTAGGGAAAACACCATTTTTGCAGAGTGTCTGGAGAGCTGCAGGACCGATGGAGACTTGATTAAAATTCTTCCTCTCTGGTATTTTTGTTTCCCCTCTTCTATCCTGTGAAGCATTCAGCCTATAGCTTTTCAGCTGAAATGATGCAAAACAGAGACAAAGAGGCAGTTAAAGGGCTATTTGGTTTGATTGGTCGCTAATGGGCACTTATTCATTAGCCAATGTATTGACAGATTGGTAATCAATTCCCTCATTTCCAACCATGAGCTGAGTCTCAATCCGTCTCCTGAAGCGTCTGGAGTGGAGACCAAGTTGAGCGCGGCCCCTCGCGTACATAACTCTGATGAGGGGCTCTGGTTCCTCTGCGGCCTGACATCAGTCACATGTATGTTATGGGCCGCTGGATGAAGCGTGGGCGGGGCGAGCGCATGACGTACCCCGTCGGAGGTTCTGGCCCTGCTGCTGGACTCGGTTCCTACGCTTTGCTATAGGGTGACACTTTCTCGTCCATCTCAGGATCACATCCTTGATAGCGACCGCTCCTCCATTATGCAGCGGCACAGAGAGATCGACTGTCTCACAGGATGTGGACAAGATAAAGTGGTGACTCGCGTGTGCGTTTCACTTCTTCTCTGGGTCACAGCACTGGGTTTGGTTGCTGGTGGTTGCCAACCTTTTTTGTCTTTTGTTCCCCTTGAGACACTTTGCTCTGTCAAAAGTGCTCTTCCTCATGTGTGTCAAGCTTTTATCATTCAATAAATAAAAGCCTACACTGAAAGAAAATACTGTGGCTGAAGAGGAGAGAATAAATCAGTACACATTATAATTTAGTCTTGGTTTCGTTTTAACACTGAATGGACATTTTGTTTGCTAGCTAGCTAGTTTGCTCAATGTTTACATAAGCGTGAGCATAATGTTTCCCAGTAACAGCTGACACATGCTGCAGAATTCTGATTCTATGGTTCAGAATCCTTGGATTTCATACTGGCAATGAGCGTGTTAGCTGCTGTCACTAGCCAGCATTTCTGTAGCTATAAATTAGCTTTTCTTTCTTGTCTTTACCCTATAGGACGTGTCAGATTTTCAAACTGAAAAGCAACAAGACATCAACATCATGTGTATGTGTATCACACTTACTGGAAACAGGTAATTTATCTTAAACTCTAAACAGGTTGCTAGTATGTGGCTAGCTAGGAGGTTCAATTGCTGCCATTGTTGACGTAGCAGCACAGTTGTATTGTTGTGAAGATTTACAGCAGTTGGACTATTTTTGTCATTGCAATTAATAATTAATTCATTTAAAATCAAATATTGTGGAAGTATTTATTTATTTATTTATTTGATAAGTAGCCGATTTCAGTCAGATAAATGTTTATTCGTGATGGTTTGAAAACGGATTTACTGCTTTAATCGCAGTGTAATTGAAGTTTTAAAGTGCATATAAACGTGCTGAGTGCTTTGGAGGACTGTCCTGCTAGTAAAGCTTATTTAAAGGCTTTTCTGATATCGTCCATTAGGAAGCTGCTGGTCGGAACGGCCTAAACGTCTCGGCGTACTTGACAAACGCTCAGCACGCCGTACTGCTGCTTTAAAACAGCCTCCTTCTCATTTTGGTTGTTGATCAGTTTACATGAATCAGTGGAGTGATTAAAGAGAAATAAAACAAATGAGTTCCTTCTTTCAACTACATCCTTGGTTGAATGGGTCGCCCGGGTCACATTTAGATATTGTTAAGTGGCTCTGAATAGCTCCCTCAATTTCACAGTTCCAAATGACCCGCGATAATCAGGTCATTAAAATGAGCCCATTCTCCACATCTGACACACTTCCACTCCCGCCTCATCTGAATAACAAATCAGCTCTGGAGTGCTTTCTCAAACGGCCAAAAGGGGAAAAAGAGGGGAAACCGGCACGCTTATTGTTTTCAGGTTAACCTCGTATCTATATGCAAGAGTAAGGACGGTAAGTAAGCAAGAGGTGGGGAGAAGGTCCTGTCAAAAGTGCCAGCGCCTGTGTGAAAGCACCCGGTTTTCTTAATTCATCCCTTAGGACCGGATAAGTCTATCAATCTGTTAAATTGGAAAGCCATTAGGTGCCCTGGTTTATGTGTTTCAAGCTGTTAACTAGAGGCTGATTGATTGTTGTTCCTTTGATGGGATATGCTGATCTAATCTCACTGTGTGCACTTTTGCAATAAATTACACAATTCATTTCCCCCATTTAGAGGGGGTTGGGGGGTGGGGGGGAATCACACCTCCAGGCATGCCTACGCTCTGCAGGCAAAAGAGCAGGGAACCTATTTTATGGTGCCATTTAGCCGGCAAGCTTTCAGCAATCCCAGCCTTCTCTCTCCCCCCACCCCCTCCCCCCTGCCTCACCCTCTACCCCTCCAAAAAATCGAAGCATAATCAAGGTGTATGTTTAGAAAATTTATTGTTATAATTTTCCCCCATAATCTCTTCCATTTTCCAGCAGCCGCACTGACATAGATCATCATCTAAAAAGAGAAAATGGATAGCAGTTTAAAATTTATCGGTCTTTGATTCTCAATTATACGTGTTTATGACTTCATCTGTCTTCAGTGACTTCAACCTTTTCCATTATGGTGGAATATTATTTGTACGGAATCCATTAAATTCACAAGGCAGGACTCTAATGGTGGGGCTGCAGCGATTTGCAGAGGGAAAAGTTTTGAAAGGTTGGCTTTAGGAAAAGCGCAGCTGTTATGACACAAGAAATTGCTTTATTGATGGTCTGCTCTGCTGCCTGTGCATTTGGCCATTTGTTACACGGCCCATATCTATATCTCAGCCTGACACTGATGAGAACTTTTCTGTTTCCCTCTCTAGATTACTGAGTTGTAATGACACATGCAGGCAGGCTGGGCGCAGGCGGGTAAAAGCCCAGACTTGCTGACGATCCCGGGCTGGATTTCGGTGGTACAGGAGGTGGATATTGAAAGCCGGGTGCCTGGGGGGCTCAGATGAAGGCGCCCATAATAGAGAAATAAGGCGACATCGCTCCTGTGACTGTTTCCATCCCAAAGCCCACAGTGGTCATCATCGGCGCTGAGAAACGATAAAGGAAGAGAAGGAGTGATAAAATGTAGGTAAAACCAGAGCAGGAGGGATAAAAAAAGGAGAATACTTCCACCCACAGGAGTCAAGAAGACATTTGTACCTCCGTCCACATGATGTTTTCAGATTGTTTCTAAAAGAATGGGTGATCGTAGCGAAAAATGTGACTATTAGCCATAAGAGCCTGAATCTGTCATTCTCATCATAAAATATATCCCGTTTCCTGTTTTCACAGGAAGTGACACGATTTCCTTCTAGTCGTGAAGCCACCCAAGTGTTCCAACCTGAATGACATTGAGCTCCTTCGACTGGCTGGTGCAAGAGGCCGAGTAAAAGCGGGCGGACACTTCTCTCCTAATCAGGCCGTAATTCAAGATTCGCCTGGCCACTCACCAATCAATACCTGCACAATCCCAATTAAAGCTTGCTGGGTCAGTGGAGGGCCACCAATTCCTTTACAAGTTAAATGCAATACTTAAATCTAAGCAATCTCTGTGACCTTCACCGGTTTAATGGGTCGTCTCAACAGGGGTGTCCAGTTAAAAGTGCAAGAAGGACACAGGATGGACAGCTTTGGGTGATAAACGCTGCCACCTCGCCGCCATTTGACACCGAGCTCTTGTTCCAACGGTGCAAAGCTGTTTTAAAATCCTGCTGCCAAATTAAACAATAGTGGATTCAAGCAGCGAAACGAGGCCTGAAAATATATGCGAGGTTGTTTGCTTACACATGAACACAACTACTTGTGATTAATTAGATTTCTTTGGTCAACATCACATCAATATTCATTTTAAACTGAAACGAATGTGTGTTTTCTCCCGTTTGTCCCTAGACTGGACTCACAACCTCCAAACTTAAACCACAAACTCGCAGTTCCAACATGTTAGGGAGAAGCCGTCACCTTTTCATACTCACCTATTTTCTCCCCCATTCCTCTCCCAGTTTCTCCCTCTGAGCTTTGGCTCTTTTGTGTCCGTGTCCTTTATCACAATTCTGACCCGCAGAAAGGAATTCTCACAAGATATCAAAACAAAAATCTATATTTAATATGGGAGCAATTACAAAGTGAAGCTGGCTGCACAGGGCCGTTGTCACCAGCGCGCGTGTTTTTCATCAAATAGGTCATTAGACGATGATGGATGTAAACCTATAAAGTATCTAAACTGGACCTTTTAACAAACCACAAGCAACACTATCATTTCTCTAATAGAACCTGCTGACCGTGTCATTCCCTCCTGCCATTTGTCATTTTTCCTTGTGAAATAATCAATACCTGGGCGCTTTGAAATAAATAATATAAAAGTCATAGTAACCTACCCGAGGAGCAACAAAAATAGACTTATGGAGCGTTCAGAGGGCCCATTCGGCCTCCGGGCAATGTCTACTGCATGTTTCTAATCAATGCATACAGCCAAGTGTATTCACTGAGACGCTGGCCATGTTGTGTTCAGGCTCATTCTCAGGGTTGGAACCTGTCTGTGTTGTTTTGGTCTTCAGTTAAGCTTGCGTTGAATCAACATCAGCCGCAGAAAAAGGAGGCTGGGAGTAAATTATTTTATTGGCATACTTATTAGTTAGAGTAAACATTGATATGGATCGGGCCCTCGGTGATCTCACAGAAACACAATCTGGGAATCAGAGCGCTGTGATGAATATTAGAGTTACAATGATATAAATTTGAGTTGTGATAATATAGAATAAAATGGAGCATAAAGAAAGTGAGGCTTCACTAAATGTAAGGATTTATAATGCATTGTTTTGGTCATCTGAACCTCTTTGTAAGGTAATGTCCTATATCCTCCACCTGAACCCAACTCTTACTGGATATGCATACCAGTATCCTCTTCCCTCTATAAATAATGTGATATATTATATTATCTCTATTGAATATGATCTATATTTAAGGCCAACATGCACTTCTTTTAAAACAGTCAAGTCTCTGTTATCTTAAAGCCTCTTTTCACACAATAAAGGGGGACCTTGAGCTCTATCTGCTCAGGCTATCTAGCAGAGACTCAAGTAAACTACATCTCTACATTACCTGGAGGAAACATTTGACCCACATCTGCCTGCTTCTATTTATTGCAACGGATTATGATATTATCTTCTGTGCTTTTATAGCTTTAAATCCAGTGTTATTTCATATGACAGCTATTTGAGACACAAATACAGAAATGATGAATAAGGCCTTAGATGGACTGAATATTCTGCTCAGATGGATCAAATCATCGCCGCTATGTGTGAATACATGAAGCACACTCACCTGCACTGAGAGTCTAACATGTGGATGAATTTGGGATTTTTAAACCCATAGGAGCTCACATCACTTTTGGGGGGCTGGGGTGGGGGACAGACATGGTTGTGTGTGTGTGCGGTGCCATCAAATAGGTGAGATGATGACCGCGGTAACAAAAGGCGGTAATTACGCGGCGGTAACAGGATATCTGCACTCCAGCAGCTCGCCAAAAGAATAACACGTGTTAATTACACAGACACGTGAGCGTATGGAAGACAGGCACATGATGATGGAAAATACACTGTGGCACCCAAGGCACCTCTGACAGCCATGACACCCTCCATCAAAGCAGCACGTCACAGGGCAACTATACCAGGTGATCATGATGAGGATGAGGATGAGGATGAGGAGGATGATGAGGATGATTCAAAAGTGAAAGAAAAAGACTATAAACACATCCTATAAGGAGCCATCTGACTGCTCTCTCTCTCTCTCTCCATCTCTCTCTCTCTCTCTCTCTCTCTCTCTCTCTCTCTCTCCACACATACACACACACTCTTCTTGCAGTCCCCCCTCTCGGCCCACAGAGGGCGCTGTCCTCTCGCTCTTCCTTCCACCGGAACAGGCAGATTTTTTAACAAGTCAATTAATATCAATGAGCGAATATACATCGCACATTTACAAAGAGTCCAATCTGAGGGATGAATTAACCAAATCGATTAGGGAGAGAAACAAATGACTGTGCGACTCGCAGACATTTGGAAAGTGGCCCTCGCTCAAAATCAATGAATTAGAAATATGAATCTAATCGCCCATTGGTGACACAGTGAAAAGCTGCAGACGAACTCAGGCTGCACGGTGGCGTCGAGCCCATGACTCAGTGGTTTACAGCCAATCAGAGAGCAGCTTCACCGAGTTATATATTAATAGACGTTAAATAAGAGAGTATTTTATATTATAGGCAATGGATTTATATGTGGCAGTAACTGGAGGACTATTGAATCAGGAGTGTGTGTGTGTGTGTTAGGTTATATCAAACAGCTGCTTTGTTTATCACACACACACACACACACACACACACACACACACACACACACACACACACACAGTATGACGGCATGTTTTTGTGATAAAAAAAATATATTTTTTGTCTCTATACAGCCATTTTCCTGGAAACACACCACACAGGCCCCGGATGATCGATGTAAGCTTTAAATAGGCCCGTGAATACATTTGATAGAAGAGGAAGAATAAGGAGAGCTGTTGTTGATGTATTTATTCATCCATATAACATCTGTAACATCTTGAGTTGATCTTTTTTATCAGTAAATAAAGAACCAAACCGCAGCCACACTGACGTCACACTGACAGGCTGACAGTCTGAGTAAGTGGGATTTAAAAATAACCAAACTTTTTAAAAAGCAGAGCTCAGTCTATCTGTGTCTGATTGTAAATTTAATTATGTATTTGATCAGTCAGTATTTGGTCGCAGCCAAAGCTCCCTTTTGTGCGAACAACTCTGTGTTCATTTGGTGCCTAATTGGACCATATAAGACCAATAACAGGCGAGAGCAGCACCGCCTGCAGCCAGAGTGCAAACAGGGGGGAGGATGCTCTCTCTCTCTCTCTCTCTCTCTCTCTCTCGCTCTCCCCCTCCCTCCCTCTCTCTGCCTTAATCCCATTTGCCATTGTACATGCCCAATCGCCTATACTTTCCGCTTTTAACTTGGATGACATTTTTATTTCATCATTAGCATCAGACGCCAGACTGACTGACACGCTGGACGCGCGGTTGTGTTTGTGACTCGAGAGCTCCGGGATGCGACACCAGCACGCCTCGACTCGTCTCCAAGTTTTTTCCCTTTAACACATTCGAGATTTTATTTGATTATTTTTCGTGTAGAGCCTCGACGGACATCTGCTCTGATCCGCTCTCTCTCTCACACACACACTCCCTCTCTCTCTCTCCCTCTCTCTCTCCCACTCTCTCTCTCTCTCCTGGTGTGAAGTCGAGTCTCCACATTAAATCACTGACTAGAATAAAAACAAGGAACCCTCCGGAGCCCGGATATCGACTCCCTGTAAGACCCTCTTTCTTTGTTTTTCTTTTTTATTCGTCCTCTCGTGGTCCTCTGAGGTTAGACCACAGCCACAGCGATGCCAGAGACAACACAAGAGACGTGCGCCTCGGCCAAGGACTCGCCATTCTTTATCAAGAACCTGCTGAACTGTGACAGCAAACCGTCCAAGCCCAAGCCGGTGTTCGCGGCCACCAAGGCGGCCTTGGAGGCGGGATTCTCCCTGTCTCAAGTCGGGGACTTCAGCTTCCCTCGCTTCGACCTGCCCGCACAGAGGTTCAGTCTGCCGGCGCACTACCTGGAGCGCACCTCGGCGTGGTGGTACCCGTACACCCTGAGCACCGCCGCCCACCTGCACAGAACCGAAGGTAAGACCCGCAAACTCGACCCGCTAAACGAGGCGATTACGCGATTTGACGAATGCAACGTGGCGTCCTGCAGATCCTCTAGTTTCATACGGAGAGAGAGTTAAAAAGGAGAGAGTTTGGAATGTTTATAATCACATTTGGAGTCTTTATTAATATCCACATTTGGGGTGAGTAGCTGTTTAAATTGCCAGCACGCAGACGTCATTTATTCTGACTAATCCAGTCAATAGAAGAGGATTTCAGGCGTTTTTGGAGCAGGAAGCCTCGCGTGTGTGTGTGTGTGTGTGTGTCCTGTGCTGCAGCCTGTTTCCTGTGCAGGCCTGTCTCCGGTTATAATAGATCAATAAGTGTGACACGCTGTGCATAAAAGCGAGCAGACCTCATCAAATCATCCGCTGAAGTTGACGATGCGCAGCAGAGCGGCGGGGTTTGATTTGTCTATTGGCGCTCAGCGTGAACGTCTCAGCCCGGAGGGTCGCTGCCGGCGGGTTACACCTGCAGGCGGAGATGATTTATTCATACGGGCTTTGATGGGAATGATGCCGGCACGGAAAATGATGTTTGACTAGAAGGAAGTCTGTGTTTGACTCCAATCAAAGCAGAGGAGTGAATAATGTGGACACATCTGATTGTTATTTGTCAAAAAGCACCAAACGTGGTTAGATTAACGGCGCATGCTGGTTGATTCCATGCTTTTTTATTTAGATAAAGTTTGATTAATGTACAGAAAAGTGTATAAACCCCCCCGAGAGGCCCCGGTTGTTCCTAATCTCCATCCCCCCGCTGTCTCCTCCTCAGTCGCGGACAGACCAGGAGCCCGGGACTCGTCCCCGACCTCCGGCACGGACAGAGACTCCCCGGACCTGCCGCTCAAATCCGAGCCGGACGCCAAAGACGACGACGATGACGACGAGCACAACAACAACAAGAGCGGCGACGAGATCATCCTGGAGGAGAGCGACTCGGATGAGGTGAAGAAGGGCGAGGCGGAGGACTGGAAGAAGCTGGACGACGACAAGAAGCCGTGCCGTAAGAAGAAGACGCGCACGGTCTTCTCCCGGAGCCAAGTGTTCCAGCTGGAGTCCACCTTCGACATGAAGCGGTACCTGAGCAGCTCGGAGCGGGCGGGTCTGGCCGCGTCCCTGCACCTGACGGAGACGCAGGTCAAGATCTGGTTCCAGAACCGGCGGAACAAGTGGAAGAGACAGCTGGCCGCGGAGCTGGAAGCCGCCAACCTGAGCCACGCCGCGGCGCAGAGGATAGTCCGGGTGCCCATCCTCTACCACGAGAGCTCGGCGTCGGAGAGCGGAGTCCCCGGTGGCAACGTGCCCGTGAGCCAGCCGCTGCTCACCTTCCCGCACCCCGGCGTGTACTACTCGCACCCTCTCGTCACGTCCGTGCCGCTGCTCAGACCGGTTTGAGAGGAACAACTCGGGTTCTGGCGCCTTAAAGTGACAGAAAGAACTTCATATTTTTGTACAAGTGACTCAATGAAGAAACAACGAGAAAAAAAAGAAAAGAAACCAGAGACATTCAGGCCTGCTGGACCAGTTTGGGCGTCAATATTGTGTCGTTTTTCAATAAGGGTTCAATACAGTTTACACATGATCAGACAATTCAAATTATTATTATTGTTATTATTATTATTATTACTACTACTATTATTATATTTACTATTATTATTATTATCTGAGGGTAATAATAGTAAAGCTCATGATCATCTCAGGAGTCACCTGCTTACACTGCCTGATGAGTCTTTTTTTAATATCATTTTACACAGGCCAATTCTGTGTGTGTGTGTGTGTGTGCGTGTGTGTGCGTGTGTGTGTGTGTGTGATGTACAAAACATTTGCGGTTTACAAAGAAAAATAAAAAGCCTACACACACGAGGGCAAACATTATCAATAATTGGCCATTTTTTATTTCCTTCACATTTCCCAGGATTGATAATGTGCAATACACTGAGTGAGTGTGTGTGTGTGTATATGTGTGTGTGTGGTGATATGGACGCTGCTCAGCTCACTTTGGGACAATCAGGAACACAGTCACCGTGTAGAATAGACACTGACCCTCAACCTGGGAGCTCACACACACACACACACACACATGGACACACGCACACACACACATACACACTCTCGTCCACTTTGTGTTTATGAAGCAGCAGCAGCGGCGGCGGCAGACACACAAACAGCCCAACCCTTCTCACAGCATCATGGTGTACAAATGTAAATGTCTATTTAAAACCCGCAGCTCTGTACAGTGAAGAGAACGTTTTGATATTGTATTGCTGAACTATGTTGTGAAATAAATGGAGAATATTCCTTACATTTTTACGACTGAGATGTTGTGTAATAATATATAAATATACAGAAGATTTTTTTTGAATATATAACAGAATATAACACATACCTCATCCAGGCCGAGCTGGTTTAGAAAATACCAGAAATTATCTTTATGTGAGATATTTAGCTCACTTTATTCTGCAAAGCATTCTGACTGTTTTTCACTCAAATCCCTACATTTAATGGTAGAAAAAAGAGAAATAAAAATGGATATTTGTCGTGATGTTAGATGTAAATACTCTGAATCATAGATCCACACACACACACGCACACACACATATACGCACATCATGGAAGCGGAGCAGGTGGTTCACGTCATCAGCGCGCTGTTATGCACTTTAAAAACGTTATTTTACATATAAAATTGTCTCGGTCAATTAGATGCGTAATTGGCACCATCTTGCCAAAATTATGGGAAATGCATTCAGAGGAGGCCATTACTCTGAGTGTGTGTGTGTGTGTGTGTGTGTGTGTTGTGTGAGAGTGTAGATATTATCTTCTACCTCAACGTTTTGTTTTTTGCAGCATTCTAATATTATATTTTATTTATTTTTTAATCTTATTTCATTTATTCAGATTCATGTTATTTTACTGTGGGTGAATGTTATTGATTTTATTTTTAAGAGAAATTTAATCTTATTGTTTGGGGAAATTAGATATCCTGACAATTTTCATAGAAATATTGAAATTCATCTTACTATGACTTATCCTTAAATGTGTTATTATATTTGTTTATAGTTTATATGTCTCACACCATTTCCATTTAATTCCCCCTCCGATGAAATTACACACAGTGAATAATTTTAGCATCCTATAAGGTAAAATAAAAGGTGTAAAATTCCAAATTAGAGTTAAATTATTAAAGAGGCACTTTGTAACGCACGAGCCTACAGGTGTCACCGGAAAGGAGATGCGAGACAAGAACGACAAGTGCCCAGTGTGAAGGTTGAATAATAATAATAATAATAATAATAGTAATAATAATAATAATGTTTCTGTGTATTTGAACACACACACAGAAAGCTGGACTAAACAAAAGTCTGATATTTTTTAACAGGTATATATGAAAATGTATAAATTGGAGCAGCAACACTAACACATTATGATTCAAAAAATCACCCAAATGATTAATTCATAATTTGATATTCAGAAATCACAATTTGCAATATTTCATTTAAACTCTCCATGTTTGTCTGTATTTATGTCAAACACAGATTTGACTTCAGACTCCTGTAATAACCCCCAAAATACACCGGAGAGGCCAAACAACGAGAGTTATGATTAAAAGTTAAATTCGAACGTGTGATTCATGACAACTAACACAAACTAGGAGGCAGGTCCAGTGTTTCTCAACCGGAGAGGCCGGCCACCTCCGCTTCAAAGGCCATTTTCTCTTTTCATCTGCTGTTATTGGAAAAGAATCAGTCAGCTTTCCACTCTATGATGACCTCATAAGGAGACAAAGGGTGCATTCAAATGTTGTCAGATCACCCAAGTATCGACGCGCACCTACCTACCATGCAAACTCAACACGGCCCCATTACAGCAAATGAATAGATCGCTGTGGCATTATTCCTCTGGCACGTATCGATCTGCAAACGTCTGCTGCTGCTGCTGCTGCTGCGTACATCGCGTCAGAGCAGAAGAGCAACACTCGGCTCAGCTTGTGACCTTGATTTGCGCGCATAAATTGAAAAAATTACCACTCGATAATTTCCATTTGTGCGACATCTTTATGTAAAGGAGAAAAGGGAGCCCGGGCCAAAATCAGATAAGTACATTACGCAGGAACGGGGGCAAACGGACGTGACCGGGGAGCGCGCGCAGAGTATTACATTAACTGGAGAGCTGAATGGGTAATTTGGAGCCCCATCATATGCTTTAGTGCCAGCTTGGAAACATACAAGTGGCCTAAGCACCTCTGCAGCCGCCGGCGTCTACGCACATGCAAGTAAAGTACAGAGATGAAACCAAAGACTTTGTTTAGAGTGGAAACAAAAGAGACGCTGGGTCTCAAACGGAGGCTCGCGGACCTCTCGGTGGTCCCCGGGGGGTGGGCAGCGGGTCCCCCTATAGCTGCAATACAAATCACTTGTTTTTGATCCGTTATCGATTTCACTCAAACGTCACATCAAAGAAACATCCTCCTATACGGCCCCTGAGTGTGTGTGAGTGTGTGTGACAGAGTTTCTTGACTTGCTGTTGACGCATGCGCACTCCCAACCTGTGCGTGATGGCAAATACATGCAGGATGATTGGAGATGTGTGATGGTCAGGGAGCTAACCCGGGTATTATCCGGGTACTCTCTGGGTATGCCCCGGGTATGCTCCGGGTATTTTCCGGATATGCTCCGGGTACTCTCCGGGTATTCCCTCGCGTCCCTGCGCCTCGTTGTGTTGGAACAACTCACTCCGAGGCGTCTGCGGGAGGAAGTCTTGTTTTAAACGCACATCCCATTTGCTCCCCTGATTGAATGCGAGCATCAGATTTTCATCAAAGTTCTATTAAGTGAAACATAGGTTGCGGGGCACCGTCTGATTGGAACAGTTTAAATTTTAATTGTGTTTTTAATTTGACATATAGTTGCTGTGAAGAATGACACTGGAACGCCGAGGGGCGGTCGATTTTCTTAATTTCTCCCCGAGGAATTGATGAGTCTATCAGGGCAGTAGATTGGAAAGCCATTAAAACTCAATGGTTAGGTTGTTAATTGGAACTTGATGGATAGGAGCCCGTGGATAGGCTGGACTGATCCAATCTTCCTGACTTTCTGTTTTCCAATAAATTACCCAGTTCATTTCCACACTCAGATTACATAAATTGTACACCTCCAGGGCTCCAGCCTCGCGTTTACAACTCTCTCTCTCCCTCTCTCTCTCTCTCTCTCTCTCTCTCTCTCTCCCCCCCCCCCCCCCCCCCCCCCGCCCCCCTCTTTCTCCCTCTCTCACACACACACACGCACGGACGCACACAAACGCCTCCTGAAGAAAGACCAGGCTCCGCTTTCTTGAATGAAAATCGAAACATAATCAACGTTTATACTTAGACAATTTATTGATATCATTTTCTCTGGTAATTTCCTTATTCTAGACTTGGACACGCCATATATCATAATACACACGTGTAAAGGGGTCTTTGTTTAATATTTATCGAAGCTTGATTCTCGGATCAAAGCGCCTCATAACTTCATCTGTCTTTCTCAGGGCCTCTGCTCTCAGTAAAGATCTTGTTCTGTTATTGCGGTAGGGCGGCCATACACCACCTATCACGCTGATAGAGCACGAAGCGAGGCCCGCAGAGAGCTGCTGAGGCCCCGCAGAGCCTCGGTGAGACCTGGAGACGTCAGGGGATCAACGTCTCCGTGCTGATAGAGGACATTACGCAGCTGTGCCCCTGAACGTTACACTGCTGGGCCCGTGAACGTTACACTGCTGGGCCCTGAACGCCCCTCAAAAAAAGGGAAACACGTCCTCTGCAGCAACGCCACCCCCCTGATGTCCACTGTGTCCTCACTCATGTCCACTATGTCCTCACTCCTGTCCACTGACTCCTCCCTCATATCCACTGACTCCTCCCACATGTCCACTATGTCCCTATCATGTCCACTATCTCCCCCCTGATGTCCACTATGTCCTCCCTCGTGTCCACTGACTCCTCCCTGATGTCCACTGACTCCTCCCCCATGCCCACTACGTCCTCCCTGATGTCCACCGTCTCCCCCCTGATGTCCACTGTCTCCATGATGGACAGAGAGACGCGGGCAGCCCCTGACAAAGGTCTTTGTTTGGAAAGAGCGGCATATAAAATAAACCCATTTAACTGTCATTGAGGATTTCACGCCGCATGCGTAACCACCATAAATCCAGCACGAGCTCCGACTGGCCTCATATATCTGACACACACACACACACACACACACACACAGAGCGTTTAGCAGCTGCTGGCTCAAATGTGTTAACGATATTTACACGCAGATCCAGATGCTGTCTGGCTGCCATGATGATGATGACGAAGATGATTATTCTCATGTTGACGATGAAGATGATGATTACTGTCACCATCATAATACTCGTCATCATCATCCTCATGGTGTACATCTTCCTCATCCATCATCACCATAAGGAGGATGAGGATGTTGATAAGATGAAGATGACGATGAAGATGATGGTGGTAGTATTCCTTCTCATCACCTTCATCATGACGATGATGGCAACATCATCCTCCGCATCATCATCATCATCATAGCATTCTCATGATGATAGTGACAGTAACCATCTTCGCCCACATCAGGTCATCATCCTCATCATCATCTTCATCATCATCATCTCTTCTCCACCATGTCCCGGTGCAGGTTGTGTGGCTACCAGGAAGAGGGAAGAGGGAAGAGGGAAGAGGGGCTCTGACATGATGATTAAAGCGGACCATTTGTTATGTGTCTGGGGCTCCCTTACAAAGCAGTAAAAGAGGGATAATGTGCCCGAACCGCCAGCTCAAGCCCCGCAGCTGCTCCACACACACACAGAGAGAGAGAGAGAGAGAGAGAGAGAGAAAGAGAGAGAGAGAGAGAGAGAAGGAGAGAGAGAGAGAGAGATGCATGGGTGGTGGTTGTGGTGGAGGGCGGTGGTGAAAAGCGCCTTACAACTCCCTCACTACACACCCACACACGCACGCACACACCTACACACACGCGTGCCCCCCCACCCCCCAATCAATTAGTCAATCAATTAGCCGGCCTCCACTCCACGCGCGGTCATCACGAGGCAGATTAGCTCAGTAATGATCAAATTAATTCTTAATCGTAGATAATAGACGCGGAACGAGTTTATTATTTTCGGCAAAAAAATGAATCAGAATTAGTTCGAATGCAAGTTAGGATTCCAAGGGACCAGTTTACATCACAGCGTCACACATTTCTCTATGTAAATATAAATGTATGTACGTACATGTAGATGCTTTATTTCCGGAAGTCACACATTATATTATAGACTGAAAGAAATGATAGAGGATGAAAAATATGGCGATTTTGTAAAATTGTTTGATTTATACAAAAATCTTCAATCCAATCTAATAATTCCAATAATTAACAGATTAAACTGAGATCATTTTAAATCTTAAATATCATCACCGTTAAATCCTTTAAACAGATTGTATGTATTGGAGGAAACAACAGCACAGCTTTGAGTAAACATGCATGTAACCGGGCGCTGCTGCCTGCTGCTCTTCCTCCTCTCCCTCCCCCTCCTCTTCCTCGGCTCTCTCGCCTCCTCATCGCGTCTCCCAAAGTCTTGACAGGAGTTTGAAATTTCCGGGCTTGTGTGTGAGGAGGCGATTGGCCGAGGAGGAGCTTACCTACATGCAAATGAGGCGCCGCAGCCTTCCTCCCCTCCGATCCAGAGCGTGAGGAGGAGGATCAGGAATACACTCATGTTCCCCGAGCACCAGAAAAAACAAGTCCCTCAATGAAAAAGCCCGCAATTAAATAGGCAACAGGACAAAAGGCGGATACATTTCTGTTTCTTTCTTTTTTTTTTATATGAACGCTAAATCGTGTAGAATCCAAATACCGGAATACAAGAGGAAAGACAGATTCAGTCAATACTCCAAATACTGTTATGAAGCGAGAATGAGTAGCGCAGAAGACAGCGGGAGCAAGTGCACGTCGGGCCCGATTTCCAGCTTCACTATCCAGTCTATCCTCGGCACCGCGTCCGATGCGCCGCGTTCCGGGGCCAAGGAGCTCAGCAAGGGGCCGCCGCCGCCCCGGAGGCGCTCGCTGTCGGTGTCCTCCGAGGAGGAGTGCAGCGGCGGGGAGGACTCGGCCGACTGCTTCTGCTCGGACACGGGACACAGCGAGCCATGCAGCCAGCACCAAGCCCACAACTTCTCCTGCTTAGGTGAGGAGCGCTGCTAGTCCTGTTATTATTGTTATTATTGTTGTTATTATGATAGAAAATGTACTGTTATTTTTAAAAATTGTCGTTATTCATTTCTGACCGTCTGAAATGTGATTCGAGCTTTTTTCTACCTCATTTTAAAGTGAACAATCAGGCAAAATGAAGCAGTTCCGTGTGAACTTCATCTGTCACTTCTCCTGTCACATCCACATGCAGCCCGTGTTGCCACTCGTGTTGTTCTGCGTGGGCTATCATAACTGCAGCAGGCAGAGAGAGTGGAAAGGTCGAATAATTATCCCTCTGCGTTTCCTCTCATTTCAAATTAAATCGAGCCTGCTAATTGATGAAACGCGGTTCATCACAATGGCTGCACTACACGTCGTCAATTGAGCGTTAAATATAGTGGGATTTAATTAATAGCCTACTGTACAGCGAGCATACGGGCTGTTTATTTAGAAACTCGGCGGCTTTCAGCAGTCGATTAAACAAGTCAGAGTTCACACTTAACCAACTCTCATACCGAGTGTGTCGAGAAAATGATCAAAGGCCTGTTCAGGTCTTTATCAGCGGCATTATCATGCAAATGTAACACAGAAAAATGTCTATTGTGTAGATGTGGCTGTATGATTATTGGTGCGTGGATAAAAATGCACAAATAAACACAAATAATATCAAAATATTATAGAAATAATTGTGCTGAAGTTGTGTGTTTGTGGTGTTCACCCCCCGCTGTTTGCTGCTCGCAGGTCCGGCTAAGGGGCTCCTGTCCGCGGCTGACGGGCTCGCACGGCGGCCGCACCTGCCACAGCCTCTGCTGCAGGATTACAAGGAGGAGCAGGAGCGACCCTGCCACCAAATGTCCCCGCTGTCCGAGGAGAGACAGACGGACGGCGGGGACAAGCAGGGCGGCTCGGCCAAGAAGAAGACGCGCACGGTTTTCTCCCGGAGTCAAGTGTACCAGCTGGAGTCCACCTTCGACATGAAGCGGTACCTGAGCAGCTCGGAGCGGGCCTGCTTAGCCTCCAGCCTGCAGCTGACCGAGACTCAGGTCAAGACGTGGTTTCAGAACCGGAGGAACAAATGGAAGCGGCAGCTCTCTGCGGAGCTGGAGGCGGCCAACATGGCCCACGCCTCCGCACAGACACTCGTGGGGATGCCGCTGGTTTTCAGAGATAACACCTTACTGCGGGTCCCGGTTCCCCGGTCTATCGCCTTTCCAACGCCGCTGTATTACCCGGGGAGCAACCTGCCGGCGTTACCTTTATACAACCTGTATAACAAGATCGAGTATTGATTGACTCTGCACACTGCAGCAGCATCAAAGCGCATTACAAAACAATACAACCTTCTTATAAATGTCTCGACATAACCTGTATATTGCATCACTTTATTTGTTGAGGAAATTCTTATTATGCAGCAACTGTATGTCTCACAAGAAAGCAATCCAGCTTCCCCATATGTATAAAATACACCATGTGTATAATTAATTATAATAATTTTCTACTCTTATTTTATTCTCTTGCTCCTCCTTTAACCGTCACATATATGGGAGCTTAGCCTTCATATGACTGCAGTGTTATTCCACAATGGCGTCTGGATGCTTTGAGTTGTTTAGTTTGTTTACTGAGCAGATAGAATGCAACACAATCTCACACAGTGCTGACAGGAAAGACACACTACTTCCATTTGGGGAAAAAATATTGTTTATGTTGTAATTTAGACATTGACCAAATATCCTTCACATTCAATAAATTTTCTATTTCAGTGAAATTTCCCTTGAAATTATTTTGTCTACTTTATTGTGTTTATTTAGAATGTCAAATATGACGTCAACGTCTGTGAATATGCAACGTTTAAAGGCAATAGGAGAGGAGAGGAACACATCTTTCATTAATGTTGACACACACACACACACACTCACACACACAAGCATGACTTTAATGTGTAAAGTAAGAGTTGTGCTTATAAACAATAAAAGACAGAAATGAATGTTTTTGTCACATCGAGCTCCAGTCATCATCATCATCATCATCATCATATTATCTGCTTTACTAAACTGAGCCCGAGACACTGGATTACATGAACATGGAGGTGTGTGTCGTTGCTGTGTGTAGACTCACACACTCACTGATGACATCAAAGTAAAGGATGTGAGCTTGTTGACAGATTTTGATATTATTATTAATAATTTCTGCCTTGTTTCTTCAGTTATTGGGATTAAAGCAGTGATGATGATGCATTTTTGTTTCTGCAAGGTTCAGCTACTAAAATCTTCAAAAATTTTAGATTTTCAGAATTTTTGTCTAACAACCCACGTCATACTTAAAGATTAATTCACTGCTTAACCTGCAGCTGTAGCTCAGAGATGGCTGATGTGAGCGTGCTGTGTTATAATGGTGACGGCGAGTTAACTCAGAGGTAAGGAGCGTTTGCAGCGAGGCCGTGATGAGCCAATCATGCCCCTGGGCGGGATCTTCTGTCATTTGAAGTCTGCATCGTATGGCTCTAAAGCACCGGGCCTTGTAAGAGGAAACCTTATAAAGAGGCATATTGTCAAAGTTCAAGACTCTTCTCGTCATTTATGGACGCTGCTCTATTCTCTCCATCTGTGTAATAAATTACTGTATCGGTTACGCTCGGAATTCTGGACATCACGGCGACCGGATTAATTCAGGAGCTAGTTGAGGTCTATCATGCTAAGTCAGAATCAATTTCCTATTTCATCAGAATTCAATCCATCCAAATAGTCAACAGACAGAGGCCTACACGCACACACACGCACACACAGGCACACACACGCAGACACGCAAACATACACAAATGTCTGCTAGTTGATGGGGAGCGATAAAATCATGTCATTTTCCAGCTTTTCTTGGGTGTCACATCATGTACAGGGACCCCCCGCCCCACCCACCCCACACACACACACACCACACACCCGTCCCACCAATCTCTCACTGTGTGCTAATGGCTACATTACCTAGCAGAATCATGACTAGCCAGGCTCTGCTGCCCTGCAGATTATGCCTGACCCAATTTCTGCAACAGCCGCCATGTGTTTCTGGGAAAATGGAGAGCGTTAGACAACAGCGGTGAATTATGGGGAACTCGGGCACCAGCAAAGAGGTGAGGCGCAGGAGGATGAATTTGTGACAGATAGGGGAGAGAGAGAGAGAGAGAGAGAGAGAGCAAGAGAAAGGAGAGGAAGAGAAGGATGGGGGGCCGCGATGCTTATGAAAAGGAGCAATAGCTTTGGTTGAATGAAGCTGTTTATTAGTTTCCAAGTGGTCATTATGTCACCTGGTGTGACGGCAATACAGCACTATCTGGGATGGATGTTTGCACCCCACTGACTTGTGGGAAATCTGCATGACCTGTCACCTCAGGTTGTATGATTTACAAGGGAGAGAGAGAGAGAGAGAGAGAGAGAGAGAGAGAGAGAGAGAGAGAGAGACGTGGGGGAGATGCACTGACAAGCTAAGGAGTGAGAATAAGAGCGAGGGATGGAGAAAGTGAAGGAGAGAGAGATAGGTGGCGAAGAGGAGGGGGGGGGGGGGTTCAATGTAACTATGTATCACCGCAATGGCAGGTGTGAATTACAAATTTTAATAGCGGGGCAATGAAAATGATTTGAAGTGGTTTAAACTGCAAAGAGACAGCGACTGGCATGGTGATGAAGATTTGTTGAGATGATGTGTTGTGCCTTAGGATTCATCAAACCTGCCTGCTAAGGTGAAAAGCAAGTGTAATTCACTCTGTGGTATAATTTATGATGGGAGTAATGGAAACTGTGGGCTACGCCGTGTGGAGAGAGAGAGAGAGAGAGAGGGGGGGGGGGGGGGGGGGGGGGGGGGGGGAGAGAGAGAGAGAGAGAGAGAGAGGGGGAGAGAGAGGGAGAGAGAGAGTTGGGCAAATTGATTTTTAGGATATTTTGAGAGCACATTCACAGGATCATAATGAATTATAGCAAAACCTCTGGAAATGTTGGGGTAAAATAATGTTGAGCAAAATGAACAGAATGGAAACGTATTAAATGTAATCAGGCTGCAACAACAGTTTACTTTGATTCACCCGCATCTAATATGAAGGAATTAACTGTTGTTTTTTTTTTTTACAAATTCTGTCCCATCATCATCCTCTTCATCATCATCTATTCCAAGGAGGGTTACCGCCGGTTACTGCTGAACGTATTTACAGCCGTTTGATTTAAAGAGTGTATCTGTAACTCTATATCAGGCATGGGCGCTCTATGAAGTGTAACACGTGCAGGAGCCCCCCAGAGTTTCGCCCTCCAGACAAGAGTTTTAAAAGCGATCGCAATGCATTAAGCCAGACAACTCTCAAGACCTGTTTTGCTCCCTAAATGAATTTGAGGGGAGCGTAACAAGGTTTTTGAGGCAGGCCCTGTCATCCGCCGGCTTTAACCAGCTCCTGTATTTATGGGTTAATGGTTAAAAAGGAGAGCTTGGGCCAGAAGTGATTTTTCATGATTCTGTTTTATATCAACTGGAAATGAAGGAGCTGAAGGGAAATTGTGTTTGCCCCCCCTTACCCCCCCCTCCTCCTCCACACCACCACTAGTCCAACAGAGGAGGAATATGTTACCAGGCAACAGCAGATGGCAAATGCTATATGGAGAAAGTATAGTATTGTAATGGTATAATATATAATATAATTAAGTGAGTGGCCTTAAGTAAATGGTAAATGTACTTTAAAGGCTCAGTCCAGAGGCCTCTACTCTAACCAATTCATTCTACTGAAATGATTGCTAAAAACATGTTTATTCCATTTTTAAGGGACTGAATCAAACTCTAGAATCCAGTTTGTCCAAAATTTGGACCTGAAATATTTTTTCAGTTTAAAGATCGGTTTGGTTAACCTGTGATAAATGTTCTAAATATCTGCATAGATCCTGAAATGCTTTTGTTTGTAACCCTGGATGAGAAGGTGCCATGGTTCTGAGGCAGGAAAACCTTCCAAAATCACCGTGACTCAAAGTTAAACACCTCAAAAACAACATTAACTGGAGCTGAGGCTGAGAGGCTTACGGCTCTAATGGAAAACGGCATTAGACTTCATTGGTAAATTACCGACCATTTCTTGAACTGCCTGTTTTGAAGTGCCATTTGATGGCCAATATGCATCAAACTATAGGCAGGAGTACATGTGGAGAAGTCAGCTATTATTGCAGAGATAAGTCCATTAGCATTACCTTTGACACGGTAATGGACGTGGGGGTACAATTTTCTGCTCTCCATTCTGTGTTTGTAGGGATAATAAGGGGATTATCTTGAAGGCCTCATGCTATACACTCAAGAGTGAGACCACACGGGATAGAGAGCCGTGCAACAGTTGTTTATACATCCTCCCCTCTCCGCCTCAGCCCGCCCCCCCCTCCTCTAAGACCCTCTGAGAGAAAGGCAGGGAAGATAAAGCATGTCATTATTCTATTAAAGACCTACAATTTTTGTAATGGGACTTGCAGCAGTCGGCAGAAGTGCAGGCAGCTTCTTCAATATCCTGGACATTATTTGCTCGTTTAGTTAAATGATGTTTCTAATTCCCTCATAATTACTTGTAATGAGGCTGTCTCCCTCGTTTTGATGCGGCCACATCTTAATACAGCTTGGCATTCTTTTTAGGGATAATTGCCTCTCATGAGGCTGGGGAGCGAGGCTGGGCTTTGCTGTGCGCTGCACACGTGGCAAATTGGCTTGTTTCCTGCCATCTTGTCTTCCTGCAAATTGAAAAATTAAGTTTCTTGTCCGGAGCATTACAACTGTTAAGTTTGCTTTCTCGGCTGCATCAAATGATTGGCTTCGCTGAGAGCGAGCGAGCGAGCGAGCGAGCGAGCTAGCGAGCGAGAGAGAGAGAGAGAGAGGGAGAAGTCTGTTTATCCTGTTTGTTTTGTCTCATTAGTACTGTGCAGTATTTATTTACAGAGCATCTGTGTGTGTAATGAAGGTTGGAGGCATGAATGTTGCAGCATTCAGTTCATTTTGAAATAGCTGTATTACAGATGGCAATACATAAAAATTCATCGGTTTACAAACCCCTTAAGTACAATAATTTGTTACCATCTCTGTCATGCATATTACATCACAATATTTCATAATTAACAGAATCAAAGAGCCAAAACTGTGATCTGTGACAGACAAACACTTTGAACAAATGAGAGTAAAGTATTATGATGGTAACGTGTCAGAAATGGAAACATATTGCTATCATGTCCACCTGCTGCTGACAGCCTACAAAGGGAACCAGTGAATGAATAAATGGATGAATAATTCAAAGATGCACATTTCAAATCAGTGAATTATTACATATGGATTCCTCTGACAGTGGATTCTTCCCTCTGCCTCTCTTGAGCCAGCAGACGAGCCCGTGTTGTCTCTAAACTGATAGCTGCCGTACTCAAACCGCAGCCATAGCAGGTTTGGCTAAGGGGTTTTTATTTCTAAGTGCTGATGTGTCGCAGACAGTTTGGCTCTACAAGGGCCTGTTATACGCCGATTAAAGAGAGGGAAGGAGTGCTCCCGCAGGGCGGCCTTGTACATTTACCCTGACCACAAAAAGGTCTAACGTTCACGCCCCGGTGCTGACATGACCTTCAAACAAGGTCCCTCTGCTGCCTGGGTGGATACTGGCACTGTCTGGAGGAGACCTGCAGTGAAGCTCACAGACAGACAGGAGGAAATCACATCTTTTATATCAGGAATGACCTGCCTGCCATATCCTGTGAAGTTAGAAGATATGGGGCTTTTCTGGGAAATAAAGGAAGGAACAGTTATTCTTCGCACTTCTGCATGTGGAAAAAAAATGACTGAGATTTTATAAAGGCTTTTGTCAGATTTACTTAATGTTGGTTCATGACACAAGATGCATCTGCTCTCCATTAAAATCCACTACATAGAAAAAAATGGACAAATTCATCACTGCAATAAATAATTGAGTTCCAGTTTTCAGACTGGATGTTGTTTTTGTTTGAGAGAGCACAGCCAGATTCTCAAGTGATCCTCTTGTCTTTGCAGGGTTACTGAGCTGTTTGTTATGAGATTTGATAGTGAGTTCTTTTTAATAAAGAGAGTTGGGGTCTCTTTGTATGGACCAAGTGGTCTCTTTCAGCTCCAGGGAGCTGGTGTATAGAGAGATGATCTGTCACTTCAGTCTGAGCCTGACTGCTGACCACATAGCCTGCAGCGCAGCAGCAGGGAGCACAATGAAAGCAGCACACTATCACCTGACAGCTAATTAGGGATCACTCCCCTGGAAGGGAATACATTGTCTTTGAGGGAAAGAGAGAAAGAAAGCAGGAGGTTGCTGAAATCCGTATGACGTGTCAGTCAAAGTCACAAGCCACCTGCAATTTCTAAGGGAGAAATCATCCTCAGCCTGTAGAGTCGGCTGGTTTGCTCTGTAGTGAACTGTTCATGTTCACTGTTTTAATGATTATAAAAACAGATGAGCTGACATTTGACAGCCTGGGTTTTCCTTTTGTCTCCCACAGGATTGAACTACAACCGAGTTCTAATGTTTCAGCCTTTATTCAGTCGTTTGTAAGTATCTCAGTACAGCAACGACAATTGTCCCCAATTTCATCTGCCAATGAGTGCATGTGGCTGTACAGGAGTGTGTGTGCGTGTGTGTGTGTACATACATGCACATTCAGCTGTGTGAGTCTACAGTTTATACGGGAGACCTGGGATTTCTTTGAAAACACATTTGTAACCATTAGTTGAGTGTAAGGTTTCATGTGCAGAGTGCATCCTCTGGACTGGTGTCAGAGTTTCTGTGAGGCTTTGCGGCTCTCTTGGTCGGCTGGAGGGACAGTGTGGAGGATGGAGGTGGCGGCGGAGGAGGGGGAGCACTGGAGCCTAGGCGTCCCACCAACAATGCATCACGGCAGGCAGGGTGTAACCCGAGCCGCCCCTCTGGCCCTGGTGTGGCCTGCCACAGCGCACTCCCTCTCGGCCCCCTTTGCACCCCCAAGATGCTTTTAAAGGGATTTGGTCAGCGAGAAAACAGCTCTTCAAAAGAATCGTCGTCACATTAGAAAGTAATTAGCCATGCCTGAGGCGGAGGATTCCCTGACCTGACTAATTCTGCGCCCCTAAACAATCCGTCTTGATGCTAGGCGGCTGGTGAGGCACGCTCTGTGTGTACAGGGGAGGAGGTATTTTGGCAGGGGGCATTCCCATGGCTCTGCAGGTGAATAACCCCTACAGGGGTCGTCGGGAAAGGTGAGCGGGTAATCCACCTGAGTAACGGTCCACAGGTAGATTTGAGAGGCGTCTCATTAATCAGACAGTACAGGAAAAAAGCTGAGCCTAACTGCAGGGGAGCTGTGAGGGAACAATCCGGTCTAATTATTCACTGGGTTTGCAGAATAACAGCACCAAATCAATAACACATTTAAAGTATCATCAAAAATGTTTCATGATTTGGGACCAAATATAATTACGCTCTGACTCTTCAGACGGTGGTGTTCTGAGATCTGAACATGGAAGCAGACCTGCAGATCTTTTCCGTAGATCAATGTGGAGAAACCGTCTCAGCACTTGGCCACCTGTTCCTCTGAGCCTGCAGGGCCCAGAGACAACAACCTTTCCTCTCACTATTAGACAAACTAATCTGATTGGGAGAAAGATGGAGGTGGGGAGGGGCAGAAACTTACAAACTAGGTGCTGCAGGGTGAGACTCGACACTGCCAGTCCTCCCTTCCAACGTCTCTGATGGGTTAAGAGCTGCTGTAGCCTGCAGCATATCAGGCTCCCACACACAGGGAAGCAGAACAAAACAGTCACAGAACAGTGAGAAAACATGTGAGACACCCGCTGGAAAACACAAACAGAGATTTCACATCAGTGTGAGATGCAAGAGAGAAGAGTGAACTGGGGGATTTGCAATTTATTTACCTAACAAGTGTGCATTTTATTTAATTTCTGGGTTCATCAAAGAATTCAAAGGAAGGTGAAAACATTAGTATCTATAGAATAATAAATTACAATATAATATGTCATATAAATTATCTGACATTTGAACCATTTTCATGCATTAGAACCTTTTAGACTTAGTACAACAATATGAACCATTCCTTCTGCCTGCAGTGATAGTTTATATTGTTTAAATTCAATTGTTTAAATTGCTGTTGAGCTAGAAATGTCTTATTAGATTAAGCCTTGTTTGTGTGCTCACGTTATAGATCTGACACTGAACAGTCTGCTGCTAATGCCAATTCACTGTACTTGTGTGTTTACAATAATTAAGAATCTTGATTTTTGAAACTTGATGGTGAGAATGAATGACTTCAAAGGCTTTGGTGCTGATGTGGTGAGACTCTGGTCAGCAGGGAGGGAAACATACACTTGTTAACCCAGCGGGATCCAGAAATGGCACTGAGCAATTGGCCAATTAGGAAGTGGTCCATCATGTCAAACTCATTTGCAAAGGCAAGGCTTAACCCTTAGGGTTCGAAGGTCGCGATCAAAGGGTGTCCCCCACGGGACCGCACAGAGATCCTTGAAGAAACGCTGATCCCAAGCTTTTGTAAAGGAATCTTCTAATTACAATAAATCTCCACTGCAAGGTAAAGACATGAGTGCTGGGTACAGTGGCTATATGATAGCTCTCTGGCCTAAGGGTCTCTAGGCAGCCTATAGATGTCTGGATAGAAGACTGATAGGAGATAGTGGTTGCCACTAGGGTAGTGGCCTTTCATTTGCCCAGGTCAGAACCTCAGAGAGTGATCACAGCTTTGGCGGCTCAGGCTGACCAGCACCTATGAGCCTTTATAGCCTCTGGTGTGTAACCGGGTCTTTGACCTTGCCCACAGATTAGTATCAATATCAGTATTAGTACAGGATTTAACTTCAGTCCTCTTTCCGTTATTGTCTTGTTTTGTCACAAAGGAATTTCACGGCTGAATTCCTCAAGATGAAACAGCCTCAAGATTTGACTGATCTGTGGGTAGAATACATTTTTACAATATAGAGATCAGTGGTTCTATGTCACAAGCTTGTGGTGTTTCGCATTAGAGACTCTTAGAGAGACAGTTGTGGTGCAAGGTGATGATTTTGACATTTAAGCTAAAAGAACATTGAGCTATCAGTTTGTTCTTCTTGACAACTTAATCTACACAGTTTGGAATTGGTGAACTTGAAATACCGAAATAGATGGAGATTAATTTCAAGACATTTTGGTTCCTTGTTCCCTTTGAGATGGGACATATGAGGAACAGAGAGGGACAAAGGCTTTCAAAAGCCTTTTACCGAATAAATACATTTCATGCTTTGTCACACGTGGTGAAGTCGTAATTGAAGCTCGAGGAGGGAAGACTTCCTTTACGGTGGGGAGGAGTTAGCGAGCATTGAAAGGGTTTATTTTGGACAGGCTCCTGAATGGAGCCTTACCGTGCACACTGTCAGAAGGCAAACACACCATGGCTGTATGCGCAACCGTGCTTTCCCTTTACATGGTGAATCTCCCTGCGACAGGGCCTTTAAGAAAAACGTCTTTGTTCCAGCTCCCGGGGAAGCTGTATGACAGCCTCTGTGCTCTCCAGCAGGCTGTGCGACGGCCAAAGTGGGGGGAGAGGAAAAGGAGGGGAGAGTAGTTTGTTCTTCCTGCAATTAGCATTCACGGTTAGCTAAGCAGAACTAATGCAGCGAATCTTTGAGTCTCCTGTTACTTGTCCTCGGCTGCTGGAGTACCTGCGGGCCAGATTAAACTGTAGCGAGATGACAAACCCCTTATGTATCCATTACAAGCCTTTTATTACGAGCTGTGTTACTGGTAATTCCTTTTGAATGGCCGTAACAAAAACTACGCATTGGCTAAGGCGGACTTCAAAAAAACAGGATACTGCATGGGTGTGGGTAATGCGTTATTGATACTGTAATTTTGAAAACAAACTGAGAGGGAGAATTACGTCTCCGATGTGCGTCATTGTTCGCTAGAACCGGTGGAAGACGCAACTCCCAGCGGCACATTTTGATCTGACCTGCTTTAAGTGATGAGACTTAGAGGAAGGTTTGTTTGAGGAAGGCGTCCAACTGTCACAGCCTCTGACTGGACTCATCCATCTCTATGTGCCGGAACTGTACAAACAAACACATTATTGATTACCGATAAAAGCCAGCGAGTGCATCCATACACACATACAGTATAATGTGTGTGTTGGCAGGGTCGTCTCTGGCGTGTTCTCTAGCATCTAGGTCAAGAAGGAATGATCTCATGACCGGGGACAGGATACGTCTGTATGGGAGGCAGAGGAAACTGCTACGATCTCATGAGTCTTAAGTGACACAACATGGCACACACGTGTTCAACACATTGAAATGCAACGTTCGTCTCAAGATTGTATGTTCTGAATATCTTGTTGTCGCGTGTCAGAGGTGAACAGACTCAAAAATACTTGTGCAGTCATATTTGTGGTTTGTTACTTGCTACTGCTAACATATGAGCACTGAGTGACTTCCAAACCTATCTCAGCAACTCAACTTTGAGTGATATATTTTATTTTTGCCACTGCACTCAAAGTTCACCCAAATTCAAACCAAAACACTGTAGGAGAAGCCAAGAAGCAGTGTCGAGCAATAAAGCTACAGTGACGTTTCTAGCTAATGATTAGCTTTGAATGTAGCGAATTTGGTCACTGTTTGTTCATGCTAGCAGCTATGAGGCCTACAAATCTCATGCTTGTCTGAGGATAAATACTCAGTAATGGCCACTTGCTGTAGTAATTGTGAGCTTGGTTCGTACTGTTTACCACACAAACAACAGAAACACTGAAATCATTCAAGCTAACTCTCTCCTTCCCTTCCTCCTCCCTCCGACGGTCATTACTGTGTTTACCCTCAGCTAATCACTATCAGTTCTCTGAAGTGTTGTCTTATCAGTTACAAACAGGTACAAGTGGGTGCAAATGCTCCCGATTGATCCGCTGAGCACCGGCACTGCGACGAGGAGGCCACTGTCTGGTCACACGGAGACCAAGAAGACACCGCTTATAATCAATAAGTCTCCCTGTGACTACGGGTCCGCTTGAGGCGACACTCCCGGTCCCAGGGAGTCGCTCATCAATGTGAATGTGAGAAGTGTAAATCATTGAAATAAAAGTGATACTCCTTGCCACAAGTAGACAACATTGGGATAATAAATTCATTTCCGTAAATTGTTTTTCAGGAGATTTGAAACCTAACAATCATCAAGTTTACACATGACACAGGATATGTGAAAGGACGCACGAGGTATGAAACCGTTCGGTCTTTTTTTGAGGTAATCAAAAATTGCAGCACTTAATCGTATTTACTCTGCATCACAGCTCTGCCATCTGTTAGCAGAAGGGTCTAAATTTTGCTCTTTGGGTTCGAGAAATAATTGAGGATGCAATCAATTCTCAGAAAAGGTTGAGTCACATTTTAGTAAATGAATTCTGTGCGTCTGTGTGTAACGTTCATGGTTTTAGCAGAACATTGATAATGTTCCTGCACAGAGCGGCTCAGGAAACCCAAGGCTATTATTTGAATTACAGGTGAGTTTTGTTGCAGTACGGTTAAAAAAAACAACTGATTTTACCTCAAAGCTTTCATTGCAAAGAGGACACAGTCAGAATGAGAGTTAATGCTTCTGTTTAAATCCCAACAAATTGAGCTGTTTCAACAAAAGCAGGTTTTAATCAGCTGAATGTTTTGCCGCGTTGACATAAGGCTGGAGGACGTCTGCAAGAGCGTCCCTCTTTCGCTCTGGCGGTTCTGTTTGTCTCACCCTTTCTCCTTGTTGAACCGATGCTACTTGCCTCTACTTGATGTCCAATCTAAATAAAAAGATTGAAATATAATAAAGGACCCATAGGCCCTACTTACTTACTGAGTGGAACATGGAGATTTATATAACTCCCCTCAATGAGCCAGAGACAATAGGAGAGGAAGGGCGAGGAAAAGAGAAAGAGTTTCTCTATGATTGCGAGGAAGGTTTAAGGTTACCAACTAATTTCCCCGTCGTTACCTGCTGACAGCACTACATCCGGTCTCCTCTGTGTTTTTCAACAGGGAACAGTACAATCTGTTATACTGTAGTGATCATCAGCTCTTCCTCGACCAATGATTACCAGTAATTACCTGTTTTTCTCTCTCCATCCATCCCTCCTCCTCCTCCTCTCTCTCTCTCCCTCTCTCTCTCCCTTGAGCTATTACCCTAACTGGCTGTTGTGGAGCAAAGAGGAGGTGTGTGGAGAACAAGGCAGGCTTTTATGGACTCCCCACCAGCGCCACTCCACACCGCTCCATTTTGAAATTATCGGGTCCCCTTGCTTTTGAAGTCTCTGTAAGCGCACCCTCCTATTTACGAGATGGCTGCGTACTTAAAGGTCACAGATTGATCAAGAGGTCCTAAAGATGGCCTTTTCACTGAAAGCACCGCAATACCGAGGCTTCCACAGGCCACATCTGTGGGAGAAATAGAGGCAAAATAAAATGTATCACTCCCCCAAAGTCGCGCATATTCAGACTTTAATGTACAATTCCATTTACCCTGGAAAATGCCACAATTGAGTATGGAATTCACAATGAGCACCGCAATTTATCAGCACTTTTTTGGGCCATTTCTGTTGGCTCAGGCTTAAGCATATTTTACTTGGTGATTACCCGCAGGTCATTTTATAAATGTGTCATACTCTACCTTTTCTGAACGCGAGACCTTGGCTGCATTGTTTTGTTCGCGCGTTTTAGACCGGCAAAGCACAACGGCAGCACTTTTTAGATGATATTCAAATGTGTTATAGCATAGAGATGTAGGATTTTTGCATTGATAAGCACTCTTATGCATTCTGCTCTCTCTCATACATCAACAGATTTAATTTATATCCTGCTAAATGGATTCACATCAAATCCCTAATTTGCAGCATAAATGATGTTTTTCTGTTCATTTATTCTCTTGGAAATTTCTGAGGCATTATGACAGGGAGGTAAACACGGCTATACACATCTATACAGGAAGTTCTTAATAACACCCAAACACAAAGCGATGCTGCAAACTCTAAAGTAAGAGATGAACTACATGAAAGCACGGTGGCATTGATTGAGGCGGATATTTGTTTAACTAATGTAATCCACTGAATCACAGTGTATGTCTGAGGCTCACTCGCCCGGAACACCGACGTGTCTGCGCCAAACAAAGCGGTACAAAAGCACGCCGGCTCCGTTCATCATAAGGTCCCAAACTAAACTCACTCTGTTCTTATTATTGATAGTCTGTGCCGTCAGTCTGTCTATTTATTATCCGAGCAGGGACGAATGGGAGCGAGCCGGGCAGTGTATACATTACATACCAATCTGCCCGTGTGTTCTTAAATATGCACGGCGGCTAGGCTTTGAAATTTTATTGATTGCATCACTCCGCAATAATATGATGCTTGTCACATTTGACAACACTATATGAAGAGGGGTCGGAGTGATCGGACTAATGAAACTGTTTTGAAAGGGGGGGAAGCAGAGAGATGGATGTTGTTTTCTACAACATTAACCTTGCAAATGGCTGTCAGAGCGCAACCCTGCTTCACCCCCCCACACCACACACACACACACAGAACCCCCCTTGTTGTCAACTCTGGCAACTTCCTGATGGTTGATGCTAACGCCAAGCCCAACATTTCAAACCATTAAAAGTACCTGTACCCACACAGAGCTAAAAATGAAGTAATATGTTTTGAAATAAATGAAAATCTTATTTGCATCGCAACGGCGCTCGTGGCGAAACACCGGGTGATTTGAAAAGTGTCCCCTGCTGTCTGCCATTGGCGATGACAGATGAGGTGAGGAGGATGTAAAGGGATTGGTGGTGGAGCAGGGGTGGGGTTGGGGTATTAGCAGTGGCTGCCTAGGAACAAACCCTGAGTTAAACCCCTCCAAAATGGGTAATCTTACATAATAATATCCTCATGTGTCTTGATAAGAGCAAACCCCGAACAAGCCGACAGCATCCGTCAGCGTGGCCTATGAAAACTCACTAACAACATTATGGATCCTGAAGGCAGCTATATCCCTGGCAAATATGCTCTGTGAACCTCTAATCTGGCAGCTATATCATCTTTAACGGTGCCATTACCAGTGGCTATCCCCATAACCGCATCCACAGCAACAATCTTCTCAAACCCCATGGTGTGAAACGGTATTAAGATGCCTCCCACAGACCGCGCACTCACGCTGGAGTGCTGGCCGTGTCGTTACAAAAAAACCCTATACAACCACGGGCACTAAATGGTCTCTGTTGACTACATTGGGTATCTGGTATTGTTTTAACTGAGAAGTAATTAACTGACTTGGTCAATAGGTGGGATGGAGAGGCAGTCTGCGAGGTGTTTATAGGTCCCAGGAGCCTCGGCGGGGGTAAGAGGGCACGCCTGAGCCCATCTATCCACTCTCAATGGCCTGACACATCCACCACTAAAGGCACACACTTATATCAATTATTGATAAGATAAAAGAGACTTTACCAAAATATACTGCTGTCACCCATAAGCATTGATACAGCTGCTGCATTAGCAATATGGAAATATATGTACATCCACTGTTTGTCATTTATGTTCATATGTAGGAGTGACTTACAGTACATGTGTGTGACACATCTGGAGAATATATGGCTTTATTTAAATTTGAAACATGCCCATATTTTGTAAAACATAACATCTTACATATGTCTTTGTCATATATTTACAGTCTATGCCACATTCCTCATTTTAGAATTTTCTATTTTAATATGAGCATTCATTACATTGAATAAGTAAACATACAGAATGGGGCTGCACACAGATCTGCATCTTATTTTCATATAAGCAAATTTAGAATTACTTTATCATAGTTTAATATATGAGCATTGTGGTCAAGGCACATACATATATCAATTATTGATAAGATGAGAAGAGATTTTACTAAAATATGCTGCTGTCACCCATAAGCAGCTTCTGTATTAGTCATAGGAAACTATATCACATGTTATTTATGTTTATATGTAGGAGTGACTTATATGTATATGTACGTCAAATATGTGAATCTGTTATATTTCTGTATTAAAATATGAAACATGTATTGTGAAGCATAAAATCTTCTACCTTGTAAAACACTTGTGTACCTTAATTTACAGTATTTGTCATATATGCCACACTTCTGAACTTACAAAGATGTGACATGCATCAGTTGCAACAACGTGAAATCACAGCTATTACATGTACAAAAGATTTACAATATATCCACACAAATTTGGTATACATTATATTTAAATCCAGGCTGACTGTACCATACGGTACCTTTACCTTTACGTTAGGTATTGCAGCACATGCAGGATACACTTAACACTGTGTGTACTGTAGATCTGTGCCAGTGCTTCCTATACTCATTGTATACTTGTGCATAGGAGTGTTTGACAGTATGCGCACATGTGTGAAGGTGTGTGTTAATCAGACAAGCTAAATGCGCCCTCTTATATTTTTTAACACGCTGAGCAGACGAGCACTGCAGATCGGTAAATGGCTCCCTCCGCTAATCATCTCTGCTGAAGCAAGGGAAAAAGGGAGAGATAAATGTTTGAGTGGAGAGGTTGAGGGCGTCTCTTTCAGACCTGCCCCTACTGTCTGTGAATAAAAGCCTGAAAAGGAGCCACGACGACGAGGCTAGAAGTGAGTCCAACCGAGCTTTGAAAACGCTGCCTCCTCTCCGGGCCTTGGTGCTAATGCATCTGACTCAAAGGCTGTAAGCCACGGAGAAAGGGAGAGGCGGGAGGGGAAGAATGGAAGAAAGAAAGGGAGCGAGAGCGAGCGGCAGGGAGAGAGAAAGGGGTAGAGAGACGGAGAACTGGTGCTACAGAGGACAAAGAGCTCCAAGGTGTGCACTCGGTATTCAGTAATTGGTAAAAGAAGCTTCATTTCTTGCAGTGATTTCCTGTCTTTTTACCGTCTCTGACAATTCTGATGCTTTTAATAGGCGTATGAGTAAGGGCTATTCTGTGCGCCGGCCCCCCCAATCCCACACCCCCAACCAGTCTCTCCGAACACCAACCTGTCTGGCTGTGCCTTGCTCAGCCTGACCACCCTTCCCATCTCCTCCCCTCTCTTCACAGAATGGAAGAGGGAGAGAAAAAAAAGCATTAACCATATTCTTTCTGTCATTCTCTCCTTTGAATACCTCAAACCCGTCTAGCTTTAATCATTCCTGGATCAGACTCAGTCCAAATAAGCCAAGCCATTTTCTGCACTCAATTACTCCCTTAACAGCATCAAAAAGAGAAAGGATTCAGGTGTAGTGCGGAGAGAAAGGGAGTGAGAGGGAGAAAATTGTGAAGCATCTTCATCCACCGAAATACTCTGAATGCTTCGAAAGGCTTTCTTTTTTCTTTTTTTTTTTAATGAAAAACCCGTAACAAGAGATGGTTCCGACTATAACAAAATGTTTACTGTCTGCTGGCTAGCTGTGAGCTCTTCACTCCCCCCCAGCCAGATAAATTGTTGAAGAGTGAGAGAGTGAATAAAGGCTTGAAGAAATGGGCCTCCAAATTACTACATTTCCACCGAATGCTGCTTTCATTACCAAGGAAAATATATCAGAAGGTACTTCACTCCGAAAGGTATTTTAATAATACATTACTTTTCTCATAACTACTCTTAACCTTTAGATACAATGTATTTTGGATGAATTCAGCTGTCGCGGCTCGGTGTTCGGATAATGAGACAGCCGACTCTTATTTACTGTTGTCTGCCTGAGCTGCAGGAGCTTCAGGAGCTTCAGTCACGCTGGGCTGAGAGTTTGCCTCCTATGCGGCTCTATCTATACTATGAGCCGGTTCAAACTGCAAATATTCTCTGATGGCTCTGAATGAAGGCAGGAATCCTCGCACCAATTCGGGGAATTTCATGAAATGCGCACAGGAACAGGCCTCCTCTTTTTGGTAAAGTAGCACTCAATCCATAAGTACGGTCTTTGGGCTTAAAAATGCCGCCCTGTTTTTGCTCATTTCCCAAATTGCCCACATTGTTCTAAACGCCCGCCGGTAGATACAAATCAAGTATGAAATGTGTGAACACCAACAGAGGTCAATAAAGCGCGGTCCAGGGTAATATAATGTGATTGATTTTTCCCTGCAACTCCTGCCATATGGGATTGTGCAGCGCGCCCGTTGCCGATGATTACACAAAAACTGCTAATGGTTTATCATAATGGCTCGGGGTGAGCACTTTACATGGCGGCGCCCTCCTTCTCACGCGCTCCGCTCATTTCCCCTCTTAGCGAGCCGATGGTCAGAAAGGTCAGTGTCACATGCACGTGTCCTAGAATGCCATCCGCAGGGACGAGAGAGGAAGCCGCCGTTTCCATGCCTCAACCAAGAGCCTCTACTGGCACGGGGAGATTCTCTTCAACGTCTGTCATTATATCCGCCGTGCTGCAGCACAGGGTGGCCGCTTTCTAGGGTCCTCGACAGAAAAGTAATGTCTTCACCTGCCAAAGGAAATGCAAACAGTAAACCCTAGAAAGTAAACAGGGAGATGTGAACCTCTTATATTGCAATCAATGCAGACACATCCATTTCATGAGGTGTCATCACATTTTTCAGGTCCTTCACAGTCACATCTCTCAACTACTCCTAATTTTCAAAGTATAACAATGTCATGAGGAAACCACAGGATGCATAACTTTAATCTCCCTTTTTCATTTGTACTCATTCGTTGCCTAGTCACACACGTTTGTGATGCGATCTCACTTCAGTCTGTGAAGTTTTACCCAACTGAAGTCCCATCAATGTATAAATAAGTTGCTTCTTTTTTGCAGCTCGGTGACGTAGACTCTTACTAGTTTACCTTTGGCATCGCAGCAGGCAAAGACAAGTTATGTGTTTGGGCCGTGAAAAGCAAATGGCCTCTACAATGTCTCCTCAAAGCACCTTTTAAAGATGTACTCAAAATGATGGCTCTGCTCTTTGCTAAGATGATCATTTACAGCACATGAACAAAGCTGTCAGCTATCGAGGGTGTTAATTAAATCTAGATGCCTTTTACTACATTTAAACACCCACTTTATATTTTCCACTTTTCATCCGTCCACAACATATCTCTACCTTTCCCTTATTATGCTCTTGAAATAAGAAAATCCGGGCCAAATGAATGTTCACAGGAAAGAATGGGGGCTTTGACTCTTAATGGGCGCGTTAGCTTGGCAAAGTTGCTAATGGACGAAGCTAATTATCGCAAGCTTGGAAGGCCTCACAAAGGGACTGGATCAATAGGTGATGCGGCGTGCTCTGCTCATTCATAGATGTTGGATGATGACATTCGCTCGAAACATGGCACTAGACAAGAGGGCATTATGGGGATGCGATGGTGGTGGGGGATTGGGAGGGCGAGGACCAAGAGTGTTGTCCTCTTTCATTTCCAGTGTGTGTTGGCTCAAAGAGAATACCTAATGCTTTCATAAAGGTCTGACAGACAAGAGGTGAGGAGAAGAGCAGTGTGTGCCGGTGGATAAAGAAGAAACAAGAGCGCCTGAGTCTATTGATTCTGCCTGTACTCAAACGTTAACAGGTATAGGTTCTTGAAAGGAAAGCAGTGAAGTACCAGTTGGAAAAAAAACCCAAACTTCATTAGTTTAAATTAGAATCATTTTTCTGTAAATGTGTAGAAAAATAGAATTTGTGGAGAATGGCCGATGATTGACCTCATAAAGAGAGGTACGCCTTTGTCTGTGATCCATGTCCAGGTCAAAGTGTAGCTGACTATTGTCTGTTTCTGCTGAGTGATGGGACAAATATGAGGCAGGAGCTTTAAATGGAACTCAAGTACTTTTAGACGAGTTCCTACTGATAATAGCAAAGCCAGGCAGACGCAGCAGGAGGTCGGCCCAGTTTTAAAACTGATTTGATAGACAACAACAAATCCCCAAAGTCGGGCAGAATTTCAGTCGGATTGACAGATGTTTGACATGTAGTCTTGAGTGATTAGTTGCCCGAAAATCCATGATTTAGCCATCGACTAATCAGGTGATTTCATTGATTTCGGAAAGGTACAAGGTCTGTTTCAACATAAACCTAATTGAGCCTCAAGCTTCAGTGCTTGGTTGTCTTTTCATTTGGTGAGAATTTGATAAAAGAATTGATTTGACTTTTGGAGTTTGCCTGGTAATGGCATTCCACTAAAACGGTCTTTTTCCTGTCCACCAAAGAGCTGAAAAAGAGCATATGGCTGGACCTGTGCGTTACATTGGACCTCCAGCTCGTGCTCTGATGTGTGGTGGACCTCGACAGAACAAGGCTTGTTTGACAATTCTGTTTTTGTAATCTGTAATACTAGTTTCAAAGCCCGGACCTTGGTAGGTGTGGTATTGGCATGGGCATATAGCCAAGACAGCAAGTGAACATTCAAACTAAAACATCTGAACAGGTAACAGAATCCCCCCACAACTTTGGGGGTAATTTGGACACAGCATGGCACACTTTCTTTGGCTAATATCCTGCTCTGGACCCCTCCTCCTTCCTTCTCCTCCCTGGAGAGACCCATTGATCCAGTGTCTGGTGAGCCCTGTGTCTCCAGTATCAGGATAATTCCAGGAGGGATTGGTTTTCCCTTGTTACCTTGTAGTTGAGAACCCCATTCCTGCCCCTTCCTAATTCTCCCCGCCTTAACTTCCCAGTGGCATTGGGCACAACCAGGAGACAAGGAACCCTTTGTCCCCGGTTTGAGGCAGGAAATGGAGGAGATGGATTTGGAAATGGAAGAGATGCAGCTGAACGGTCTGAAGACGCTTCTCCGCCTCTATTAACTACATGCACCTGTAGAATTAACAAGAAGGCAGGTAAATAAAGAGGCTGCAGTGTTCGTCTTGAGTGCTGCTTCTCGGTCTCCCAGCCGCTGCCACAATCCTCTATCTACACTGTCACAACCCGCTGGAAATCCCCAGACCACATTCATATGAACTGGATACTTGTTTTATCATGATGTTCAGCAGCACCTTGGGAAATATGCGAAAATGCTGGAACTTTCCTCAGATGTGCGTTTGAAGGTTCAGTCATGTATATTATCTTTCAATCTGTCTGAGTTCTATGTGCAGTATTCATTGCCTTGTTACGTCTTCGCGTCATGTCCTTATATGTCCAACCATTGTGCCTGAATTGCATTGCTTTATACGGAATTGTATAGATTAAAAAAAATGTGTTGCATAAAACACGACACTGCGTTGATATCTTGAATATCATTTTCTGTCTGGTCTATGTCAAGGCATGCATTGAAATTAAAGCAAATTCTTTCAAAAATGTTTTATTACTTTGCAGAAAAACATGATTTTCTTTGTCTGTGGGTTAGTTTACTTTTCCCTTCCTTTTGACTTTACTAAACCACGAGGAGAACCGACATAAAACAGTATTTTAGCCGTACCACTGTGAGGCATTTTACTGTCAGATTCTTTTATGTCGAAGGCAACGTGCACACATGAGCACCAACAGTGCAATCATACTTTCAAAACATGTGTACTATTCAGCAAAATGAGAATTTAGACTGGCTGTGACACCGGACATCTCTTTTATCCAAGCCTCCTTTCCTCTTGCCCTGAATTAATGCCTCAAGAGCTGCCTCCACAAAAGTTCTCAGCACATAGCGCCAATTCTTATTTTCCTTTCATTGTGCTGGACAACACAAACAAGCAAACAAGGCTTGAGAGAGCATCATTTCATTTCCATATAGATGGAAAGTGTGCGATGAAATAAGCAAGTGTCCATTTGTACACCAAACACAATGGTTTTCATCTTGATGCTTCAATATTGTTCAAAGTGCTCTATGAATTACCTGAACAAAACACTAGATAGGGTGATATTTGCTGCATTGTGATTCTAAAAGGGTACTAATAGATTTTGCCAGTGTCCGAACACTTGAGACATGAAAGAGGTTAAAGCAACACGAACAGGAACTGAGATGGTAGCACCCTCTTCAGTCTTATTCACACCAGATGTCATTATACTCACTCATCCACACTCCAGCCCAAGAGTTCCTTTTGGGTTTTGTGCTGTTGTGCGTACAATTTGGGATGAATTCTGTTAATTTGTGAAAAAGAAATAGAGTAAAACAGCACAAGTGAGTTAGATTCAGTGAGCAATTCGGACATATGACATAACTGAAAAGTGAAACTTCAAAACACAACTTTTTTTTCACCTTCTCCTGTGAGTTTTAGAGAAGATTACAGAGTTACACAGTTTGGAATACACGTGTTCTGAGAATCCTTTCATAATTGTATGATAGCGTCATTGAAAGACGAAAGATTAAAGGATATGGTTGGAAACATGGAATTTTGAAATACTACAAACAAAAAGAGCACAGACATAATAGAGCTCATAGGCCGTAACTCCAACAAGCCTGAACACGACCAAACATGTCTTAATCTGATTTGAGTAATCCAGTTCACAAACAAACCAACCACACAAAGCGTGTGGGCTTGTTTGGCCTTGGTGGAGGTATGAGCTCTAATGAATTGTCTTTTAGTATAGTTAGTAGTCAAACAAGCCCAAACAAAACATGTCTTGTTCTAACAATATACTGGTCTAAAGAGAAAGAAACAACAACAATAAAGATGATACTTTGTCCTAAGAAACAGTATGATTTCCGGTTTTCAATATCCAGATCAAATTGCTCGTATTGATTATCTAAATATGCCTGGGTTTCTTTCCACAGACATCGCTGTATCACTTTTGATGAAATTGAGAAAATAAGCATCTCTCTCTCAATGCTAATCAGTCAATACAGATAGATTCCTGGATCCAGATTTCCAACAAAATGATGACTTCATTATTTTCTTAAGTAATCCTGTTTGTAAAAAAACAATGGGGCATAGATAGAAACATGTTTTTAGCTGGAATAAATCATTGAGTTGTTATGTTGATAGTACTTGCTCTCAAGAAAAGGACAGAGTGGTATTATGGTGAATTATCAGTGAGAGCCACCTTGAATGTGAACAGGGTTTAGATGACAGAACCCTATAGAGAGACCTAATAGATGCAATGATCAAGGTTTATATTCCTTTGATCTGGTCAACCCCGGTTCTTTACCAAACCTCTCAAGACCAGTCCACACACCAGCATCTCTCATCTTATGATGAAAAAGCTTGTGTGGTAAACACAGCTAAACAATATTTCACTTCCAGGTTCCAGGTCCCATTTGAAGAGATCACATCGGGACATGAAAGCATTCTTTTCTCTTATATCCAACCCCACTCATGTTTGCCTGAAGGGTCGATCCTCTGATGGTGGTAAATGAGTTAGAGACAATCCAAGTCTTGGGTAAATGGAGTAGTGAGCTGTTAATGCTGCTCGAGTGGTTGTAACAAAGCACTGAAGAGACATAAAATGCAGAAAAAAAAAAAAAAAACATACTGTTATATGATCGGAGATAAGTAGACAACACATTAGCAAGAAGTTCAAACTCCAGCATGAAGACAGAAAAGGCAACATCCATTATGGCTGAACATAGACTTAGTTCAGTTTTATTTTCCAACTGTTGAAACAGTTGATTATTGTGGCAACGTCTAATTAAACATCCCAGGATGAATTATGTTAATGTTACTGCTGAACAACTTTTCTCCTCTCATAAGGGGTTAGATGTTTTAATCTCACCCAATTAGCACATTAAACACAAAGTGCTACAGAACTGAGCGGCACTGGAGCAAATGAGCCCACCAATCTAATTGGGAATTAATGAAAGCTTTAAAGTGCGAGCAGCCAGCGCCGTTGTAATTCAAAACAAGAGAAAATTAATCACAATAATTTCTAGTGAGAGAAAGTTAGCATTAACATAATTAAAGCGGAGAGGATAAAAAGGACGTGGCAGTGTACGGGAGCGAGACTTATCACTAATCATCCAGGTAGGAAATTGTTTGTTGTTCCAATTAATTATCCCCTGCACTTAATCACTTAAATCACAACCGTGCATTTTTTATTTTTTATTTCCCCCCCCCCCGGTTTCACATCACAGAAGATGAGCAGTCCAAGAGAAGACAGGTCAGTGAGACAGCTGGGTGCTACACTTGCTGTTAGGAGCTGCAGCCTCATTCCAGCAGGTTTTCTATCCTGCCAGTTAGTTAGTTAATTGCTTTCACCTGGTGCTGTGCTGCAGCAGGGACACCAGGTGAAAGCTATTAAGCAATTTAACAGCTAAATGAAGGCTGAAGTAGGTCTGAAGCTGGAGCCGAGCCTCAGCAGTGTCAAAGGCCTGCGGCAGGGGGACTCAGCGTAAACTTGTTATTAGTAATAAATTCCCTTAAAATTAATGTACTGTGTGAAATTATTTATTTCTTTGGTAAGTAGCCGTATAATAAGCAGGATAGCGTATTATTGTGGAATAAACCCAGAAATGTATGTATCCATTCTGCTCAGCTTCACAGCTCAAAGAGTTCCCCACTTTCACCTCTGTATAGGAGAAGAAATAAATTTTTATACTCTGGGTTTGAGAAGAAATGGCTTGAAAAATTAGAATTCATTGGTAGCGGCGCCGTCTGCCGTATATCCCTTTTCTTTTACAGTCCCATTGCAGGTATCTGAGCCCTGAACAAGTAGCAACATTTATCCTGGACATGGGCATGATTGTAATGATATTGGGAGAGAATGTATCTGTTGCTTTCAGAGCATCTGTTGCCAATGCAGGCGCAATGGCATTAGCAGCAAAAAGCCATGGAACATTAAGCGCTCCCAACAGAACTTCCAGATGGATTCTATTCTAATGGCATCATTATACGCTAAATTAAAAGGCGGGTAAATGGAAGTGTAAAAATTTAAATGACTGCAAAAATTTCTCAGTCTCTCAAGCTTGAGCTGTCTTTAGTGGAGGCCTCCGACAGAGAGACTGGGAGCTGAGCCACGCAATGAGCGTTAATCATACGCATATATAAAATAGTAATGAAGGAATGAATAGTACAGTAGGGTGGCTGTACACATTACACTCTGTTATGTTTAACGCACCAACTGAGACTGAAATGGCTGCTTTTCAAACTAGTCAGGTGATGTATCTAGTGAACATTTCCCTCGTTAACCTGTAAGATAATTTTCAAGTCGAGCTAATGTGGCGATTCCACGCAACAATATCCTTCATCTCGTGGACCGTGCGTCTCAATCGCTCCTCCTCCTGCAAGCAGAGAAGCCAACGTGCGCGGATACATGAACGCAACACGCAAATGTCAGTGCAGACTCTGGGTCACCTGGGGTCCTGACCCTGACTGAGACCTTTTGACCTATGTCTGGGCCTTGACAGACACTCGTGGCCTTAACCTTTACCCTCTGACAAGCTGTTATGTCCAAAGCCATCTACGACCTCCCCGCTTAAGGTCTGCTCTGTCTCCAGATCCATCGATCGCAAGAAACGAAAAGCAGAGTTGGTAGGGTTACTTTAGAAATAGTACTATTACTAATTACTAGCAAAAAATGTAATCAGTAACCAAATCCTAAGGACAACAGTGTAGCAGTTCTTTCCATTACTCTTGGGATAAACTCAATACCAGATAAATGACTTTAAAGACACTAAGCACGTCTACATTTGTGCTTTCTGACACCATTGTGCCGGTGTACTGGCGGCTGTAACGTGTCTCACTTGAGAGGAGGTTGGTGTTGCGAGAGGTGATTTCAGCTTATCAGAACATTTGTGCTTCATTTTAAGATATAATCCTGTTTTTAATCCCAATTTTTTACGAGATGTGTCAGTAGTCTGATTACATCTTTTTTAACTGTTACTTTAACAGAATGCAGTGACGTGTTTTGTATCCTAATTGTGTATTCTGTTGCTCCCCAAGTTTGAGAAAGAAGAGTAACTGTTTTCATCGTCAGACGTAGAGGTCATCGGACTTTTTGCTGCATTCATAACGGAGTTTCATTTTTCAGTTTGGTAAACACCTGCTTTCTTAAAACGTAATTCAAAAGACAGACAAGGCACATTTGTCACGCTTACATGTCCCTGTCCTAAATTGCCCTTAGAAAACAGCTTCAACCAAAGTAATGGAGGCTTGGGTGTTCCAGCAGGAGGAGAGCGGGTTGGGTTGTGTTGCGGGAAGGGTCGGCAGCACTCACCGCTGTGAAGAGGGATGAAAGAGAGGGAGTTTGAGCTGCTGCCCTCTGACCCGGTAATTAAAAAAAGAGAGACTCGACAAAACGCCATTATCAAAACAACTCTCCTAAACCCATTTAACATGGCTTATTTTCTGAACACACAACAGCTAATGTAACCGAGCAAGCCCGCTGGATTGCTACTAATGTTGCTATTGTCTACATTTATCATGTTTTTTTAATTGTAATGGGTCTTTTTACTCACCTCTCTTAGGTGGCTCGGACCGCTATTATTATTCACTCATTATCCATCCAAATAGCCGTATTTCAATTCCTGTAATGCAACTCTGAATTTAACTTTCATGTAAAAGATCATTTGGAGTGATCTCTGCTGTATCCACCTCCTGCTCCTCTACGCTTTTTTGAGTGTCCCTCCACCATGTTTGTCTGCCTTGACAAAAGCTTCATTAGAGGGTCTCGGCCATCTAGGTAATTGGGCCCATTTATTTCAAAGGTACATTTAATGGCGTCTCTTATTTTCCCGCAGCATGCTGGGGATTAAAGTAGATCTCAATCCTCCTTTTCTCATGCTTCTATTTTCTTCATTTTAGAGGTGGTCAATTATTGAATTATTTTCACTTTTTCTTTCATCTGCAACATACAATAAATTGTACGGACCTCTTTAGTTAATGGTGGTGGTGGCCGTAGGCAGTAACGGTGCATGAGTGTGTGCACGTGTGTGTGTTTGTGTGTGTGTGTGTGTGTGTGCAGGCGTATACACGAGTCTCTGTTTTTGTTGATTTGCTTGTGTGAGCGTCTTCGTGTACTGTATATACTGTATGCGGTGTGTGTTCATGTGGTTGTGCGACACCCTTCATTCGCTTTGTGTGTGCTTTTTAAGAACATTTCCATATTTACTGCTCTCACAGCAGCAGCAGCAGCAGCAGCAGCTCATAGCAGAACCCCCCAGTCCCTTTATTACACACCCCAAAACATCAAAAGCCACATAAGCAACCAAGGTGGAGAGAAATTACTTTGTGTGTGATTTCTCTGCCTCTGACTCTCATGTCTCCCCTTTATATCAGTAATTGTGGGTGATTATTTTAACTGTGAAAAGGGTAGCAGGTAATAGAGGCTGATTAAATCCAATGGACAGCAGCCCAGACAACCCTTAAGACACAGCCATGTAATAATACAGAGAGCCGGCATCACCTACACAGCCCGTCCACTCACCTTATTTTCTGTGACATGAGGCCAGATGCAATTTAATGCACTTATTGTGGTGTTGGTCCCTATATTGACAGCTGTAAACAGTTGCGGTTAAATTGAACCTTCCAGCACTGGCATGGTCCCTCTATGGTAAAGCTTATGTTACAGTGACAAAATGTGTTGGCACACGGCGAAATGAAAAGAATGCACTCGCACACGCCCGCACGCACACACACACGCACACTCACACACGCAGAGAGATGATACACTATCATTTGGCAACCGCAGCCTGACACAACAGGGATTAGTGTCGGTGCTGAGATCTTTCTTTCTGGTATCAAAAAACCTCATATCAAAACTCTTACTACCAACAAGCATGGACTCCTCATTTTTCATTCCCAAACATGACACCTTGTTATCGCAACTAAAGGTATCCAGTTAAAAGGCCTGTTGGAGCAAGTGCAACATGGAGATAATAGATAACCAAATGATACCCTTTTGCTTAGGATGTACTAATTTGTTTATCTTATTTCGGGGTAATGTTCGCTCAAATCACTAAATTACCCAATGAAATTTGTGTCATTACCTCATGTTACACACTGTTAGAGAAAATAAAATAAAATATGAGATTTCTCCTCAAGTAATGAGTGTTACAGGCTGCATTCTTTATGCCATATTCAGATTTTTCAGCTGTTTTTAAGCCTGATGTGACAGAAGTAAATATACATATTGTCTGCAACAACTTTGCTGTATTTTAATGTTGGTAAGAGGGATCAGAGAATTTGTTTTTGTTTGTAATACATGGAAAAATCCCATTTAAGTTCCAATCTGTGTGTTTCCATGGCAGTCACATTGGCAGATATCAATACTGATCTGATTTAGCCAATATGTGTCACTTGGATCAGATCCGGGTCACAGTCTGATGGTGGAACTGAAGCTATACTCATACAGTGGCCATGTGGATTTCGATATGAAGAGCAAATGACTGTGGGTTTGATTTTAGAGGGATTTTTAATTCATCCCTCTTAAGCTGGAAAGGTAGGTGAATAGCTTTGCGGAGTAAAGTGGCTCTCACAGGGTTAAAGGTTACGTGAGGATGACCTTTCACGCCTCACTGCATTTATTGTCATTGGAGTTCTCCAATTCAATCTGTGAATTTTCCTGTTTGCTTTCTCACACAAATAGAAATTCTCTTTTTATCACAGATCTAAAATACGACTTTTCAAAAGCACCTTTTGCAAAAGTTTTACACCTGGAACACTGGGAATTCAGTCTCATCGCCCTTGGTTACTTCCAAAAGTTGGGCGACTATTTATTTACAAAACCTCCCCCTGAAATTAAATCACCATCTACTACGACTTTGGAGTGAATTCCAAATGTGATCTTTATTGATGAACGGTGGCTGAGTGAACCGGCCAAAAGCACAAAGAAGTCAGTCTGTTGGTGGTGCCAGGGCCCAAATCAATCACATCTCCTCCATGCTATTAACTTTTGGAGCTATAGGGAGTGGGGCTGCTACGGGAACATCCCCTACAGAGACCCGTAGTGGATGGGGGACTTTATACCCAAGTAAACAACTCTCCCTGCCCAGAGGGTAGCTCCAACAATACCCCATCCATTACAAAGAGTAAAGAGAGAGAGGGAGGGTGGGGGAACCAGGACGGGAAAGAAACAACAAACATTTATTTACTGTCACTTTTCCGGCCATTTTTCTATGATTTACGATTGGCTCTAGGAAGCTTGAGTTGAATTGATTGGGTCAGGTGTGTTTAAGAGAGAGGCGCTAGTTCTGCATGGAAGCAGCTCAGAGGAACTGGAACATACAAACGCACAAGAAATTAAACTTTCATCATATTCCATGACAAGTATGAAATGCCTCACAGCACCACGATACAATAAACAATGAAAAATGCACTTAAATATTCCAAGAATAGCCAAGAAATAAGAGCTAATCATCACACTTACCTGCATAACATGAATAAGAAGGATTTTACAAGAACATCTAACCACTAAATGTCATTACAGAAAGCAACAAGCCACATCAGAATCAAACCGCTTGTTATTTGGCTTCAGCAAATAACCCAAAAGAATTCTTCAATCAAACACAATTCCCCCCATTCAGGTAAGAGAGGCACCTGTCATCTCTCCCGGCTCTTGCGGGCCGTGAAGTATGTCTCGGCTCCTGCGGGTTGTGCGATAATGTGAGTGTGATTATTTCAACCACTGCAGGTCCACGACCACGTAAAGCCAAGATAAACTCACATTCCAGAAATATCTGTGGACGCATGATGTGCTGCAACCAAGCCGACATGACACAGGATACACAGGGACCTTTTTAACCCTTTGTTGCTTGGCCAGAGTGAGCAGTTGTTGCTAAACCTATGACATGAATTGTATTTCGATTAATGTTGTTGATGGTGTGAATAGAGTCCAGGAAGAATTGATTGGACTTTGAGGTTTCTGTCAACAATTTAGACCAAAATTAAAGTGAATTGGGGACAGTTGGGTCTGATTGACCTCTAGTTTTACGCTGATTTAGTTCATTTGTATAATTTTTTGTATCATAATGCCTCATACCCATGATCTTGATTCTGATTGGTCAAACCAGGAGCAGAAAAACCCCAAAACAGCTGCCTGATCAGGTCCGGTTCTGCAATTAAACTGCATATTACACAACATCTGTGCGCTGGTTTGTGGACTCACAGTCCTACAGTACACAACCAAGGAACACAAAGTATTTAAAACATGTTTCAGGATAATCAGGTCCAATCTAACACAATGATATCTACTTTCTCTAAATATGACATTAAACATGTCAAGCTTCAAAAAAACAATTTAATGCAGTGTTATTGTATTGGATTGCATTAAATTGTACCCAACCCAGTTAAGTCATTTTGGCTCTAATTAAACAGGGACATACCTGAGGAAAAAAAAGGGGCTTTGATCTTTAGCTCATAAACTTGGCACGTAAAAATGAAGAGATTTTGTTATGTTGTGTCTGGTGGTACAGAGCATGTCTGGGATGGAAAGTGCCGTATAAGGTAACCAAGACTTCCAGCTATGAACTCACCTGGATTAAGTGACCTGACACAGGATGTATCATCTTTGCCTTCAAAGGCGAAATTATCACCTCGTGTTATTATTTAACGTAATGCCTAGATTAAGCTCAGACACTCAATTTAGCAGCATGATTATCACTCCTGGATTTGAGATTTTTATCTGCAGATCAGAGCTGCAACTGTTGCTCCTGTCATGATTACACATGTATGTTAAGTGCGACCAAATTCCTCCCACATGCAGACATTTTAAGATGAATCTTCCAATTTTTTATGGTCTGGATTCACCACAATGAGTGAAAGTTGCAGTGAGGATTGTGAGGAAACGTAAAGACAGCATGGAGAGCAGGAATGGAAAGAAGAGGTACAGCAAGTGATTATTGAGAAGACAAAGCCCCCGCTGTCTTGGCCCTGACAGCACCCTCTACATCAGGTGCCCCCCATCCCTCCCTCCATCCATCCCTGAGCTCACCATCCCATTCCATCCAGACAAGGGAATTTCCCCCTCGCCACCACCCACCCATCATCCATTTATCCATCCATTCATCTCCCCCTTCCCCAACAAAATGGAAATAATAACACACAACAACACAACAACCAGCAGTTCACTGTTCCTCCTCTCTCCACTTCACATCCAAAGCTCAGCTCCTCGGGATGACGGGCCTTTTGATCAGACCTCTCAAGTCAGTCCCAATAGGGGAAAGAGATACGTCTGAATCACGCAAAGAATGTAACTGGCAGGTTTTGGTGTGGTCTAGCCATCCTGTCTGCCAACGAATTCCGCACAGTGCAGGCCAACAGTCGAGACGCCTGCGTTAACGCAAGTATTCAGTGTCGCAGACAAAGCTGGTTTTGCATTACATTAGATTATTCAGACACTTTGAGACAACCGGCCAACTCACAATAGAATTACAGATGAAGCGCTTGCTTATAGAGGTTTACATTCTTAAGATAAGCAAGGACAGGAGTTGTTGACTGTGTGCCTAAACATTGTCTGGGTCGCTTCCAAAGGACACGACCTGGATGGCTGACTACTCTTACCTGTGGACTTCCCCATGCTTTCAATCACAGGTTATTGAATAAGGTGTTTGTGAAGCCTGAGTCAACCCTGCAGAGGCTTTGACTCATGAACAAGCAAGTGCAACACGGTGCGAAAAGGTGAGGATAATTGCTGAGATAAAGGGCGAAAGCCACAAGGTAATGCTGGTCAGCTCACACAGGCATTCCTTTGACGCTTCATCATCACCCAGCATGAGTTGACACTTACCTATGCACTCACTGGAGTTAGATTTCACAATTTTGTTCTGTCAAAAAACAGATATTATCTGTTCCTTTTCAAATTTATCATTTTCAGGAATAAACATTCATTGTTATGTGTTGCAGCTTTGCCACACGTCGCTGTACAAATAGGTGCAGTGTGTCGTACAATGGAGTCTTTGTGTTTGGTTTTCTGTTGATGAATTTTGAGTTTTTTGCTTGTTTCATTGTCTGTTCAGCCAGTTTTCCACTCACTCTAACTAATGAGTCTCTCCTCCAGACAAACTGATGCCAGAGGTTTCGTAATGTGCGTAGGTTGAGTCAGTGTGGAGTTTGCCTCGGCTAGTCTGGAGTATAAAGTCGTTTTTGTGGTTAAACACTTTTTTTTCCTACTGCGCTGCCTCTGCAAAACAAGACAACAGATTTAACTTGTGAAAATATTACAGCGGTAAATCAAATAAAAATCCATTGGATGAAGTGAATGAATGAATTTATTTTAGTTTTGCGACATTTCTAGAATTTATTCCCTCACTTATCAAAATCTGAGAAGGTTTAAAGATTTGCTGAGGCCATGAAGGACAGAGATGGAGAAGAAGAAGCCACGCTGGAAGTTCCTCAGTTTCTTGATCCCGACATGCATCGAGACAAAAAATGAGGAGGGGCCAGGAGAGGTGACAGAGTGATGATGAGGAGGATGAAGAGGAGCTCAGATGTGAGTGGAATGGGGAGAGCAGGTATAGGGGAGGAGATGAGGTGGAACAAAGAACTGTAATCAAATTGAAGCCAAATCAACAAAGAAAAAATTGGACAATTATTTAGCATGTTAAATATCTTCAACCTTTTCCGAAAAGTGACCAAAGAAATGTAGCCAAAGATGCACTGGTGTATTTTATCACCCCCTGTTAAAGAAAAACAGGAGATTCACACAAAAAAAGCCCTTTTGGGATCAGGAGCTGGCGTCCCTCAGGGCTCAGACATCGTACAAAAGAGTTTTAGCTCACACTTGTGACCTAGTGAGCCATCTGCCCCCCAGCATGGAGCACAAAGGGAACAACACGGTGATTCTACACATGCTCCTGTCCTGCTTTTTCAACACTCTCTGTCTCTGTCACCCTGCGCCGCTCAGTGACATCAACCTTTGGCACCCTGACAACGAGGTCCAGGTCTCAGCTTACACACCAACAGCACATAACATTTCTGGTTGTTTTGCAATACTGTTCTACTTGACTTGGCCTCCCGCTGGTTCTCTGGAACATAGAAGCTTTGGCTCTCCGTGCTACGTATCTGTCCTCTCCCTCCAGTCACCTGGCCCAACATTCAGAAGGTATTCCTAATGTTCTGTGAAGGCTTTGATTTCGCCTGGAATCCATTTTGGGATTCACCACATGAAACCAGAACAATTTTCTAAATTTCAGGGGATTTTGGACGGCGTGTCTTTCTTTTCCCCTTAAGTGAGGTTCAATTGTCCCAATGGACAATACAATAGTCTCTGGAGATGTGGCGATAAGAGGTGAAGACCTGAAACCAAACCCACCTGCATAGAGTTTCTAGTGTGGCTAATCTTTCACATTATATTTAACCTCCACACCCAAACAAATGCATCTTGGGATTGCTGACTTAATGCCTTAGAAATGTCTGATCAGTTCCTTTACGGTGTCTAAATCCTCCACTTGTATGTAACTATGCATGTAATGCGGACAATGGTGTCAAAATATGAGTGAGTGAGCGAGCGCAAGAAAGAAAGAAAGAAAGAAAGAAAGAAAGAAAGAAAGACAGGAGAGCAATATTACAGACAGTTGTTCCATTGACATCTTAACTGGCATTGAGTAATGACACATACTTTGTGAGTGCCGGGATGTGTCATCACCTGCATGTTTGCCATTCAATCCGTGCAGCCTTTTCCTTGTTAATTTACACAATAGCAGAACATGAGCATGCATGGGGCCGGAGTTTTACCTGGAGCCAACAGTGCAGAGTTTCAAGTGAACCCAGGACAGAAAGGTAAAGCCGCACACACCAGGCCCGAGGAAGAGGAGGGTTCAGGGAAGGAAAGGTGTGTGTGTGTGTGTGAACTCTGCACCTGGGTAGAAGAAAGAATGTGTTTTGTGTCAATTTTGATTGCCTGCTTCTAGTCAGCATCAGAGCTTTTATGGTGATTGTTGCATCATCAGTGGATATAAAACCCAAAGCCCGGAGCCCAATTTGAAAAACAGAATAAGAACAATTAAGCTTCATTTTGCAGCACTTCCACAAGCATTTCAGTTCTTTTGTTATTTTCCTTCCATCCTATCTTCCATTCACACCACTACATTTTCTGATATTCTGAAATTCACATTTAAAAGGGTTTAAAAAGGGAAAGGAGGTGGGACAGATTGATCCAGAGGAGCAGGAGGTCCTGACGGGAAACATGACGGGAAATGTGGAGGTTAAAGAATTTTAATTATTTCATTCCAAACTCCAAACTGGGGTCAGGAGGTCACACACCGTCTCTCCAATCACACAGATTTTCATTTCAAACACAACTGAGTGCATTTTAATACTGAAACTTCTTTGCTTTCTTTCTTTTCCTGATTTTCATGAAAGGTTCTACACTTTGATGCTCCATCCTGGCATTGATACCTGTACTTAAGTAACAGGATTCCAGTACGTCGCCCGTTACAGTAAGACTCAGTGATTTCACAGGAAAAGGGAGATAAATCTCAAAGCACTGACCAGAACTGTGTATCACTTATCAGCTCTATCACTATGATACCATCACCTATAACAGACTGTAAACACAGAACACAGCTGGACATGGATACTCTATTTTTGAAGGATCTTTTTTTTTCCCTCCCTTACATCTTTTTCTTGGATTTTGGGAAAGACACCATCTAAATTTAATCCGCGTTTGGGAATTCCCAGAGTATTTACGGCTCTCATTACCGTCTGGGCTGCTGTGTGATGAGCGACCTGATGCAGGCAGACAAACAGCATGGCCCCCGCACTGACAGCAATAAGGGAAGACACGGGTGGGCTTCACATCCATTTACACACACACACACACACACACACACACACACACACACACACACACACACACACACACACACACTTCTCCCTCTCTATCCGTCTATCTCTCTCTCTGAGCTTCTACATGGTTTGGTGTCAGAAGCCGCTCCACTCCAGCCTCCACACCTGCTCTCCAAAACGACTTCTCCACGCTGAAAACCCTCCACAAACATCTGTTTTCCGGCAAAAGCTCCATTAGATGTGTAACTTACTGTTTGGCGACACACACACACACACACACTCTTACCCGCTTAATCACCAGATTAGCAAACTTATGACCTCAATCACCCTTCCAACTTTAAAATAGCTCTGCCTTCAGCCCGACTTGGCTAACAGGAAACCATTAAAGCAGCAGCAATTACCATTCCCATCCATCCACACACGCTCCCTATTTTATTTTAATCTGTTTAAGTGCATTTTCTACGCAAGGTTAAAATATGAATCCCCGCCGCCCCTCCTCTCCGGGTTTTCTGGCTTACTTGAGAGCACAATTTACGACTGATTTAATTTAGCCTCCGCAAACATTTCTAATGACATTAGGCCTAGTGCATACACTGACTGCCTATCCCTCTTATTCCATTAACTCCTAAATCAGGTTTAAAGACCATACTGATGCTGGATGCTATTATGGGTGATTATCAAAACAACAGACAATGGGGCAAAGTGTTTACTAACTGGTTTAGCTGTAATTCTGCGTAACCAGGACAGATGGGCACACTGCGAATTACCGATCAATCTTTTTAGTGATGAAGGACCTCGCAGTGCTCGCTCGGTCAAGTCTATTGTGTCACAACACAAGATGGACACAATGTACCAAACCAGTGGGGATGATTTGGGACTAATGGAAAGCAACTGGTTTGTGGTTTGTGTGGCTTTACAGGATACTTAGTAACAACAGAAGTCAGCTGCTGCACCATACGATCCAGCTGTAGTTCTAAACAAGCTAAACGCTGGTTGTTGCCGGTCTGTTATTCATGAGTAAAATGTGAAGTGGCTATTCAGCGCGTTTGACAAGGACTAATGACGGCCCGTCCATCTGCATACGTGCTTACAGCTGTCTCCCGTCCCGCTCTCAGGTAATGATTGTGTTATTAACCCTCAACCCTTTTCTCAAATTGTTATTAACTGCCGAGGGAGAGAATGGGACTCAAACTGTCTCCGCTCACCTGTCAGCAAAGCAGCGGCGAGGAGGGTTTGATCCCTGCCGGCGATCTGTCACTGTCACAGACGGAGCGGCAGTGGAGAGGGAAGACACGTGACACGCTAATGAATTCTCTTTTGTCTGATGTTTGGGTGGAAATGCGGGATGTTTATGTTTATTTACACAGCAGCTTTCATAGAGGAGGAGATCACAGAAGTATACAGAGAAATGGACAGAAATGGACGTCAACAACACACACAAGCGCTTAGAAACGGGTTGAGAAATAAGACGGGAGTCATTCGTGACCTCTGTTGGTCCGGGTTAAAAGCTGTGCAGCAGCATTCTGGATCATTTGAAGAGGTTGAAGAGGTTTTTATTCAGACAGATACAAAGTGCGTTACAGTAGCTTAGACGTAAATCGTTAAAAGCATGAATAAGCATCTCGAGTCGTGTATCATGAGTCAGAATAAAGCCGGCTCATCTTTGACTCTTTATGTGAAGTGATTTGGTCAAATCAAGTTCAGTCGTTCGGCCCGGTAGCTCATAGAACATCTGGAGGAGAAGAAGATGTGCTGCCTTCAGATGTTACTGAGTTCAAAGGTAATAATAGTCAGTCCAATCAATAATCAATAATCAGTCCACTGGAATAGACTGAGCTTTTATCTGATGATCTCATGTGGTTGAGGACGGATATGTGTGTTTGTTAGTCACATGCTCCCCAAAAAAAAGGATTGTATATTCTCACACTCCTCTTCAACAGCTGTATCAAGTTGTCGGATATTAGGGGGGGAAGTGGAACCCTGCAAGTCCAGAGATCAATGCTCAACACACTGCACACCTCAGACTGACCTTTCATTGACCCCATCATGAGGAACACCTGTGCAGGAGATGGACCCTTCTGATCCTGACGAAGGAGAAATGCAAATTAACAGTGATATAAACGGATTTGTGGGCAGAATTCTAGAGAAAAGGCCTCTTTGCTTGTGTGGTTGCTGTTTCCTCCCCTGACCTGCAGCTCCTGCTCCTCTAATGTGGGTTAACTCAGGCTGAGCGTCGTCCTGTTTCACTCCCGTGTCCAACTTTAGTGAATCAAAGTGTTAGGTGAACCTGAGGATGTCCCCGGGTAGTAAGGGAAGAAGGATCAAAGAATATTCCTGAGGCAGAAGCAACACACAGGACGCAGTGTGGAAAGCAGATTCATCAAAAGAAAGTATTCCATCAGAATAGAGAGGCAGATATTTGTTTTCCTGATATGAAGCAGATCCTCCGTGCATGAACGTCTCCATACACACACACACACACACACACACACACACGGCCTGACACTGGTCATTTAGATGATGAACGACGCTGCTGATGCCTCTAAGTACTGTGTGTGTGTGTGTGTGTGTGTGTGTGTGTGTGTGTGTGTGTGTGTGTGTGTTCACTCAAAGTCAGCCTCATGCTAAATTGGTTTATTCAGCAGACAGCGGCGAGTGTGTGTGTGTGTGTGTGTGTGTGTGTGTGTAAAATGTGTGCAATAGAAATAAACAACAAGAGAAAAAAAACGGGGCAATGCAAAATGTGTGTGTGTGTTTGTGTGTGTAGAGGTTAAAGGTGAGGCGTGCAGCCCCAGGTTGGACGGGGCCTTCAGGACTCTGCTCTGATAGATATGCTAATCCACTCCATTCACTCCACTTCACTCCCTTTATTCCCCCCAATTAAAGCAAACGCCAGTGAAACTGTAATTAAGCCGCGTCCAGGCAGAGACGGGACGCCGCCGCCGCCGCCGCTAATGAAGCTGCATTGATTCTCCCTTTATTTGCTGTTGCTCCCTACAACGTCCACCGGCCTGGAATAAATGGAAGTTAAAAGTGCGGCTCTTCCCCGTCCAGGTTGTACATTGTAGCTGGACTGTTTAATTAAAAAACCAGGAGATGATGATGATTGCTCCAAGCACACACACACACACACACACACACACACACACACACACACATTAGGAAGGTCCTGTGTGTGTGTGTGGTTGCTAATCACAGCCCCAGCTGGTCCATTGGGTAATGAGTGGAGTCTCTCTCTCTCTCTCTCTCTCTCTCTCTCTCTCTCTCTCTCTCTCTCTCTCTCTCTCTCTCTGAATAGGAAAGAGTTATAGAAGTTTCCAAACAAAAGCCTAGCAGCCCCTTTAATCTCCACACACAGGGATGACCTCGTGTAATCAATACCTCGCAATCTACAAAAATGCTGAAACCAATTAGCCCGATTGAGCTACATCGCTAAAGGCAAAATGGGTCCGGGTTGGAAGTCCACAGCGAGGACAATTAAAGATAAAAGGTTTGCTCAGGCAGAACGGCAGAGTCAAACTGTCAATCGACTCCAATCACAGCTGGAACCCCAAGCAAAGCGGAGCCGGGGTTTACAGTAAGAGAGGGACAAGCAGTGATCCAAACTCAAACAGGTCAGCAAACGGCTCGACTGATCCTCTAACACACACCAGAGCCACAGGAAGGACGAATGAAACAAACAACTTGAATATAAACTAGAATAAAGCTGATTATTCCCTCCATACGTCCTCTAGAAGCTCAGTTTGCTCCTTGTTATATTGTAAAATGTGTATTCTTCCTTTTTGAGCCTGTGAAGCCTTAAAACCTCTCTAAATGAGTGTGTTAGAAGTTTCCCGGTGCGTTCCAGAGTGTGTGAGCACCTGCAGCAGGAGCCTGCGTCAGTGAGAGGAACCAGCAAGTACAGATAATTTCACCAAACTGCAATAAATTACTCCTCAAGTCCAAAGATTACTCTCAATCAAAGATTACTCTCAATCTGGACTTGTTTTCCTGCGGCGGGGTCGAAAGTAATGAAGTGTGAATGCAGCAGATAGGAGCCCAGACGCTGCGAGTGCTTTCACCACGCCGCTTCTTTTCTCTTTCATATTCAGTCAACTGGCACGTTAACGAGCCCCAGATTAAAAACACATTTCTCAATGCGGCGGCGGCGGCGGCGTGGCGAGCATTGTAACGGTTATCATGTCAGGATTGAAGGCGCATTAGTTTAAATGCGGCTGCAGAAGCTTCTTGCTTCTCCGTGTGCGGCCAAATTACCCCCAAATGAATATCGGCCCTCTAATGGATTAATAGCCAGATTTGATAAAAAGCTATTATGAAGAGTAAACCAACAACAAAGAAAGAGAGAGGGGATAGAGAGAGAGGGAGGGGGGGGGGGGGGTAGAGACTGGAACACCAAGCTTAATGGTGTTCCACCCGGGCACAGAGTCATTTAAACATGTATATTGTGCCTCTTATTGAATGCATTTTGTCTCGCTAGAGGCACAAAATGGCTCCAGTCTCCTTTTTTCTCCGTCTGGTGGAAAAACAAAAGGAAGCGGCACAAAGGAAGAGGAAGACGCGTTTGTTTAACAGAGAAACCTGGAGGATCCCTTTGGTTTACTTTCTCCTTCTGAGTAACAAATGCATGAGTATGTGACGGTAAGCAGTGTCCTGTCTGTCCCGTCCCGTCCTGTCTGTCCTGTCCCTTGTGATGAATGTCACAGCTGAGTCAAACCAACAAACCCCTAATCTGAGCTCAAACCTCTGGAGGCAGAGGCAGATGCGAGCGTCCGTCTCTTATTCTGCCGCTCATCAATGCCTCCTCTCCTCCGTCTCTCCTCCGTCCCTCCTCCACCTCTCCTCCGCCTCTCCTCCGCCTCCTTACCCCCTCCTTTCCCCTTCCATCCCTCCCTAATAGATCTTCCGATAAATTAACTGCTTTTTAGTTTGCAGCTCCGGTCCCCATTAATCCATACGGTGGAGGAGTGTAGTCAAGTTACACTAGAGAGAAGAGAACTCTGGTACATTTTAGCGATGCAATTAGGGCCCATTAGTCTTGGCTTTAATTAGAAGGCTGGGACGTTGATATTTCAAGTGCTGGTTTGTGCCGGTGTTGTGTTTCCCCGCTGCGTCCCTCGTCTCCATGCCGGAGCAGGAGTCTGTCTGGCGCGGACGGAGAGCCCGGTCGCTTTCTCCGTTCTCTTCTTCTTTGCTGTTATTTTCAAGTTGACGGTTAAGTTCGTTGGAGTCACGCGTCTCGGGTACAGTCAGCTTGACAGTTTGGTGTGTGTGTGTGTGTGTGTGTGTGTGTGTGGGCACATCAGAGGAAAGGAGAGGTGTCAACGAGAGAAAACAAGAGAATAGGCGCGTAGAGGAGAGGAAGAGAGGAAGAGAGGGGGAGGGAAGAGAGAGAGGGAGAGAGAGATGAACGAGGAGTTAAAACCCGAAGCCTCAAAGTCAATTTGATCTGCTTGAGGTGCCACATTTAATTGTTAGCCAACAGACAGACATGACATCTTAGCTCCGCTGCTCTCTCCCCGGCCACATTAGCCGACCGCACCGCTTCATGTTCACAGAGTGGAGGCAGACTGTCTGGAGGAGGGGCAACAACGCTCGCCATCCCTCCATCCTCCTTCCTGACTCATCATCTGCTCCCCTCCGCCTCTCAGCCCGCGGCGGCAGGGACAACAGGAAAGGTCAAAGCGGACCACAGCCGCCGGGGAGTTGACGCGTCTGCCCCCGGGTTAGATGGCAGATCGTCAAATCCATACGTGAAAGCAACGTGTGTGTGTGTGTGTGTGTGTGTGTGTGTGTGTGTGTGCGTGTGAATACAAACGGGGCAGACTTTCACACTCTTCCTGTCATTTCGCCACCATATGGAAACCTGACAGACATCGACCCACTGCTGCCCCTCTGTGCACACTGAGTGAGTACAGACTATTTAAAGGGATCCTCATTGGTGGTTACAATGGAGTCCAAATGATCCTAATCACACCAGTATCAGCATCAAGCCTACACTTCAGCCTATAGATGCACAGCAGAGACCTGGATCATAATGCAGACGTGACATTTTGACATTTTCTGAATTTGAGGCGTCACATTCAGGAGGAGGAGGATCGGCAGGTTTGCCGTGTTGCAACCTGGAAATGCAAATCAAGAGACCGTAGGAGGACAGATCATGTTTGTGCTGAAATGAAAGCAGGAACAGAAGGTGAATTCACTCCGGCCTGCACTCCCCACGACTCCACTTGATCAGTTATGCCAGGAATAGTTTATTAAAAACAACCGAGATCATTACAGCCAATTAAGCCGTGATTCATCTGTCTAGATAAACAAGCGGTGGCAGGGCATTAACGTGATAAGCATTTCGACTGCAGCACACACACACACACACTCACACACACACAGGGACACACACACACACACGCGCGCGCACACAAACAAACAGACGCACTTCAAAAAGTCTGAAGAGCAGCAGAGCTCCATGCAGGGTTTTCATAATGGCGCACTCAGTAAATAATCAAGAGACGTGAATGCTGCATTTGTATTTCCGCGCGGCTTTGAATGCAACATGGCCTCCAGCAGTAAGACAATAAGACACGCGTTAAAACAGACCGATACTACAATAATGAAGCCGGCTGGTGCTGACAGACTGCAGAGCTTGTGCTGTAACGCTGAGAGCCAAACATAAACGACGCCTCTCGCTTTCACCCCAACGCCACTTTTGAATAATTAATCCTTTTTTTTTTACATTCCCAGTAGGATGATGGATGAAGGAAGCAGGTCTGAGCTGCATGTAAGAGGTTAACTAAAGCACATTTACACATCCTGTATGCTCATATGAGTTATCCAGAGAGGAGCTGTTAGCAGGAGAGACAGCAGAGGTAGCAGATATCCTTAAATATAGGAAGTAATTGCTAATCCATTAGTTAACAGCCTACTAATTATGTTAATTAATATTAATTAACTGCAATATCAGTCTCTTTAAGCTCCTCTTATGACTCACTGTTGTATTATTCAGGGGCGACTGTGCTATAAGTCAAGGTTTGGGCGGCGGTCTGGGCCCTGGAGCTTCAGACTTACATATATATACTGTAACATAGCAACGCCTCCACCGCCTCTAACTTATACTTTGCAATACAACCGACATCAAGCCTGAAACCAAACCGGGTCCAAAAGGTGCAGAGTTCACCCAGCAGGGCGTCAGTGTAAAGCTTTAACCCTATATGGGCCGGTTGCCCCCGGTAACGGCAGGCAATGTGGACTTTTTCATAGAAATGATGGCGAGAAACGTTTTTATTAGCCGGTAAAAAGATGAAATGTGGATCAAAACTCACTTTTGTGATGTCCTGCATGTGAACGAGGCTCAACATAAGGCCCCTGCACCTCCACGTGTTCATCAATGAGCAGCAGCGTCACAAAGCATTCAGGTACAAACACAAGTCGATCTTTCATTCCCTTCAAATAGCTGAGTGTGTTTTGAACCTGGTTAAGTTCCTGGAACATTCTTAACATGCTGTCACGGTGCCAGGAGTGAGTTCTGAACCCGGTCGTTAGGAAGCTGTATAGTCTGACTCATTTACACTGCAGAACCTGTTTGAGTGGAACATACGTTATTAAACTCAGACCTCTCTAGATTACAATACCCTCTCCACCCTATCGCCCCATCTAAAGTCAAACTATTTTCCCATAGTGATGTTATCTCTGCGCTCAATACGCTGCGGCGTCTAATCACACTTCCACCGGTGGCCCAGCAGCCGACGGCGAAAAAGCCTGTCAGCCGCGGGTTCATGGGTCTGTCAGAGCCGTCATGTTGACAGGCTGAGAGGAGGCCCGAGGGGATGAGGAAACCCAAACAAGGATCTATGCTCTGTGTGTGTGTACGTGTGTGCGTGTAGAGTCTGTCAATAGGAACAGACAGAAACAAGCAGGAGAGGAAGTTACAGAGGAGCGTTACAGGAACTTTGATAACACGAGAGAGAGACAGAAGTCGACCTGCTCAACCAAGCGTGACGTCCGAGAAATGATTAAAAAAAGGAAAGTGTCAGCGGCGGTAGAGCGAGCAAGCGAGGGAGAGAGAGAGAGGGAGAGAGCGAGAGAGCGAGGGGTCGAGACCAGAGCTCCTTCATGTCTCTGTCTGTTTACAGGGCAAAGCAAATCAAAGATGCGTCTCATTTCAGAGGCTGTGAAAGTGCGCCTGGGGATGGATCGGGTGTCGCTCATACACCCAATCCTCCCCGAGCTGCCTCTACTTACAGGGCTACCAATCCATGTCTCCTCCAAATGAACACTGCAAACAAGCAGTATAATTAAGTGTCCTCGGGATATAAAGCGTGTTATCTTTGGAGGTAATCTTAAAAATGGCT
>NW_027466833.1:235000-505000 GCF_046128005.1 Genypterus blacodes
TCACCTCATTCTAAAATAAACAAAACCAGGATCCTAAACATGCGCCTATTAAATCAGCACGCTGGCTGGATGGCTGCTTTTAGATGCAACATTTACATGTAATTATCTTCTTATATAATTAAGTGCATTCAGTTAACAAGCATCTTGCTAACAGGCCACGCTGCTTCCCCCCCCCCCCCCAAACGAGCGGCGGGCGGGCAGCACACAACGCTGAGTGAGGGAGTAATTAACGCTCAGCATGCCAGTGTTAATGGAAGTGATCTGAAAAAAGACAACAAAAAAGAGAGGGAGGGAGAGAGAGAGGGAGAGAGAGAGAGAGCGAGAGAGAGAGAGAGAGGGAGAGATGCAGTTTGAAAGGGGGAACATCTCAAACAGACTGCACACTGACATTTTAATAGACTAGGAAATGGAAATTAATCTCAAATTCAAACTAAACTCTTTTACATTTATTCCAGTGAAACAGCCTGAACTGGTTCTTTTAGGTGAGTATTTCCATTTTGGTGCATCTGTTTTTGTTTTTGTGTGTGTGTGTATGTGTGTGTATGGTGTATAAATGACTTTGCAGATTGAAACGTCAAAATAAACACAAAATGAAGTCCAAAGTCCACACTTCTGTCCAGTAAAGAGTTAATATTATGATGCATTATAAACACGGAGGGAGAAAAAACCTGGAACTCATTTTTGCTTGAAAGTCTTCACAATATTTGACGCCAGAATGATCATTTATTACAAACTCTCCAAAAGTACACAAGCAAGCTTATTTACAACTTAAACACAGACTAATACTTCTTCTGTGAACACTGTTTAGATAGAAGAAGAACTTTGAATGCAGGACTGTGAGTGTTTATTTGTAGTAAGAACTTTTACTCATGGGATTTAATTTAATGCAAAATAATGACTCATTGATAAGAGGGAATGTTGACTATGCAGGAAGTGTGTGTGTGTGTGTGTTTGTGTGTGTGTGTGTGTGTGTGTGTGTGTGTGTGTGTGTGTGTGTGTGTGTGTGTGTGTGTGTGATAACTGGAGACACGTATGCATCCAGAGGAACACGGCGGCCCAGGTCGGGTCCAGCTCATCCCTGGCTCCTCTCCTCCCGGGTTCAGCCCCTCCCCTCCCTTTGATTCCAGGCTGCATACCCATGAGCTCATCGCGCCCGAGGCCACCGGGGGACAAGAGAAGAGACTTTGTCACACACTCCACGCTGCCATATCACTTACTCACCTGTCTGGGAGAAACGTATAGACAGGTGAGGAGTGTAGCACTGATCATTATATCACTCAACCAACAGGTACACAGGTAGAGAGGACGAGGCGGAGGACTTTACTGCTCCAGGTTTTCATTTAGATTCTATTTCATTTAGATCTATTCCCTTCTCCTGATGTAGCAAATAGAATCACTGCTTTGGGTGTGAAGTCAATATAACAGAGCATCTTTAACTCCCACTGATGTCCAGAAACCCAAACAAACACACACTCTCCTTCTCTCTCTCTCTCTCTCTCCCTCTCTCTCTCTCTCTCCCCCCGCCTGCAGCTTCACGCCAACAACAATGCAGAGCACCTTTTACACGTCACGTCAAAACCGCAGTCCTTTCAGCCGTCGCCCTGCCCTGTCAACCCGTCACAACCCCAACACATGACCTCCCGGCTCCACACGCCAAATCCCAAATAGCCCCAAAGTCAACACCATTGTTCTGCTAATATGGGCCTTCAAGAGCGCCCAGGTGGAACCCACAATACAAGTGGGCCAGCGAGGGTTCAAACAGCCACAGCTGAACGACTGCCAAAGTTCCTCGCGCCCGCACCGACTGCAGCGGCTACACGCTGAAATTATGATACAAACTATGTGTGAGTGAGTAAAGAACATTGAAGTCCCTTTGTGCCGCTGCTTTCTATTGAATTCAATAAACACTTATGCACTCTAAAGGACTTAAGCTGAAGAAGGGACAATGGCTCCCCTCAGAACACGACACCAGGCCTTTAACAATACTCAAATACTTTATCCTCTAAAGACTAATTGATGTTATTCGCCTTTTGATAATCCAGACCCGGGCAGACGTAATAGTAAAGTATATACGCGCCGCTTTTGATGGGCCGTAACCCGAGTAACTGGAGTACAAAGCGGGAGAGACACCAAAAATACTCCGTTTTTGGTTGCTTATCACCAAAGCTGCGCTCGTTTGTGTTTTCAGGGCAACAAGAGTGTAATTTGAATAGGGACAGACTTTAAAAGGGAAATCGCCGCCGCCGCGCGCTTAGAGGAGTTGGAACCATCAGCCGCTGGCCTGTGAGCATATTGGTTATTGATATTCTCTCTCTGTGTCACACACACTGCATCTGGTCTCTGAACACAAGAGCTGAAAAAGCCCTCAGAGCTCCGGGTGAAACAAATACATTTGCACTTTTTTTTTTCTCCTCTGGCAGCGGCGGCTGGCAGGTGGAACTGTGTGACTGCAGCTGATAACTTGGCTCCAGTGCCATCTACTGGTGACAGGCGGCGCCGGGGCTCAGACCACACTGGAGGAGGACGCAGACCACAGGAAAGGTTTCAGACGCTCACATTTTAAAAAGGGGCCACTTGTTTCCAAAGACAAACGTGGATTTTTCTGTTTTATTCACGTTTAGTCGTTGAGTCGTCGTCTCTGCAAACTCAGCCACAGAGCGACGGGTCGGAGGGTGAATAGAGCGACTACCACCAGGGACACACAGAGGGGAGGGGGGAGGGAGGGGAGAAGAATGACAAAAGGGAGATAAACTTTGGACTGAACTGCTCACGAGCCTCTGGGGAGCCGGAGAACTTTAAACTTCACCAAACCACAGGACACACAAAGCAGCGATTAAAAGGCCTTTGACTGGAGACGACGCGACTAATGGAGGACAGAGACGCACCTGCTGCTACAAAGTATGAGACAGTTCATGCTCTGTGTGTGTATAACAACACCTGCATCGCTCCAGACGATGCTGTAAGAGACATAATCTTTATCTGCTTATATTTCCTTCCTGCTCTAAAGTTTCTCTGTATCGTCTCTGGATCTAAGAGCAGCAAACGTTTCCTCCTCAGTGTCCAGAGATCTGCAGCTCATCACCGAGCAGCACAATGAAATGGGACGTTAAAGGCAGCGATGACATCATGCCTGCAGGACAAATATAGATCATGTTTATCTTTAACAGCAGCTTCATTAGTGACCTGGGAGTTAGTGATCTCCTCTTCTCTCCTCCATCGCCATCTTGGTCTCATCTTCACAATGTTGCTTCTTGTTCCACACACACGTTCATTCTAACAGGCTGGATGTTGTGAGTCTTTGTGTTTGTGTGCGTTTTCTGTGCTGGATTACTGAAATGGATGCACATCGATTAACAATTGAGCAGAGAAAAGAGATTATTATGAAATGTAAAATACAGAAATTGATGAGGGAGGAAAACAAAAGATAGAATGCAATCTGTGTTCCACTCGCTGTTTTTTGGTTGCACACCTTCCTCCCCCTCCTCTTCCTCCTCCTCCCCCCACAGACCCTTGGGAAGCAGCACTCCAAGGTCTTTCATTTGAGCGTATTATGCCCCCGTATCTCTGCTCATTTTTCACTCCTATTGCATTAAGTATTGATATTGATTTCTTGTAAATGGTGGCGAAATGGATGGCTCGCACTTTTTTGTGTTATTGTTCTGCGGCACTTGTAGGTAATTTATTACGGCTGAGGGTCCGGAGAGGCCTCCCAGACGAGTGTCCCCCCTTTCTCTCTCTCTCTCTCTCTCTCTCTCTCTCTCTCTTCCCTGATGGAGCGTGCCAACCTCACTAACAGAACACAGAACCCACAGAAAGAGCACTCGGCAGGAGATCCGAGCGTGAAGAAAGCGTAGCAAGCCTGCGTTTGGACCACATGCACATACATGCACGCCGTATGTCTCTCTCTCTCTCTCTCTCTCTCTCTCTCTCTCTCTCTGCAGACATAAGAGGGTCCCCTCTGAAAACACAGGGCGATAAAATGGAAAACGCCAACTTCACAGGCATTCCTCAATCTACACACAGGAGTTGTGCAGTGAGGAACTATTTTATTCCTCCTTTCCTGCCGTTTTTGAATATTATCATTCTTTTTTAGTGCTGTTGCAGCACTTGTACTTGTGAAATCCATTCCCAGGTTTGTGATGAAGCGTGGCCTTCTTGACAAACTGGAGTGGTTTACTTGCATTGTCATCCTGGCCAATTTCTTTTCCCCGCCGCCGCCGCGGCCCCAGCAGCCTATTTGCATTTCAATAGCCTCTCTGTCCGCCTCTATATTGCCTGATATTATGTCTGCCTTGTATGAATTCGAATTCAATGTCTGCATCTACAGCTGTTCCACTCCCAAGCAGTCCTCGTAAAAAAAAAAAAAAGGTGAAACACGTGGAACGAGGCCTGTAAGCAGCAGGCATTGATGTAAAGCAAAGAAAACACATTAGAGAGGGAGACGTGTTGGATTCCATTTGATATCAAAGTCTGTTTACATGCATGTTCACCTTTAACCTCAACTCTCACAGAATAAGCAACATTATGATGTCATCCATAATCTGAGAACTGAGATCACATGTAGGCCCGCCAGTTTGGGATGATTGTTATTATTTGCTAGTTTTAGCGATTTGGTCGCATTATAGCAGAGAGTCTTCTCTACAGCAACACACACACACACACACACGCACACACACACACACACACACACACACACACAGTTACGGCTCAGCTGAGGCCACGATAAGGCGCTGCGGTACAACCGATACGTCCTGTTTACCGTCTTCTGTCACCACAACACCAGCGCTCGGCCACAAACCCCGACTGGTGCCACAGTGTCGGACATCGCCAGTCACATGACCCTCGCCAGAGTCCCGCAGACGTCCCTCAGGTCTCCCAGAATGCCCTGCTCTCCAGCCCAGCCTCTCTCTCTCTCCCTCTCTCCCTCTCTCTCTGCATATATGGGATGTCAGAGGGCCACGGGCAGTTACTGTTAAAACCTGGAGGGTTTACTGGAAAATCTGCTTTTAAAAGATATAAAGCACCAATGTCTGATGAATCTCTGTTCTCTGGATATTAGAGAGAACATGTAAAGCAGACTCAGATCAGTTGAGCCGCACATCCTGTTCTCCCTCCAGCAAACATGTGACGCGTGTTTCACCTTGAGACCAAAGCTGCAAACCTTCCCTCCAGAGGAGCCAGAAGGTTGTTGTGTTTGCCGGCTGATTCCGGAGCAGCTGTGAACAAGCGAACAAGCATGCGGCTCGTCTCCTCTGGACACGGAGCATAAAGGCATGTTAGCACCGCTCCTCTTAACGTTAACCTCTGCCAAATGCAGCTTCTGTTCAGAAACAATTAATGCCAAACAGTGTTGGGGTGCTTGGGCAGGCTAACAGCTGTGTTTGGGCCACTTGTTGTGCCTCCAGCTCAGATAATTACAGCAATCCAAAAGCAGAGCGGCCGCTCGGGGAGTTTAATAATGTACAAGTAGTCGCTATCTCTTTATAGATCATGTTACTGCAGCACTCACTGACGTGTAATTTAGATCAATCAAAAAATATGGCAGAGCTATGAAACCAGTGCCTTTGATAACAGTTGGCAGGTAGTAGTCACCCCTCCTCCCTCCCTCCCCTCCTCCTCCTCCCCTCCTCTCTCTCTCTCTGTTGTCGAAGCATCTGATGTAAAAAGCTTCATTCCAGCCTCCATCAAGGGGCCTGCTGTGCGAGGACGTGTAACCCAGGCAACAGATACATAAAGCATCATGGGACTTGATTTAATTTGTCTAAATGGGAGCTGGAGTATCTTGGTTCTCAGTTCGAATGTCCCTGTTAACCACCACTACAATGTAATGGGCTCCTCAACTTGGAGCTGCTGATTGTGTCCTGCCGTTACAGGACTTTCTCTGGGTGTACGTGTGCGTGTGTGTGTGTATGCACGGATCCACACACACACACACACACACACACACGCGCGCTCATATTTATCTGTACATTCCCATATGCTTCATTGGCTGACAGATCAAACCTTACGCTGCTTTGTCTCCTTGGCGTTCCCACCGCTCGGCCTGTAAACAGATTTCGGGGTCAGAGTTTTAACTGTAGGCTAAAGCGTCTTCTTCGTTCTGCCTTTCTCTGTCAGGAACGTCGCTACAGGTCAGGCTTTGTTGTGCGATCTGAGCTCCTTTTGGTTGATTAGTTTCATACCTAAGCTCCCATTTGAAGGAGCGTTTGAACCGAGTGATACCAGGTATCGTTTTCGGCCTCTGCGTGGGCGGCTCATCGCCTCTGGCTCGTCTTAAACTATCCCAACTATCCGAGCGGCTTCCTCTCCTTGTCCTACTTATAACTTCCACTCTCCTCCTCCTCCTCCTCCTCCTCCTCCTCCTCTTCCCTTTCAACCCACGGGTCTTTGTTTTAAATGGCAATTCATCCCGCTCCTCTGCTCGGGCCGCGTTAAACATCAATTTCCTCGCCGAGCACACATTACGACCCAATAGAAGGAATAAAATCTCAGCCATTTATTGTGCCACTCCCTCCTCCCGTCCTGTCCACCGCCGGCGACCCCTCATCAAAGCGCCGCACATCCCACAAACACGGGGAGCAGGCAACACAACACAACAACGCCGACGCCATTCGACTTCCTCCCCCCCCCCACCCCTCCTTAAGTCGTTTTATACTTACTGCAAAACACTAACGATTTCAAGGGCCTTTGAATTCCTCCAAGAGCCACCGGGTGTATAAAACATGCATGAGGTGTTCAGTAAACAATGCCCAATGGTCTTATTCCTTTTAAATAAAACTATTTCCATGAGATGTAAGAGAGGCTTTAATATTGCCTTAAATATTAAAAGAGAGAACTGAGCCTCATCAATTTTTCATTTATTGGGCGGCATGTAAGGAGTCATCAATCTCCAAAGAAATTACTGACATTTTCATTTCAAATAAAAAAGGGTACACTTTATCCAGCAGTAATAGGGATTGCCACTCTGACTCGGGCTGCGGCTAAATGGCTTCTGGAGCGCTGCTGGAAATGAGAAGAATTTTCTCTTTTTTTGTTTTCCCAGCAGCCTCGTGATTTCACGCCACGTCCACGCCGACAAAGGCGCGACCGGACGGCTAAATAAAACATTAAAGGCAAACCTGCTTATCTGCTTTTAAAGGGGGGGAAACGCAGCTCATTACCAATCGATAGCAGCAGGCTAACGAGCGCAAGAGTCCGGTGAAGTAATAAGCACCTGGTTTGTTTGGTGGCGTTCGCTCGTATTGATACGCCCCAGACGTCTGAACTCCTGCTTTGATTCGGTGGCTGTTATGATGTATTGTTATAAATGTCTCCATCATTACTGCGTCTCTCCGCCTGGGTGCCTTTAGGCTTGAAGGTTTGTAATTACTGCACGATAAACAAATGGTTTGGGTAATGGGGGGGAAAAGGGTCCAAGGGGCCTACAGGCAGGCAGGCAGGGGGGGGGGGGGGATTACAGCCAGGGGAGCCCCACACTTCACCCCCCAAAAAAACCCCTCAAACCCGGCCCTCCGCTCGCCCTCGCTCCCCCGGCGGAATCACCCCGGCTGAATTATTAACGGGCGGGCGGTGTTGATACATCATCAGCCGTGTACGTACGGTGCAGAGAGGGAAAATAAGGGTTACAGTAGGATCAGATTTATAACGTAAGCTAGACATGTGCTGCTAATTCACCCTGACACCGCTGTCACTTCCTGCTCCGTGAATAATCGTCCCGCAGAAGAAGAGAGCGTGTGTTTCTGCGTGGCCTCACCGCCAGCCGCTCCTTGCTCCCCAGCACCTATAATGGATGAATATTTGTTTATAATTTTTGTACACAAGTCTGCCGTTGTCAGTCGGCGGCTCACCCTGCGTGCCGCCGTCTCATTTGCATAGGGAGATTGAGACGCCGCAAGCGTAACGAGCTCGGCCGGCGCGTCGGTGATGGAGGACGCTGATGAATAGAGCCTCTCGCCGCCGTGGCACCTTTGTAAATGTTTGATTAGTTTTGAATGGATTACTGTTAGATTATCGGGTTTGGGGCCCAAACCCAGACACGGTGAGACGGCCCCCTTACGGGCGTCCCGTGACAGGATGGCGGCGGCGGCGTGACGGAGGGAGGAGGGCGGAGGCCGCGATTGTTTATGCCGAGGTGTCAGGGTGTTTGATAATGCTGTTGCTTCCCGGGAATATTTGGGATGTTCATGGAGGCGGCAGCAGGCCGTACGTCAGAACTGTGTCTGTAGTTTCTGTAAATTGAATTCAAATCTTAATCCTCAGCGTTGGGAGCTTACAGTATTCCGGCATTCCAGGGATATTTAACGGCTTGGTGGGAATCTCATCGCCAGACTGCTATAAATTTTCCGAGGCTGCTGCAGGACGCTGTTACATTGCTTGTGTGGCAATCAGGCTGGTGATTATACGGATAATGAAACATGCGTCTCCTCCAGGTGTCTGCCTCCATCTCTGCCTCCACCCCTCTCTCTCTCTCTCTCTCTCTCTCTCTCACACTCTCTCTCTCCCTCTCTCTCTCTCCCTCTCTGTTTAGAGCCGCTGATGGATGGGGTGGAACTATTAGCGGGAGCAGTGGCCCATCAGTTCCGAGGGCCTATTACGCGGCGGCGTTGGATGGTGGATAGAGCGGCGGCGGCGGCGGCGGCGGCGGGCGTGCAGCAGACACGGCGTTGTAGCGGCATTGAAGCTGAACCCCCCACCAAACCTCCTCTGCCACCCCTGCTCGCTCTCTCATTCTCCCTCTTGACAGCGCCGCCATTGTGCTCCGCTCCCCCTCAATCTGTTTAGCTTCCTGTTGTGACCTTTCATACAGTCAAATATATTAGCGAGCGCCGCACTCTCATTAAAACAGTGCATTAACCAAAAGACTCTTTGGAGGCTAAATGACAGCCGAAGGAACTGAAAGCTAATAGCCGTGGGCAGTTGGGGAAACTTAACTCATGAATCAGAGCGCTAATGCTGGAGCGGCGAGCCTGGAGCGCTGTAAGCGTATGGCACAATCTCCATCGGCCCCCCGCCCTCCCTCCCTCCCTCTCTCCCTCTCTCCCTCCCTCTCTCGCCCCCTTTTTTCTCCTTTCCCTCTCTAACTGCTACTTATGTCTCATATTCGCCATCTATGTTCGCATTCCACTTCTCCTTGACACATTTATTCTTTTCCCTCCCTCGCTCCCTCGTCATCCTCGCCCCGTCCCGCTATCTTATTTGTTCGCTCCGTTCTCCGTTCCATTTCACTCGCTGTTCCCCCCATTGTGGCGCCCGTCGGCCCCATCATTCCTACTTTCTCTCGCAGTTCTTTTCGCCCGCGCTCTCTCGTGCTCTTATGTTCTGCCCTCCTTGTTTTCAGAGCCAAGGGAACGGGGAGAGAAAAAAGAAAGAGTTGGAGCAAGAGAGACGAGAGACGAGAGAGAGAGAGGGAGAGAGAGAGGGAGAGAGAGACTAAAAGCTCATTACTTTCCCCCTGATGGGAGAAAATGAGTGAGGGGGCAATAATAAAGCTTGAATTTTTCAATACTGTTAAAAATGGGGCTCTGACAGCTCACCGCCAGTGCAGCGGACAGGCGCAGACAACGCATGGTGAGCCACCGAATTAGCAATACCATACATCATAAAATCTAATTAAATCAAGGAGCAGAATCAAATTAGTTTTCTGTGACTCAAAGCGCCCGCCACTAAATGAACTGGAGAGGAGGGGATTAAATAATTCACAGTGAGGGATTTTGCATTTATACAAAAATTGTGCACTTAATTGTCCGTGCTATATTACAGATTTGGCCTTATGTTAACAATGAGCCTAAAGCAGCCTCACTGCAGCGCGTCAGGGCCTACATGGTCGACAAGGCTTCAGACTGAGGGGGCGTGAGAGGCGGAGCAGCCACCGGCTCGGATGGTACGGGATACGGTGGAGCGCAGGGGTCGGGAGGTTATGCTGATGACACACACACACTCACACACACACAGGGGTTGGTGTTAAAGTGAGGTTAAGTAGACGTGAATATGAGGCGGGAGATGAAGATTTGGATTCTTCTGCTAGTTAATGTTGCGTTTTGGGTTTTGGTTCTGAGGTGAAGCCCACAGGTGGAGCGTGAAACTGAAGTTCTGTCATGAGAATGGAGCGCGCTTGTTACGCTCAGCTCCCCCCCCCCCCCTCCCCCCTCCTCTATCTCTCTCTCTCCCTCCCTCCCTCGCTCGCCCTCCTGCACCCTCTCCCTCTCTCCATCTCTTCCCCTGCCTGGCATCAAAACAGCACAACTTTATTATAGTCGCTGTCAATACTGTAATAATAGAAGTGCGCGGCGGGGAGAGACTACCATATTACACTTTTAACGAGAATATAGCAGATGCACATTGAGTGAATATTGAGTTTTAAAACTTGTCGGCGTGTGATTTGTGGCCTTGTCAGTGCAAATATTTTTCAATGTCACGCTCGCGAGCCGCGGCTGTCACTTCGGCGGTCAGCTGGGACGGGGGTGGGGGGGGCGGGGAGAACACAATGATCTGGCCCTTAATGGAGAACCGCTGGGACTGGCACGGAGGTGATGAAGCACTGTTTAGTTTGCGGCTGCCATATTTCTGCTGGGGGGACGCTATTATAAAACACAGTGTTATTTTGTCAGATTTCAATCATGAGCTGGGTTATTTGTCACCTGCTGTCATGTTGCCGGGGCAAGTCAGTCTGACGGTGAAATATGAGCCGTCCCAACACCAACAACCCCCCCCTCACCCCCATACACACACGCACATACACACACACACACACACATATACACACACACACGCCCGGAGACGAGTTTTCTTCGGTCTCAAGGTAAAATTCAAAACGATCCATTGTTCCACCTTTTTTTCATATTTACATCACGGAAAAGTCACAAAAAACCCCAAAAGTTTGATTTTATAGTCACAGCAGATGATTTTTGTTGTTTCGTCTTCCTGCCACCTTTAGCACCTAAAAACACCAAAAAACAAGATGAAGCAGATGATTTACTCTTTCCTGTTATCACTGCTAACTCGATTAGCTTCCAGACGGATCAGAGGAAATAAGACTTTGCTATATTAAGACATCTGCAAGGTGAATCAGGAGTGTGAATGGAGTGAATGGAGTATCAAGCACCCACACACACCCACACACCAGGAGACCCCGGGGGGCCTGCGTGACATTTGCTTGCTGGCTCTTAGGTGAACCTTTTGCACGAACATCCCTCAGCTTTGATCACACACTGTGGCGATGCACCAGTGGACCTCTGTGTTCACGATCACACGTCTGTTCGCACCAACATGGATCCTCTTTGTGTAGAACCGAGTACAAACAGGTACAAAGTGATTTCATAAAGTTCACAAGTCAGTCAGTTCCGTTTGATGATCATTCCTCCGCCGCTCTCTTACTCCTGACTGACGCCGTTTAATTTTCCCTCTGAGCGGTTACATCTCCTGCGTCCGCCGCTCAGACGTCGGGCCAGAAGCCGACGCTCGCACTTTGATTATTGACATTGAAATGTGTTTAGCAGTTTGCTGTCTGTATCAGCGAGTCAGACACCCCTCACTGGCTTCATTTGAGAATCAGATCGCTTTTATTTCCTCGTTGCCCTTGTGTTTGAACGTCATGGCCTCTACCCAAACACAGAGCAGGTGTAAGGCTGGGATATTGCTTTCAATTTATGCCAAATGAAGAATCGTCTGCTGCTCCATTACACCAGGATGTTTGTAGATGTTATTGATGCCAAACTATCTGCCGCTGGATAAATATGCGACTGCTGCTGATTGAGAGACAGAGGTGACATTGTGTGTGTGCCCTTCCTCGTCCCTGCATGAAGGTGTGTGAGGTGTGTGTGGTGTGTGAGGCCTTCAGCTTCTGCCACTTCACTGAAACATGGGAAAAACTTCTTACCCTGCTTTTGTCACCTCTGTGTGTTTCCATTCCTCCCTGCATTCATGGACACAGGGATCGTATGCGCAGACGTACATAAACGCATAGTAGAGAGAACACACACACACACACACACACACACACACACACACACACACACACACACACACAGACACACACACAGACGCACACAACAACCATTAGCTCTGGCTGACACGATAGCCATTAGCACAGCGTTTCTAGTTGTGTGTGTTCCATTCCAAAAGAAGAATCATTTACATAATGTGTGTTTTCCCCAAACGGTGTGAACAGCCGTCACTCTGTGTAGGTTTCCTGCTGGCAAATGTTTCAAACTGACCTTGGGAAGCGTTCCATCTGCAAACGATACGCAGTTACTTTCATAATGGGGCTTTTACCTGTTTTTGTGTATACGTGCGCGCCGGTGAGCCTGTGTGTGTGTGTGTGTTTGTGTGTGTGTGTGTGTGTGTGTGTGTGTCTACAGCTGATGACTCTGTGCCAGCCGGACGGCTTTTATACGTATTAATATTAATATGTGCCTGAGCTGAAGCCCATCACACCGCTGCCCCGTGGCGCAGAGTGTCCGAGGGCGGCCATTATCATCCCTGTCTGACTGCGGGTGAACCTGGAGGAAAGTAAGACGGCGACGCAGGCGACCGTGCGGGGGTCAAACAGGCTAACAGGCTAATTCAGCTCAAACCACCGCCGGCATGGAGGATTCTGTAAAATGCAGCACGTTGACGTTCATCTATTTGTACTGCAATTTTACATGTAGAATACTTATTGGAAGAGCCTTATGGATATGCACTTAAGGCCCACACACACACACGCGCACACACACACACACACACACACACACACTCTGTATATTTGTTTTTCGCAGCAACAAGCCTTTACTTTTTTGTTAGAAATTGCAATATAGACTTTTTTCACCAAGAACAAAGTACAAGGAATTCTATGATGTAACTGTTTCACTATTAAAACACAACATACACAAAAATATACAAAATGTACTTAAAAGGGAACAGAAAGAGATGTGTAAATTAAATAAAATTAAATAAAATTAAATAAAATCAAATAAAATTAAATAAAATTAAATAAAATTAAATTATTAGGTGACTGTGTGTCCCTTTTTTGTTGCTGTTGTTATGGTAACAGCATAAACTTTTGTCTCTGAATTAAAAACAAATACAGATATTTTTAATCAAAACATACAAAGACATGTAGAAGCTTCTCTGTGCTCCTTAAATGTACATAAATATTGATTTCTATATCATCTGCTGCTGCTGTAATATTAAAAAACTTCCTTGACCCTGGCGGTTGTGCGTTTAGGACTTTTAAGTGTTTAATCCTTGAACAATTGTATTTTTCTCTAACTAAGTCGGCCTGCAGGTCCTGAGGGCAGTATTGATGATGACGTTAACCATGTCCCAAAGAAATCAATCAATGGCATATTAAATGTATATGTCTGGGAGCTTGTCTGTGCGGCGCTCTGGGGCGACTCTCCAATAGCCTGTCAACGCTTTATTGCCTTTTACGCCGGATCCAACAATGCATTGTTTCCATGAAAATATGCCTGGATATATCAAAGAGCCGTGACATCAGAGCGGCAGAAACCCAGGACGCCAAAACACTCTTTTCTCCAAGCACCCACGCTCTCAGAAACACACCCCCCGCGCTCAGAAACACACACCCCGCCACACACCAAAATAGATGAATTTTGCCTCAACAAAGGCTGTATGGTAATTAAATGTAAGATAAGGCCATTCAGAATGCCCAAGACTGTGCCAGGCAAATATCCTGATCAGCTTAAAATCAACCAAGTGGGACAGAATAACAAAAATCCAAATTGGTTGGTCTAGATCAGGTTGATAGGGGCTTTCAATATAACACACAACAATGGCTCAAATGAATGGGAATCAAATTATAAGAGCTGTGATATGGCATGAAACTGCATGGGGGAATTCAAGCACAATCACTTTTCAATGTGGCTTTCAATATTGCAGCCAATCCTTGCACGATTCATATCCGATCACAAATAATGTTTATCACCCTCATATCTCTCTCCCTAATGGAAAAGGCCTAGTGTTGGGGTTTAAGGAGTGCATTCATTTTTAATGAGGTCTGGGCATTGGCCAGAATGAAATGAACAGGCGGAGAGTTTGGGGCCATAGCAGGAAGGACTGGCAGTAAAATGTCGATCCATTTCGGCTCATTTGACCAGGTTATGTGCCGCCATAAGTTGCTAAGTTGTTTACTACAGCCCAGCTGCATTTTCACTGTAATGTGTCGAAGCTTTTACACTTTTTTTTCTTAAGGGAGGAACTTTCAGAAGGCCAGACTGTGTCAAACAAGATGGAATACTTTAGGGGAACACACAAGGAGTGATGTCGCCGAGTGCTGGCAAATTGAATTCAATTATCTACTGGTGAGATCAACGCCTACTGGTCCATAAGTGTTCATTAGTAACAGATTCAACCTGATTCCTACAAGCTCAGAGGTCTGGAGGTCTGCAGGATGTAGACGTTCTACATGACGTCACCTGATTCTCAACCAATGCAATCATCCGACACTTAAAGCCAATCTACAGCGCTTGAACCAAAGAATTCTCCTCAGTGTTTATGAGTTCAGGAGGACCATCAAATTTCATGTAAAATAAGCTCTCATGCAGGAGGAGACACTCATATTTTATGTCTAATTCTGGAGGAGAAGATGTATTTCCTGCCTCCTCAGGAAGCTGCGATTGGTGTGTGACTGCGCGCCGTGATGAGATCACTTGGCGGGGATGAGGATAAAATGTCGCTTAGGATAATGTGATTGCCCTTAAGGTACAAGGGAGGTGAATTATATTCCCTGATTTATAATCTGAAAATTAAAGACTCACTCATTTTCTAATTTAATTCCATCTCCAATGGAACAATGTTCACTCTGAGCCAAATTGGCGAATAATGTTACTAATTCAGATGCAGATGTAATTTCTATTCGGGGGGCTGCGGCGGGCGGTGATGAACGAGTCCCGGATGGATCGTTGCCACTCCTATCTCCCCGTCTCCACAATTCCCCAGCAGTTGTGATAATAACCTGAGCAATAAAGGCGGGAGGGAGGGGGAGAGGGAGAGGGAGAGGGAGAGGGAGAGGGAGAGGGAGAGGCAGTGCGGCCCTGCTCCTCTACTCGCACCCCAAGTCATCTGATACTTCACCTAATAGTATTTCTGTCCTTTCCTGCGTCACTCTCGTCTCAGGGCGGATGACATCGCTCTCTCCCGCACAGGAAAACACCGCTCGGCCTGTATTATCGACGCAAAACTGCATTAACACGGCGCTTCTTAATAACCTGCATAATTACTGCTGCCTCGTGCAATACAAAAAAGTCATTGCAATAAATCTGCTATTAAACAGTTGATTGAATGCAGGGTAAATGTCAAGGTAATTATGAGGCAGCGAGGGTTAAAAGCAACGTTAAATCCTCCCGCAGAGTGGTGACATTCAGGCGGCGGAGGAGGAAGAGACGGAGAGGAGAGAGGAGAGAGGAGAGAGGAGAGGGCCCCGAGTTTATAAATGTATCAGCCGCTACCAGTCTAACAGCTCCTCGCGTGTCACCGGCCATTTATTTATGCCGGCGAGCCATTTGAGATATGACCTCGCCACGACTGGTTTCCTCCTGCACGCTAATGGCTCCATTAAGGACAGAATTCATCATGTAAAATATCAGGGTGACACAAACACCGTCACTCTGCACGGCTGGAGTTCTGCCTCGGTTGACCCAGCTGGGGAGGGGACACACACGAGGGGGAGGGGGCCCTAAAGGGGGGACAGAACCTCGTCTTTCTCATCCTAGTGCAGGAAATGAATGCGGGCTTGAGTACACCCTGCTTCTTCTTCTTCTTCTTCTTCTTCTTCTTCTTCTTCTTCTTCTTCTTCTTCTTCTGAGGGGAAGCGTCCATCTCTGCGTCAACCATCCATGCAGATGCCTCAGTGGAAGCATTTAGCAGGGGCCCGCCGGAGGTCAGGGTCATTTACTCGCCGCTCCGCCTTGGTGGAGGAGTGGAGTGGAGTGGTGGGTGGTATGGCGGCCCAGCTGAGTGATGGGAGCGGGGGGGGGGCGTGTCGTGTCGTGTGCCTCCTCTTCAGAGCTTAATGATCTGCAGAGCATAATGACCCCCCTCCTCCTCCTCCTCCTCCTCCTCCTCCAGCCTCTGCTCACTTCACAAATAACATGAAAGAAAGGATTTTTTCAGCTTTTTCTTCTCGCCGTTTTGTTCGCCCTCTCACCTGTTAGCTACCACCGCCCCCCGTCACCCCCCCTCCCTGCCCTGCCCCCCCCCCACTGCCCCCCGCCACTGTACACGCCAAGGCGCCGTGACAAAAAGCCAATAGAGTTTGCTGCCAAGGCTCGGAGCTCTGAGAGGGATAACTGGCGCAGAAGGTTAAAGCAACAATGTGCTCGGATCCCATTGAGCTACTCCTTCTGTGTGGACGGCGTGTGTCTGCGCGCGTGTGTGTGTGTGACGAAATCTGTGTGTATGTAAGGTGTCAAGGGTTGTTAAAATGTATATGCTGGGAAAGAAACACCTGTTCACTTCCATCCCACTAATGAGGCCTTCATTTGACTTAAATAGGAGCTGAGCGACGCTTGAAGACTTTCAGACACGTTCTGTTGTGTTTAGCGAATCGTGAAGGAATAAAAAAAAAAAACACACACACACACAAGCGTCACAATTATCTGGGTACAAATGGTGATTATTTGCTTTTTCACCTTGAAATGAAAGCGCGTCTGGGGTTTCTTTGGGATTATAAATGACTTTCTCTTGCAATTTCTGGGCGAGTGCTTGTGCAGAGGAGGGCGACATGGCGGCGCTGAGAGGAGGTGTGATATCCTCCTCGCTCGCCGAGCCATAATGGAGCCTTGTTTGAAAATGACAGGTGTACGAATGAGGCCCTCTCTTTTCCTAAGTACGGCAAACCGCGCTCATTCACCGTGCTTTGTTTTTAGCGTAATAGGCCCATTTACAAAATGTCGGCGAAATTAATGTGGGACAAATGCGGCGGTAACCGGGCCAACTAATTTTTGCTCATTCAACTTGAATTATTAATAGGTGAGAAATATACCATATGCTTCCAGAGGAGCGGCATACATTCATTTTATACAGAATTGCCGCTGTTTTGTGAAAAGTATAAGTAGCTTAACTGCTCTTTTCAAAAGGGGGTGACTTATATGGAGGCCTTAATGATGTATAAATCAGCTGTGTAATTACGCTTCCAGCTGCTGCCTTGGGCCGAGCTGAAGCTATAGGCCCTCGGCACCCTCGGCACCCTCGGCACCCTTAGAACCCGGGGCTGGAGCCTTCATCACCTCCATCCTTTTTAATCAAGCCGCATTAGTTTGCTCTCTTCGGATCACGTTATTATGAGAGAGAGAGGAGAGAGAGAGAGAGAGAGAGAGAGAGAGAGAGAGAGAGAGAGAGAGAGAGAGACAGGGGGAGAAGGAGAGAGAGAGAAGGAGAGAGGGGGGGAAGAGAGAGAAGGAGAGAGAGAAGGAGAGAGGGGGAGAGAGAGGGGGGGGAAGGAGAGAGAGGGAGAGAGGGAGAGTTCACACAGCTGAACATGGCTCTTCAAGTGTAAATGTGTGTGTGTGTGTGTGTGTGTGTGTGTGTGTGTGTGTGTGTGTGTGTGTGCGTGTGTGTGTGTGTGTGTGTGTGTGCGCGTGTGTGTGTGCGTGTGGATCTGTACGTTTATCCGCCGGCGTAAACATAAACCCAACTTTTCTGTGTTAAATCTCTCAGCTGTAATCCGTTGTGATCTCTCTAAATGTATTAAAGGTCCAAACCCAAACAGAGTGAGAGCAGATCAAATGTAATGTGATATTCTGAAGCTTCACTGCTCTGCTGGGTTTGAAGCTCACTGTCATAACACATTTAGTGACAGAAACACTGTTGCCTCCTGGTGAAGAGATGGGGCGCCACCTAGTGCACACAGGCTGCAACAGCTGGCTCTCTGTCTGTCTGCTGAGGGTCAGAGGCACGCTTCAATCATCTCAACTCAAACAGCGGCATAGTTCTTCATCAGTTCATCTTCAGCAGCCTGCGGGATGAAACGGCTGCAGGTCAGAGACAGCTTCACTCTGTGCTTTACACTCAGCTTCACTCCGAGCTTCACCCTCAGCTTCACTCTGAGCTTCCTGGGTATCACAGATTCCTGCCTCACACTGTAAACGATTCCCGGGCCAAACAAACGGAGTGTGTGTGTGTGTGTGTATGCAAAGCCCCGTGGTCAGTGTGTCGGGGGAGAAGGAGCCATGGAAAGCTTTTATCAGTGAACATTGACATGATAGAACAATGTGACATGATGGGATTGTTCCCCTTCTGCTGGATCCTGTGGGCGTGATGTCAGGTTTGTGTTCTAATGTTAGCTTTGTTTTCTTGCAGCCCTTTGTTGGATCAGATGGTGAATCAGTTATTATTTCCATATGCTCAAGAATGAGACATCGCAATATCATTTTCATGCAAATGAGTCCTGCATAACTATCTCACATTACACACACTGTTCCTATAATTGAACCATGTGTTTGTGGGATCAGGATCAATCAGAGTTTCACCATTTTTGGAGTTTTTTTTCCCCTGGACGTCTTAATAGGAAACAGAGTGAAGTCGTGTTGGGATTAATGAGCAAACATCATGTTAATTGCCACATCAAACAAACAAACGGATCCTAATTAGCAGAAGGTTCCAGCTCGGTGCGAAGAGGAGGCAGAGTGGCTGCTGCTGCCTGTGGACGCCACCTTTGTCTGCCTTCATTAACGGGTCAAACCACAGACAGGGACGACGAACACACACCTGCTGCTCTCAGGGGATGAATGGAAACTTGAATCTAATATCTCTGTCATGTGGCTCTGAACCACGTGTGTGTCTGTTTGTGTTGCATTTTAAGAAAAGGAAGAGAGAGAGGGGGAGAGAGAGAGAGAAAGAGAGAGAAAGAGAGAGAGAGGAAGGCCTGCCGCTGTCAAATTTAAGTCTCTATACTGAGGAATGTCCATATTTAAGACATAAGTGATGCATAGAGTTGTTTGACAAAACATCTGCATGAACTGGAGTCAAATAAGAGCGAGAACGCGACCATGAAGAAGAAGAAAAGAGGCCTGATGTCATTATTTGTCTCTCAACTTACATGAAAGAGCTCAGACTGAAAATCAAAATTAGATTGCTGAAATTTTCTTTGTCAAATGCATACACGCGCGCACACACACACACACACACACACACACACACACACACACACACATTTTCCAGGCGCGCAAAAACACGCTGCTCCATCTTGAAATGCTAATTTATGATTAGCATCATTATGCAGTAGTGTAATTTCACAAAAGCCTTCCCACTGTGGCACACAAAAGACTCATTCACTGCCAGAGCCGCTCGGCGAGGGGAAGAATTATGGCACGCAGATGAATTCATTCATGTGGGAAAGGATTTATTCGATAATTATAGACTTTCACAGTTTTAATGCCACTTAATGAGGAGCTTGCATAGTGTGATTCCTACTTGGGCTGATGAATGGATGTTGGTTTTTATTCTGGTGTTTTTTGTTTGGCTCTATACAACATCTGTTAGCCTTTCTGTGCTGAAAAGCAGCCGAGGCCCCGAACCCGATCCGTCTCCGTGTTTTACAAGAAGTCAGAATAATCAGACGGGTTATGTATGAGGTTTTGCTTTAGGTATGAAGTATAAACACAAGATGCCTTCACTGTCACTCCTCTGTCTGTAATATTACTACATTATCGTCTTACTTTCCACCTTAGGTTATTTACCTGTGTGCTTTTGTTTACCCCGGCAACCAGCTGGCCGTAAACACCGCCGCTCTCTGACAGCCGTGTTTACGTCCCGCCGGCCTTAATGCTTCATCGCCATGTTGTTGCTCAGGGCTAATTAAGTTGCCAGAGTTTAATTGCCCGATCGTCAGCGGTTACCAGAGAGGCGTCGCTGCCCCTCCCGCCTCCGTACTTTTTAACATACTATATTTATAATGACTAACAATTACAGCAAGGGCCCTTTAGCCGGGGATAGCAGGAGTGAAAGCTGCCGGCGCTAATGAAAAGCTGTAATCACTCCACCCACAGCAGTGATTAGGAGCACATTATGGGTCAGCTGAGGGTCTGGCAGTTATGTGCATTAAGATAAATAACACAGGCGAGCGTGAAGGAGTGACATATGTATCTGTGATCCTACCCATAATTCATCTGGGTAATGACGTTCACTCTTCAGATGTCCTGACGTTGAGGGTCGTCTGTACTCGTTTCAGCTTCTCACTGACGTGTGTAAGTTTGCACAGCTAAAACTTAAACGTCACGGCCGCTCCTCGCACCTCGGTGGCCAGGACGACATATTTTAATTTGAAAATTCTCTGCCTGCAGGCTAAAGATCGCGTCCCATCATTCCCTCATTCCTTCTCTCTCTCTCTCTCTCTCTCTCTCTCCCTCTCTCTCTCTCTTCCTTTCACTCCCTCGCTCTCTCGGGTTGCTCGGTCTGGGGGCCCCGTTGGAATGCCGCGTCTTCTTTGATCAAGTCTTCATTATCTGTCCCCTCACAAAGCTTTGTGCGGCCTGATGCAGAGGTGGCCTGGGCGAGGAAGAGGCCTCTCTCTCTCTCTCTCTCTCTCTTTCTCTCTCTCTCCGCACTCACTCAGAACCCAAACAATCCAGGCATCCCCCGCCTCCGATAATGAGAAGCATCCCCATCCTCCGCGATCCCTAGGCAGCCTGCAGCAGGAGGAATGCTCGGCCCCTGTCACTCACAGCATTGCTCAGGGCCATAAGCACTTCATTAAGTGGCTGACTGACCGCTGAGCTGTATCAATTAGGGGATAGTTGATATGTCTGTTGCTGTTTGAGATCGTAAACCAGCGTCTGCTTCTGGTTGAGCTTGTTGTCTGAGCTGCCGTGATGACATTGAGACGGCGGGCATTAAACCCCAGCATGCAAAATAAAGACAAATAAAAGGATAACATTGTAAAGAAAGTGAGCGAGCGTCTCTGTGACTGTGCTGCTGTTTGCATTTGTTTTGGTTTTGTCACCAGGACGATTGTTGCCATCTGGAGGTAAAGTGAAGTATTGTCCAGATCGCTCCTGATCTTTGGTAAACGGCTCCATCGAAGAGTTGTTCTGACTGATTTTAACTGTCATTTCAAGTTGAACAGTTGATTTGGTCTTTCCATGGCACCACCTGAACAAACACAAGAAACAATGAGCTCGCACAAAATAACACTCACTGTTACAATTTATGAGTAAAATTTGTATAACGGTTGTAAACTTTGTGGCCTCCTCTGGCTAATAAAGAAATCATCCAAAAGAGCCAACCCATTGTTTAGAGGCTGCTAGGCAAATCTCCATTCCTCATTCGGCCACATTTAGATAAGAACATACTTTTTTGCATGTATATCTTATCGCTGGGATGTGTAGATTCAAATTGCGATGCCGGGTCGCTGCTCTTCATGCTCACACACAAAGGTGCTTGGTTGGAAATATTGAGGAAAAACATTGTGTGTGGCTGTCAACACACACACTGATCTATTTCCTTACCAAGAACTTATTTGCATTTAAAATTGAGAGAGCGCAATGGCAGCGTGTGGGTGATCCTCCTAACTGTCACTGTCACCATGACTGCAGCTTTCATGGCTGGATTAAACAAATTCTTTTTAATGAGAAATGTGTTCAACAGCCTGATCGGTATGTAACTTGTTTTTTGGGTTGATTTCTGACAGGATTGACAGTGAAGTGACCCTGATGATGGTTCAGATCTCTAGACGTGGATCAGTTACAGTCCAAGAAGTGCAGAAATATGAAGCTGACCTCTTCCTCAGCCTCACAGATCAACCTGTGTGCACCGGGACGATGCAGTGACACAGTGATGTTTTGGTTCTGAAGCTGGTTGAAGCTACTTTGAGATCGGCGGCGTCGCGTCTCGCTGCTCTGCTCGGCACGATCACAACACTTAGGTGTGTGACAGCAGGACGCCGTCCAAAACAGGCGGTTTGGTTGTTGGGCTCAATATTAAATGAGGACAATACATGAAAAAAAAAAAAGCTGATGATAATAATGCCAATTATCACATTTCATTCAGGGGTCAGAGGCAACCGCATTAAACCAAGTCACCATTACCTGATAAATGGCTGAACAAAACTCTGCTCTCTGCTATAAAATTGTTTGGCAGCCATTAGCATTGCAGTGTAATGCCAGTGATTGACGTCGCTGTCTACTTAACGGTGACAAGGTGTCGTGTGTGTGTGTGTGTGAGTAAGGGGGAGGGTTGGTCAGGAGGCTGGCGTGTGTGTGTGTGTGTGTGTGTGTGAGGGTTGGGGGCTACTACGGGCCGCGCGGGGGGATTGATCGGGGTCTGCATTGTTGCCAAACGGGGGGTGAGGGTGTATTGGCGTGTAGACAATGAGCCCCGGCCAGCGCTGAAAGGCCCATTCTGTGGATCCCTGTTAGCTGTCTATTATCCGCCGTCTCCAGGGGGCTGCTAAATAGAGGGCATGTGTTAGGCAGACATTTATCATGTAATTACAGCACTAGGATCCGTTTCTGATGGTGTGTGATGATTACTAATAATTACTGTGCATTTCACGCCTCCGAAGGGCCCAGATGGGGTCCCAGGGCGTCGATACAAAGGACGGGAGGGGGCAGGAAAAAGGAAGGGACCGGGGAAGGAAAAGGGTGTAGGAAAGACAGATGAAGAGAAGCAGAGAAGGGCCCAGTGTCCCTTTCACCATTTAGAGCTCTCATTAGCTAAATGAATTCAACCATATGTGTCCGATTCCTAATTAACTGGAGGGAAGGAAAGGAAAGGAAAGGAAAGGAAAGGAAAGGAAAGGAAAGGAAAGGAAAGGAGAGGAAAGGAAAGGAAAGGAAAGGAAAGGAAAGGAAAGGTAAAAGGTGAGGAAAGGAAAAGAAAGAAAAGAAAAGAAAAAGAAGAAAAGAAACAGAAGAAAAGAAAAGAAAAGAAAAGAAAAGAAAAGAAAAGAAAAGAAAAGAGAAAGGAAAGAATTAAGACTTTTATTTACATTTACTTTATAAATAGAATTTGTTGGATTATTTACTATGATTTGATGATTATTTATATTTCTTCTGTTAATATTCTAAATGAGCTCTATAATGTTTTTACTGCAGGATATGTTTTATACACACTCTATGTTTTTCCCCCCATAAGCGTCCTTCGCTGCTTCCTCTCATAAGCCGTACACACATTTACTCTGCACTGAAGTAATGGCTCGCTTTCCTCTGGCTTGATTTGTGGCGTCCTGACGTATCGTGCTCAGAAGGCTTCATATCTGTGGCCGGGACTAAACGAATGGGCTGAGACGGGGGGTTTAAATAAAAAAGAGAAACACCCTCTTATGAAAGCAGCCATCTTGCCCGTGTCAGGCTGGGGGAATGGACCTGCGTGCCGCCCAGACCGCCGCCGTGAAATACGGTGGCCTACAGTTGTATTTCTGCCCTCTGCAGGAATCTGGATAAATCAAAGAGGCCAGGCTGCCACTGAAATGATGTAGTAAGAAGGGTTGGGTATGGGCTGTCCTGTAGCGTGTGTGTGTGTGTGTGTGTGTGTGTGTGTGCGTGTGTGTGTGTGTGCGTGTGTGTGTGCGTTTGTGTTTGAAAGGGGTCGAGTTGCTGAGACCCCGCCATGAACTGGAAAGGACGGATCAACAGCAGGTGCAGAGGCACAAACTTCGCCTGAATGCTGCAGTCAAGTTTTCTTGCTCTCTCAACCTTTAGTGTTCAGTTAACCAAAGACCCCGTGTGCCCCCCGTCAATTCTCACATTAACAGGGACAACGAAACGAGAGGGTCCCTGCTCTGCTCTTTTCAGGGGGGCCCCTGTTGCATACTACAAGGTCCCCACCTGGTCAAGGTGAGCTCAAATGAAATCCGCTGACTGGCAGCGATTTACCTGCAGGACAAAAGCCAACAGAATCAATATGGGTGGGAAGGAGGGGGGCCGGGGGGGCCAAGACGAGGACCGTCCTGTTTAATAGAAACAAATTGCTCTCCACTTCCCGGTGACACAGATAGCAGACCATTTGTGCCTGGTGGCCTTTGTTGGGAACAACAGAAAGGAAATGTACTCATCCCGGCCATGGATAAAGTTCGGGGCTTTTTGTTACACACCAGTTACCTTAGCCTCCGTGCCCACCCCCCCGAACAAGCACAGCGGTTAAGTAGTTCAGGTGCCTGCTACATTCTGTTAGATTAAAGGTCCCTGCTTCTGGCCGGAGTTGAATTGCTTCAGCTGGAGTTGAAGGGGAGAGGCGGGGAGGGAGCGGAGAAGTTGTGGGGCCACGGGACATGAATGGACATCTTGTGCGTGCTCACAGAGGCGAGACGCTTCGGGACAGCCGGCTGGCCTCTCTCTACACCAAGAACCTGAAAGAAAGTCTTTGGAGTACGAGGGGCGGTTGGAGGTGGAGGTGGAGGGGAGGGGAGGGAGGGGGCTCACTGCTTCCTTTGCTCACTCTATAGCTTCACCCAGCTTCTCCCCAGGTTAAAGGAGAGCTGTATGTGTCTTTGCATCCAGGTCTGGGGTGGGCGGGCGGGCGAGGCTCTCAAAGGCCTGTTTGAGAGCAGGAAACACACATACTGTTGCCTCTATGGAACATGGAGCTAAAGAAAATGGACAATGGCACACAGGACACTGAGGAGGGGGTCTGCACCTGTGCTGCCCACTCACTTACACAGGGCAGCAGCAGGGGAAGAGCAGGTTAGACCCCCGAGGACACGGAACTAATGGTGACTGACATGTGACACGGAACAGGCGTAGCTCGCACGCAGCAGATATTGATTAGTACTTCAGTCTTTGATTCCTTTCAAATCGTCACAAAGTGCGTGAATATATTATGTAGACAAAGAGAAGGGGGGGGGGGGGGGGGCGAGAGAGAGAGAGAGAGAGAGAGAGAGAGAGAGAGAGCTCATTCACGGTTGACTGAGTTGAATATTGAGAGTGTCATCAGTCTGTTATTAAAATGTATTCAACCCCTCCCTCTCTCTCTCCCTCTCCCTCAAACGCTCTCAGACACACACACACACACACACACACACACACACACACACACACACACACACACACACACACACACACACACACACACCTCTCCCTTTCTCCCCCTCCAGCCCGGTCTCCCAGATCCGCCTGAGATTAGTCAAGCGTAGATGCATAACAGAGTCTGAGCATGTCTGACTTCCACAAACTCATTCCAAAGGTAGGGGGTCAAGTACAAGAGTCAGAGGTGAACTCGACCCCTCAGGATTAGATTCCAGTCTGTGGGGAAATACTAAGAAATTGACAGTCTGAAGAAGATGAGTCTGTTTTTCATGACTCCTAAACTCTGATAACCAGATAAACCAGATACTGAGCAGAGTAATGATAGTGTAGTATAATAATCTGGCTGTGTGCCCGTCTGCCTGTATGATTGTCTCACAATCTAACAGGATCAACAACGTATTTTTTAAACAAAGGTCTGTGACAGTCCAGATGCTTTCTTCTTCAGAACACACAGATTCTCCCACACAGACAGGATTCACATTAAATAATTAAGAAATAAAAGAGGCACAAAATAGTGTTGCCAGGGCGCAGAGACACACATCTCAAACACACAACTACAAAAATGAGCTGAACACATCTACAACAGTGCGACACATTTACCTGACGTCAATGCAATTTTATCGCAATATCATTGTGAAAAACATCAAATATCGCAAAGTGAAGCAGCAGGCACAGGCAGGCACACCAGCTTTGAATGAGCCAGAGGAGCTCACTGCATCTGCAACTAATCCCTAAAGCCACAATGAACATGAAAATGAAGAAATGGAGAGATTTACATCACATTTGATAATAATATAGGATGAGCTGCCTCACTGCAGGAAGGCCGTGGTGTCGTATCACTTCATAGAACTAACCACATGCCACTCTCTGTGTGACATGAAGTAAAAGTTCAGTAATCCACTTCTTAATCTTGTGCCGCGCTCAGTGCAGCTTAAAGAAACTGATACTCCTGTGACTACTTTAGCGGCTGATTGTGTTACCTTTACAATTCAGCTTCCCCTCCTTCCTGTTTTGTACCCTTGGAATGCCCGATAAAAGTATCCCCACTGTGGCTTTCCACCTGCACAGGGGAGGATATGGCACTGGTCTGGGGTCGGAATTAATATGCAGCCCCATGGGGGAAGCAGCATGGGGTCGATTCTTTAATGAGGGTCAAAGGGTGATATTAATTAAAAATGAAAGCGGAAACGCATACATTTCAGAATGCAAGTGTGACACAGGCAACAGAGGCGTCATCAAGTCATAAACGGTAATGGAGGATTAACCACAAAGCCAAAAACATGAAGAAGTTTATCCCTTTCAGTGTCTGTGGTTTGTTGACTCATGACGTTAACAGCAGCTTGATAAAACAGTTCCAACAATTCACTTGAATAAGTACAAAGGGTTTATAGGTTCCTGTTGATGAAAAAAAAAAAAACATTTTTAGCGATAACAATCTTTAAAATGAGACAATAACGACTGGAAATGAGCAACTGAGAGATTTGCTCGATATGATTAAGCTGCTAATTTGCATGTAAATCCATGTGGTCACATATTAAGTATGTATAGAAAAGGATCTGATCTGATTAGCCCCTTTAACAGTTTGTAATAATTACTGAAGCAAATACACGATATCTGTTACAAGTTCACAATGTTGCACAATGGCCACGGACACAACAGATGAACCGGTTGATGTGTTGTGATATGCAGGACATGTTGTTGGTGACTTTCTATACAATGTTGCGTATTCAGATGCAAAGCCTGTGTTTGTGGTTGTCAACGGACTGTAACATATTTCTTTTCTTCCTCTAAATTCACCTCCATTCTGTGCAGGGGGAGGCAATTTATCTGTCATGGCTTCCAAAAGAGGCGGCTCACTTTGCCCCCCCCTCCCGCCCATTATACTGACAGCAGCCTTATTAGCCACAAGGGAAACTGGCCGCCTCATGAATTTGGCCACTGTTTGCCTCTGGGGCCGGGGCAAGCCTCTTTTTAGATAGCGGCCATGACGCTGAGATTTTCCTTTCAGTTATTAATTTGATAAATATATTAATTATGACCTGGGGATGACAGTCCAATCAGATTGTCAGGCGCCCATTTGTGGGCCCCCACCCGCACATGGTGATAAGTTCTCTCAGGTTTCTGGAGCTGTCATCCAGAGGGCTTGGACTCCTTATCAGCACAGGGTCCATTCTAGGGATAATTTCCTGTGTGTTGTAATTAAATGGCTCTCTGATGGCGAGTGACTCCACTTTTAAAATCAGCGACGTCCTGAGTTTTGTATTTGTGAGGATGAGTTGCGGTGGCGTGCAGCTTTCACACGGTCAGGACTCAGGAGAGAAGTTATGCAAGTCTTATTTTGGAAACATTCAAAGCTTAAAGGAAATGTTAAGAGTTTGGGACAAAATTATTAAAGGGAAAAATCCAAATAAGTTGTCAAGTATGTATGTTTGTATTCACAAGATGGCCACAGCGCACGTTTGTTTACATTGTAAAGACAACTCTGTATATGTTAATAAGATTGAATTTGCATGTCAAAACCTTACACTGTGCAGCTGTAGTATTAAAGCAGCAGGGAAAAAAATATTGTGTTTGTTTTTCCGCACAAAAACACGTTTATTGGATTTTATTTATTTACAACATCAACATCTATTTATGATCCATACTTCATCCATACTTTAGCCATGCAGCTGTCCTCACACTCATGTAGTAAACATGTTTGAGACAGAGCTTTCCGTCTGAAGAGGCCCGGCCATCCAGTCTGCCTCTGTGCCACCGGGCCTTGTCTGACAGCCGTCTGGACTTTGAAAAGGGGTGATAACTTAATTTCTACTCATGTCAACACTACTGCAGGGGCCAAGAGGAAACTGTGGGCCTTTTGTGCGTCTGTCATGTCTTCCTGCATTTTGTGGCCCCAAGAATGAAAAATATTTAAGTGGCTTTGATGTCCAGGATCGTGTTGAACTGCTCTGATGGTCCGAAAGCATCTCAAGTCCGGGGTTCTCTCCATGCTCATCTCCCCCCCCCCCCCCCCCCCCCCACACACACATACATACACAGCACAAGCAGCTAAGTTTCTATAGGTTGATTTCCACGTGTGTTTGTTGTAGCATACTGCTACAGACCCTGGCTGAAGCAAGCACAAGTGCAGGGCTTATGCTGGAGCAACACAGAGCTCGGGGGCGTTGACAGCAGCTTCTATCTGCCAATCTCCCTGTGGATATTGTTGCAGTACTGGCAGACGGACAGCCAGGGTATGTGGGCCGACAGATCTCCTCTGTCAGCAGGTTATCATTTCCAATTAAACCCTTTCATCTAAACGTACAGTCAACTCCTTGGCAAGCCAAAAATGACCCGAATACGACATTATTATTACTCTTTTTCAACAGCTCCCTATTTTTTCAACCTCCGCCCTGTAACCAGAGGGGCTGGGCGATCTTTTAAAGCATTACGGTTCAAGATTCTTCAGGTTATCTGGATGTGAATAGCTCAGAACTTCACTCGTCCACGGTGGTCACGTTCTGTTTGGAGATAAACTTTCAAAATTGCAGTAGATTGACACAGCGGCATGTCGTGCCTAACATGTGTAGCAGCACAAGGGCCCCTCTGTGTGCGTTTGTTCTCTCAGGAGCCACGGTGGACGGTGGCGTTCTATCCGCAGCGCTCGCGACATGAAGGAATGCGCGTCGAGCTCAGTAACTGTCTGTTGAAAAAGGCCTCACAACGTCTCATTTCCTTTAATAAGATGGCCTCTAAGGCATCCGGATGGACCGACTAAATACAGATTAACCCTCAGCGTCATCAGCAGCCACTCAATCAACATGACTGACTCACTTGAGTGTGTGTGCCGTACGTGTGTGTGTGTGTGTGTGTGTGTGTGTGTGTGTGTGTGTGTGTGTGTGTGTGTGTGTGCAGCAGATTACACACTACGCAGCTCCTCTGTGCCCATAAAAGTTCATGTTTATTAACAGATTTTATATCTAGGGATGATTGTAGTTAAGATTTAAAAAAAAAAAATAGATTCCTTTGAATAGCATTTTAGCTAGTTTGTTGTTGTTGTTGTTGTTGTTGTGTTTCATTGCGCTCCTGCTAACTGGGCTAGCTTAATGTTGACAGGCAAGCTTCATGTAGCAGCTAGCAGGGTTGTTCCTAGCTTCTATCCTGGTTGTGTAACACTGTTTTGTTGTTTCTATTTTTGGGGTTTTCACTTTCACTCAGGTTTACTCAGTGCCATATGAAACACCAGACATGCCTGCGCTCATACATTTAAACCAGAATGGCTAAAGCTGAGTGAAGAGATGATCAGTCGTACTGCGAAATGGACGCAGACACGAAGCGCACACACAGAAACCAACATGGCAACCCAACAACACACCCACAGCAACAACAAAAGCTCTTTTACTTGTTACATTTAAAGCCTTTATACACATGTAAAGATGAGTTATAAATCTCTGGGTTGTGGCAGATTTCTTCACACAGCATCCATTTTGTTGAGCTAGCTTCACGCCGGCTCTGTAGCTGGAACCCCAGAACTTAATCTGGACGGTTTCACAAAATGGCTTTAAACTGCATTTAAACTGCACCGCCATACAAACCAATGTGGATATGAGCTGCTCAGCCATTTACACGTCTGCTCTCTACTTTAGGTAGATAAGGTTTCACAGGAAATGGTATTTCTCTTCAGTTCAGCAGGTTTATAACAGCCTCGTGGAAATTCCCGGTCCGACTCGTTGGACACATTACCAAGTGCAAAGACAAACACAACAACATCAACAGCTCTGCTCCTAACCGGTAGAACGAAGGGTTAATCGAGCTAAAGGCACGATGCCACAGCTTTAGAGCATGAAATGTTACCAATACACCCACGCTCAGATCCTGGCCAACTGCTCTGGCATGTGACTTTGCTTTGCATGTCGTCTAGTTTTACAAAGAGGGGCTTTAAGTGCAACTCAATTCACAATTTCCTCTTTTAGCCCTACAGTAAGATACACTCTCAGAAACGTAGCCCGTCTAACCCGCACCAACTTCCTGCTCTAAGACACAAGAGTGGACGGGCAAGAATTCAGATAAGTGCAGCATTAAACCCAAATTCAGATTGACTCCCTTTCCATCGACTTAATCTGCTTTAATCGGGCAATAATACTTTATTTATTCAGAGTGGGTGGGTGGGGGGGTGGGGAGGGGTGAAGGGGGGGGTTGTCCATTGGTCAGGCGGAGAGGTTGAACTGTTAAGAATTTAGATAGTGCAGCAAGAAAGATGAGAAAGAAGAGGAGGAAGTGAGGGAGGGAGAGAGAGAGAGAGAGAGAGAGAGAGAGAGAGAGAGAGAGAGAGAGAGAGAGAGAGAGAGAGAGAGAGAGGCACCTGTGTCGGAGGTAAAGCAGTCAGAAACAGGAGGATAATCCTCTTGGTCTTAATGGTTTTGAATGCTATGACAGATTAGGTAAACAGTGCATTTAATTAATGGGAGAAGAAGTCAATTGTCCATGGAGCGTGAAGCGCAGCACAAAGCTGCTCTCACATCCTGGCCGCGGCCTGCAGAGATGATCACGGGGACGTTTTGGCTCAGACACTCAGGCACAGACTCGCACGTTTACGAGATCACTGATTTGGGAAGTTGGAGCGAGCGTGATTAAGCGGCGATGTGTGTAAAGCACCTGAGCCGTGCTCATGGAGGAGGAGACGATGAGTGAAGAGGCGTTATGCTGGATGCATCGTTACTCATCCCTGGGATCTCTGAGATTTTGAAACAAGCTCTTGCCAAACTGGGTCTCTGCATCCTGATCCCTCTCAGTTTCCTCTCCCCAGCTAAAGGTCAGATTGCCCAGGTGCTTGCCCTCCACTTGACTCCTTTCCAGCCAACTGTGGCTAAAGTAGATTCTGCAGTGACCCATTCTAACTCAATGTCATCTTTGCGTGATCAAATCCCCCCAAAACAGCTTAGCCGGGCCCGGCCCAGGCCTCGGGTTTAGAACATTAGTCATATGGTTAAAATGGAGGAGGAAGGTAGGAGTGGGTTTCACTCAGAAGGCCACTTTCACCACAACATGCCGGGAGAGATCGCCAGTCTCATCAAGGTCACCAAGGTCAAGGTAATAGTTTAAACAAAAATAAACAAACACCTATTCTTCTCATTTTTATAACGTTCCAGTTAAAAAGAAACATAAGAACATTTATTTTTAATTAAGATTTTTTGGAAAACAAGCATAAAAATCCTTACAAAACTGATCTGACCTTCAAACTACAAAATAAGAGCTTTTACTTTACGTGGACTAAAAACATTTAAGAAATCAAAGTGAAAACATGTAAACAGCTTCCTAAAAGTCCATGTTTTGTGTAATCAGGATGATTAGTCTTGACTGTTGACCTTTGACCCCCTCACATTCTTCACTGGCTCTGTGGGATCAGAGGGAGCAGGTCTGTTGTATAAACTCCTCAGTGACGCCTGACGCTTGCTGTTATCCTGCGATGGCGTTTGTGAGTCGGGCGCCTTCTCAGTATCGTGACTCATGTATGTCTCATATCTAAGAGGTGCGTTTGCTTCTCTGCTCTGAAGGTCGTGCATGTGTGACACACAAAAGGTACAGATACATACTGATGTGGAGTCACTCGCCGCCGCAGGGCACCAGAGAATTCACAATGGCGGCTAATCCCCCGTCCACAGCCGAGGGCAGCATCAGGCTCCTGTCCTCGCTGCTATCACCTGCCTATTTACTGCCACGCTGTCCCCACGGCGCCTTCAGCCACTCTCCCTCTCTTTCTCCTTCCCCTCCACTAATCCTCTTTAAGGACATTACCTGCTAATATATCCAGTCAGGAGGTATAAAGGCCCGGCTATCTCTTTACCGCCGTCGGCACTGCGCTAAACAGGCCATTAAAGGGAGAAGGCAAACGGGGGATATCATGGTTGTGACCCCGAATACCATCCAGACCCAGATCCAGGTCTGTGTGAGGAGTCGCATGGGCTGGGTCATAAGGCGGCGAGGGCAGGAAAGGGGCGGCTGGTAAAAAGGGCGAAGGTCGAGTTTGGTGTTGAGTACTTGAGATGTTTTTCAAAGGTCAAATGTTTTGTGTGTCATGTTTGAGCCGTTTGTTTAAGGTTCACCTACACACACAAGTTTCAAAGTCTGGCATCGTGACGTATCTGACATTACACTTCCATTACACCGCGCTGCGTTCACACACTGGTGCGTCCATATGGCAGTGGGAGGCGACCGGCTACAAATCTTTTATTTTAATCCTCTAAATTAGACCGGACACCAGATGGCTCCCATAAGTGAAATCTATGGAAATTCTGTTATTATGGCACAATATTCTCGTTTGTTTACCATCGGGGTCAATTGCAGGACAGTACGTTTATTCAGGACAGGCTTAAGTGTATGAGTGTGTGTGTGTGTGTGTGTGTGTGTGTGTGTGTGTGTGTGTGTGTGTGTGTGTGTGTGTCTGTGTGTGTCCTTCAGGCAAATACTTGCAGCAGCCGAACCGTTTGACAACATCAAAACACAAAGTCAGTGTGTTGTCTGTCCGTACTGGGAGCAGTTTAACCTGCAGGCCACCGTCACCAACAAAGTGCACTTGTTGACTGGACCTGGGGGCAGGACAGCTGTTCTGCTAATGGAGCGCCACTGACATCACTTTAATGAGACAGCAGCCTGAGTGTTGACAGGCCTGTCAGCTCCACATGTCAGAGAGAAGAGACAGAGAGACAGAGAGACAGAGAGAGAGAGAGAGACAGAGAGGGACAGAGAGAGAGAGAGAGTGCCCTCTTCTGGTCAAAGATGTGAACAACCACCTCAATTGCTATGGGTGTTCCATCAAATTCATTCCCCCTCTTGTTTCCTGTTTTCAGTGAAACGTTACATCCGCTAGAGGGCGCTACTGCATCAAAAGTGGCTGAAACAGATTGCGTCATCGAGGCTAAAAAAGACACAACTGGATTGGCTCAATGCCAAAACAATGTTCTAATTACACAACTGTAAATGTTTTAAATATCTTTTAAATTAATTCTTTGTGAAGCTTTTTGCCCTCTGGTGTCAGTGTGAGCTCGCATGGGAGCGGCACTGATTGCAGCAGCAGCAGTCCAGAGCATCAGGGAGGAGCACATCCACCCACACACAGACACACAGACACACACACACACAGACACACACATACAGACTGGGGGGGTGTGAAGATTGGTGTCAGTGCCATGTGACAGCAGTGGCTTCTTATCAGCACAGAGGAGACAGAGGAAAGGAATGGAACCCAACCGACACACTGACCTCCAAATTTCAAGTGAAAATTGGGGGTTAGTGCAGGTGATTCACAGGAACAGATTGAAGTTTACACACCAAGAGAGACTTCAGGTTCAACATTTTATAAACCCTTCAATTTATCTGAAATGTGAAAATCCACAAATCTGTAGTTTTCGCTCGTCACTGTCCAGGACGATGGATTGAGAAATCTGGGTGATTCGGGTTTACAAAAATGTCAATACTTTACTCCAAAATTTAGCAATTGAATCTTTTCCACAGTTAAATCTCTAACTTTTTAAAAATGTTTCTCACTGTAACTATGCACATGATGGAACTTTAAGCTTACATGAGGATTAATCACACTAATAAGGATCTGTATGCTGGGGGGGCGGCAACTTAATGAGTTTCTATTAATGAGCACGGTTCCATTTAAATGGTTCTGTACTAAACCAACACCAGTACTCTGATCTCAAACCCAGTTCCTTGATGTTATCCAGTGTCTGTCATCCTTCCACCTTGTTAACTCAAAGGTCTGCAGGTGGGTGAGGGTGATCTTGTATTGTGCAGCACCTTTGGGTGTCTCTGGTTTCCCAGTGTGCATCACTCTCTTTGTCTTTCAAAGTGCAGAACAGCCAAAAGTGTGAAAACTCTCTCCTCTATCTGCGGAATTAATTAGAAACTCTGTCCAGCGTCACAGAGATGATTCATCTGCGCCTCCGACAGGTGTGTGTGTGTGTGTGTGTGAGTGTGTGTGTGTGTGTGTGGACGCTGCTCTAACAGATAGAACGGTTCATGGACAGTGAAGTAATCTCTTTCGATTAAATACTATAGATCACGCCGATGCTTTTTTAATTTCAGTCCTGGGACTAATCTGATGTAAATGATTTGTAGTAAATGAGTCGGTCTGGCTGTGGTTCTCACACTGTGGGGTCTCATTGAAGGCGTTAATTGAAATCCTCAGAGGGCTCAGCTGTATGGAGCCATGTGACGGGGCTAAATGAGGCTCGGGCAGGTGGAGGTGGAACATGCTGGATGAATAATATCACAGAAAGGTCATCAATCACACACACACACACTTGACACTCATTCACTCTCCACAGAAACCCTTTGCTTTGCTTTTGTTAACTTCTACTTTACTTTACTTGAGCATTTCCATGTTGAGAAGTCTTTCCTTCCTTCCTTCCTTCCTTCCTTTCTTCCTTCCTTCCTTCCTTCCTTCCTTCCTTCCTTCCTTCCTTCCTTCCTTCCTTCCATCCGTCCTTCCTTCCTTCCTTCCTTCCTTCCTTCCTTCCTTCCTTCCTTCCTTCCTTCCTTCCTTCCATCCTTCCTTCCTTCCTTCCTTCCTTCCTTCCTTCCTTCCTTCCGTCCCCCATATTTGTCCTTCCCTCCTTCCTTCCTTCTTTCTTAACCCTTTCTTCCTCCCTTGCTTCCTTTCCTCTGCCTCTCTTTTTGTGTCATTTCCTTCATCTACTCTCGTCGGTTGAAAACTTTTTCTGTTCTTTTTTGTCTTTTTCAAACAGCTGGTTGCTTCATTACTATATTAAGACAACTGAAAGAAAAGGAGGGCAGGGTGTGAATCATTAATCAGCCTACTTGCTGTTGCATGCTGGGAGTGTTCATGTTGTTGGCATACACACTTGAAGCATGAAGCCTCAGAACCACAATACTTTGTATTTATTTACAGCTGAAGTCACTGTAAGAGGATTCTGGGTAATTAGCCTCTATAATTTCAGGTTGTGTGTGACCTTTCTCTGCCGTTTGACCCCTTCTGCCCCCCAACACAACTGTGTGCACTTGTTGGTCATTATGGTTCCTCATAATTGCTCTCTTGCTCTCTCTCACTCACTCACTCACTCACTCGCTCTAAAAATAGCATCCGTGTGATTTCAGGTCATGAGTCCCTGCAAACAGACTCAATCACGATAGAAATGGACAGAATTCACTCGGGTAAATAAAGAAAGAGTAAAGAAGTATTAGTTGCATAAAAGATGCTAAAGTACTTAATAATAAAAGTACTTATAGCTGCCGTCCATCTTTGTTTATGTGTGGAATATTAAGCAAAGAGGAGTTTTTAAAGCACTGAATCTGGGTTGAAACGTTGATATCTGAGCTGTATTGATTGTAATGGTGCTTCATTACGTCATCCTCGTCACGTCTACTTGCAGAACTGAATAAAGACCTTTCTGATAGCGCGCCCGGATTCTTCCCTCCAGTGTCGCTCTGCAAGCACGCAATCCTGCGTCTGCGTCTATTTTTACTCTAAAAAAGCTATTTCGGTAGGAATGCGGGAGATGTGAGAGCATATAAGCATCTGCGACCCGCAACAGCTCCGGTGCGCTTTACTGATTTATACAATTATGCGTAATTGCGCAGCCAAGACGCCGCGAGAAGAGCGCAGAGTCTCCAGAGAAGGAGAGGAAGGAGAGGAAGAGGAGGAAGAAGGAGAAGACTCCCGCCTTGGTTTGGTTCCCACGACACCGAGCTCCAAACTTGTTTAATATTCAGAGAGCGAATGCGCGTCGGAGGGACGGAGACATTTGGATGCCGAGGACCCCGCGGTGAGCATGTCAGAGTGCTGGACCTTCAGCCGCCCCTGACAGGGTGCAGCAGGGCTGTGGGTGCCCTCACCAGTGTGGGGATCTGAGCGGGGACCCGAGCACCCAGCCAGCACCCAGCCAGCACCCAGTCAGCACCCAGCCAGCACCCACCATGCACCCGGTGGACATCGCTGCCTCCGCGCTGCTGTCCGGGATCATCGCGGTGTCGCTGCTGTCCAACGTCGTGGTGCTGATCTGCTTTCTGTACAACCCGGAGATCCGCAAACAGGTGCCCGGGCTGTTTATCCTCAACTTAACGTTTTGCAACCTGTTGCTGAGCGTCTCCAACATGCCCGTCACCCTGCTGGGGCTCATCACTAAGGGCCACCCGGGGGGCAGCGCCCTGTGCCAGGTGGTGGGCTTCCTGGACACCTTCCTCACCACCAACTCCATGCTGAGTATGGCGGCGCTGAGCATCGACAGGTGGGTGGCGGTGGTGTTCCCGCTCAGCTACCATTCACGCATCCGGCACCGGGACGGCGTCCTGGCTCTGGGTTACACTTGGATACACTCGCTGTGCTTCTCCACCGTGGCCACCTGCCGCTCCTGGGTCGGGTACCACCACCTGTACGCGTCCTGCACCCTGTGCTCCGTGAGAGCCAGGGGAGCCGGGACGCAGTTCGTGGTGTTCACGGTGGCTCTGCACGCGCTCACCTTCCTGCTCACGCTGGTCGTGCTGTGCGTCACGTACCTCAAAGTGCTGAAAGTGGCGAGGTTTCACTGTAAACGCATCGACGTGATCACGATGCAGACCCTGGTGCTGCTGGTGGACATTCACCCCAGGTAAACCATCACACACACTCACACACGTTTGCTCTGTTATTCCTCTTTGTACGTGTCCCCAATCTGATCTAAATCCATTAGTTAGGCCTGTTTTCCTGCACACATTATTCTGTCAGAAGACTTTTCTAGTCCCATCAATCATTCTGAGAACGCCAACAGCTCTGAATGAATGTTCATGCAGAGGCAAACCCTTTGGTTACTCTGTGCAGATTGTGCCTCTTAGCGTTCCAGGAGAAGTTTTGGATCTTGTGGCGATCTAGTGAAGCGTGAAGATCGTTCATGACTGAGCTCAGACTGTGATGAAGGCTGTGATGAAGAGTCCATTTAATCATTAAACAGCAAATTGAATTGGAATTAATTGACCTGTCTTGAAATCAAGTGTCATGGCCGCAGCCTTGGTGTCCGTCTGGTTCACGGTCTCTGTGTCTCTGTCTGTCAGTGTGCGTCAGAAATGTCTGGATGAGCAGAAGCGGAGGAGGCAGAGAGCCACCAAGAAGATCAGCACCTTCATCGGCACATTTGTGGTCTGCTTCGCCCCGTACGTCATCACAAGGTGAGTGTGTGTGGATGTGAAGGCACACACTGAAATCTGCACCACATGACCTTCATCACCTGTGCTTCATCACTACAACAAACCAGTTGTAGTTATTCTGGTTCCCTGACCTTGTTACAGTAGCTGACGTAAACACGCCAAGCTTCACCTGAATACTAATGGAGATCTCCAATCGGGTTTTGTTATCTGGTAACATTTTTAATTGCTTCCTCCGCGTAATGGAGTAGCCTGTAGCCTGCTGATGGTCTACACACACACACACACACACACACACACACACACACGTCAAGCCCTCGTTACTGAGGTTTTACAACTGGGGTGATGATAGGAGGGGAGAGAGACAGAGCAAGTGTGTGTTTGTGTGTGTGTGTGTGTGTGTGTGTGTGTAGAGGAGTGAGTCAGTGATGGTATCACAGGCTCTCATTAGTATCAGCCCGGTTATAGTGGCAGCAACTTGTCACACGCTGTTAGTATTCTACAGTGAAAATAGAAAGAAAGCACATTAGGAGTCGTGTCATGGCGAGCGATCAGAGCGATGAACAACAAGACAGGGAGAGAAAGGCACCTGACGGGTTTCCATAACCTGCATTTAGGCTTTACACTCGACTGTTGTGTCCATAATTTGGTTTATAAAGACAGAACAAGTGACTTGATGTGCAGAAGCAGCAGAGACGACACAAAGCCTTCACACACAGAGGGAACAGAGGGAACAGAGTGATGGCATTTCACTGAAGAGAATGTTGACATTTGCTCATCATCCTAGTACTCAGGGAGTTCACTGGTTTCAGCTAGTTTCCACTCCAGTTGCACTGATCTCTGAAATGGCACACACACACACACACACACACACACACACGCACGCACACACACACACACACACACACACACACACACACACTGAATATTTCTCCTGGTCTATTAGACTTCTCCCTCTCTTTCTCTTCTTGATGTTTCTATCTGAGGTAGACTTGCAGAGCTCTTCGCCCCGGAGCCCATCGGTCCCCACTGGGGGGCGCTGTGCAAGTGTTTGGCTTACGGCAAAGCGGCGAGCGACCCGTTTGTCTACTCGCTCCTGCGTCACCAGTACAGGCAGACCTGCAGCCAGCTGATCAACAAAGTGCTGAAGAGGAGCCCGCTCAACTCTTCCTCCCGCAGGATAGAGAACAGCACGGGGAGGAGCCACGGCAACAACATCCAGCTCACCAACAACAAGTCTCCTGTGTAGTGAAGGCCTTGTTCATACAGACAATGAAGATGAGAGTCAATCACAGCGATGGACTTGTATAGATTAGACCAGGCTCTTTTCTAGGCTGTGTTTGTAGGTTTTAATGTCATTAAGTGTCGTAGCCTTTTCCTGCAACAAGTGACAACAATTTCTATCAATTTCTGTAGCATAACGGTAGATTTTTGTCAACTTTAACATTAAAACCACAATCATATTGGTGACTGATTTGTTATCCAAGAGTCAAGTAGCCTCGCCACCAAACTTGGGTCCTCAGGAAGTGAACCTGCTATCACTGAGGCCTCTTTAAACACATGACATCACACTAAACTGCTCCAACTCGTATTCATGTTTCTGGTGCTCTTTGATTTTTGTTTACATGAATATGTGAAGTAGGATGGATAATATTTGGAACTAGAGGGGCATTTATTCCTGCACATACCTGCGCCAAGGCTGAACAAGCTCGGGTAAAGTTTGGTGTTCTCATACAATGTTGTGTAGTGCTAAACACCGCTGCCCTAACAAGGAGAGGAAACATGGAGAACAAGGGTTTCAAATGGATCTGGACCAAATTGCAGCTATTGTTTGTCTATTGTGGGATAAAAACTCCCTTTTTATCAAGATGAGTGTATTATTTTATAAGATTCATAGAAAAATGATAAGAAATCATACACAATAGGACCATTACATTGAGTTTCATCAGATCGGCACAAATCTTTTTTAAGTAATCCTGCAAAGAAATAAGCAAATGTTATGATCACTGGAGATTTGATTTAGAAATCTCTTTAATTTCTTGATTAAAATTCCATACTAAAGTCGATATAATTGGTATTAAAGTGCAGTTGTGATGCCTGAGTGCTGAAGTGCCTTTGAGACGATGAACCATTCAAACTCCTTCTAAATACAACAATAGAACCCTTCCACAGTGTGATTGTGTTGGTATACAGCGCTTGATGCAGTTCAGCCTCATGGAAAGATTAAACTCTGCCCCTTTGTATTGTATTGTAGCATTAATGTAAAACAAAGTAAGATATTATGAGACGTGTGACAACAGCTGTTCAGTGACGTCTGACTCCAGCTGATGACGGCGGCGGCGTGTGTGGCAGTGTGACCTCTGGGTTGTTATGATGCTTTCAACACTGCCAATCAGGACGTTGTGTTTGATTCTGTTGTGAGAATATAAAGCCTTTAAACTGCATAAAATATATTTATTTTTGTCAGAGCTGTTGTCTGATTAAATACATTTTGTGATTACATTACAATAAATGCTGTGCATTTGGACATTTTCAAAGCCTTTAAATCTTTGATTTCACCTCTAAAGGATTCTCACAGAAGCAAGGTGCAGAGAGCAGATTAGCATTCACACAAAGCTTTACACAAAAGGCGACTCTCCCAAATCTTAGCACCTTTATTCTCCCACGCTGATGAGGCAGAGGAGAAGGAATAATTCATACGAGAGACAATTATATCTTAAGTAATTTTTCACCCACCAGTACTGCTGTTGATATGACAGCAGAACAAAGTCTCTCTCTGACAAAGGCATCAGGACTCCAACTTAAAGGGTTCCTTAATTGCAGGGCTGTAGTGAGGAGTAGTTGTGGTGTTATAGCCGCTGTGTGACAGCTGGGACAGGAAGAAAAGATCTCTGTAATCTGTGGTAGAAATCCCCCGTTCCCTTATTCAGACTCTAAATGCACGACGTACTACCTGATCTATCAACCTCAAACATCAGCTGGCTACGTGCAAAACTACACAAAACGGTATCGCTGTACGTGCATGACAACCGAGGGCAATTAGGGAAGAGTACGGAGGAAGCAGCAGAGGATCTCCAGTCTGGAGGTGTGTGTGTACCTCATCTCACCACGAGTCTCACTGAGTGGGTGTGAGGCCGACACAAACCTGCCATACATGAAATGCCGTGTACAGAACTTATGATTAAGCCACGCTGCGTGGGAAGTGCAACAAAAAAAAAAAAAAAAAAGCAGAGGAGGATGGCAGCAGAGACAAGTGCAGTGGCTTCCTTCACACAGAAAGCTTCTCCTCATTACAGAGGGCAAAAGTGTCTCCAGACAGCATCGCCAAACAGTGTGAAGGACAAACGCTGACAGGAGATCTCACACACACGCTCGGCTGTTTGTCGCCTTTTGGAAACTTCAAATGTTGCCGCCGTCTCTTAGCGCCGCACATAATCATTTATCGGCCTTATAAGTGAGCTTATTGTCAAACCGCTACAATCAAAACAATGGAAGAAGAAGAAGAAGAACACAGAGAGAAGGAATGAAGATGTTAATGATCGCTCCAGCCCTGATGGGAGTTGAGTTGTTCCGTGTGCATGATGTATGTGTTTTTAAATGACTTTGCTGGTGAAAGACACGAGCTGTCACAACCTGCATTCTAATCTGAAGGATCACTCGACTGCACGATGAAAGAAAGAGCGACTGATGTGTGTTTTTCTGCCTTTGAGTGGAACAGACAGTGGCTCTCTCTCTTTGTCTCTCTCTTACTGCAGGTTCGCTCATTAATCACACAAAATGCAAATCAGGTGTTAAAGCATCACAACTAACAAATAACAGCAGCAAACACATTCGCACAAAGCGTCCACATCTCAGACACGCCAGCAGATGTGCAGGAATTAGAAGAGCTCAAATATTTAATACAGCGAGGAACACAATATGAGATAGAAGCAGAGCGAACAAGTGAACCAGATTCTTTCCTTTCCATCTCTACAGACCGTGAGCTGATCTGAGTGGCATGCCTGACTGTGCCATCTTAACTTTTTGGTGTTCCACAGTGCTGCATCTCTTTTCCTCCCACCCCTCCACCCCTCCACCCCTCCACCTCTCCACCTCTCCATCCATCTGCTCTGAGTGTAACAGCCTGACACGCCTGCCCATAACTCTGCCAGCGTAACTGGTGAGGCCCCCCTGGCAGATGATGTGAGTCACAGCCTCCAAATGTCATGTTGTGGTCTTCCTCCTGCACTCAGACAAACGGCCTGCACACTGCCTGCACCCTCTACACGTCTCCCACACCATCTCTGCTCCTAAAGATCGATATTGTAGTCGCGGCTGCAGGTTACAAACATCCTGCTATGTTCAGAAGGAGCTGAACCTTAATCGACCTTAATGAAGACTCTCAAGCAGACGTCAGGTACTTCACAGGCTGGGATGTGAGATGAAGCAGTGGTACGTGTCATGGCGTCGCTATCTGTGATCCACCATAAGGACCAAATCTGCTCCAGAGATCCAATATTAAAATGTCAAGCAAATGTTACCATATGAACGTTACAAGAGCGCTATGTTGCTGCCATCTGCTCAGCCAATTTGCTCCCGAGTGTGTGAGAGAGGGATCATCTGTGTGTGTGTGTGTGTGTGTGTGTGTGTGTGTGTGTGTGTGTGTGTGTCTGTCTGTGTGTGTGTGTGTGTGTGTCTCCCCTGTGGCAGCGACAGTGTACAGATGCCAAAAAAGATCAAAATCAAACGGGTTGAACATGATGTGGTTTTAAGAACGCCTGACAGAGAGCACCTGTGTTATTAAAGCAACAATAATAATGTATGTTAGAACAAGCCTGTCATGTTTACGATGTTTGATCAATTACAAAGACTTGTTCACACGCATGTAAAGGAATGTTAAAGATCCAGAGAGTGTTCCCATCTTCTGTCTACGGAGAATTCAAGGAATGCTGGCAGTAAACAGCTGATTCCCTGGCTGAGCAGAGCCTAACCTCAGAGCCATATTCTGCCTGATTAAAAGCAATAACAGCACATTAGAGCCCAACGTGTCCTTTAACTGAGTAATTAGAGGTTCATCTGTTCTTGAAAATGCTTCCTGACAGCACAGCGGCTGAGATTTCAAGCATTCAGTTATGTTTCAATGCTAAATAGTGATGAATAATGGACTGGGGGGAGATGTTTGTTCTTTCAATTAACATCCTATGTATAATCTGAATACTTCAGATGATTATGTGGATGGATGCATTCCTCAAATTTAATCTGAAATTATTCATACAATGCGTTTAAATTAAAATTTTAAATGCTGCAGTGTCTCTCTCTCTCTCTCTCTCTCACACACACACACACACACACACACACACACACACACACGCACACACACACACACACACACACACACGCACACAGCTGAGTAATGCTGATAAACAACCAGGAACCTCTAGGACAGCATCCCTGTTTGACACTGTGCTTATAAATAGATCAGAGGGGAAAATGCTCCACATATTTTCTATTTTTCTGCGTATCACAAAGCCGCTGGTGGCAGCCGGCATAATTAGAAAAATCCGTAAGTATTCTTAAAAATATCCCTCACTTACACATTTACGGGGAAGGAAGTGGAAATGTGACTAAGTTAACTAAGACACCTGCTCGCCACTGCTGACAGCTAATGAGGATGTGGTGTGTGTGTGTGTGTGTGTGTAGAGTGACTAATGTCCAACCATCGGGTAAAGTTGTCAGACCATCAAATGGTAAAATAAGTGGAGAAAATGATTGACAAGAGTTGACAGGAGATCATGAAAGGAAAGTTGTGATCGTCAAAACAAAACTAGAAATGCTTTTCGAAAAGAAAATGCGTTGTGATGGCAACCGCTGAAAGGTTTAGCCAAATGCTAAAGAAGTGCCTGAAATATTGAAGTGTGAAGGCCTGAAACATGTCTGAATGGTTTCTGTACCTGATAGAATGAAGAAGTTACAAGCAGTTTGAGTGAGAGCTAAAGATACAAATCCTCTGATGCTGCTGTTTGTTTATAAACAGGTGCAGCCAGTGAAGCAGAGACCACATGTGGAACAACCGCACGTCCTGATCTCAAAGAGAAGCTCAGTGTCTGCAGGGTTTCTATAGAAAAGGATTCTAAAGTTTCTCATATCCTCCTGAGAGTTCACTCTTTATAAATCTATTAGCTAAACATCAGATGTAGTGTGTAGTCAGATTAGGAGTCACACTACTTCTGAGCTACATTTCAGCTGTTTGACTCAGGCGCTCCTTCCCTCCCGAGCCTCTGAGCCCCGGCTGAGCTGCCTGGGCTCAGCATAAAGAATCATCTTTGCCGGCGTCTTTACTGACCTTCACGTCTCCAGTTAGCATGCTGCCCATGTTTACCAGCGCTGCCCAGGGATACAAGGCACATATTCACACTCACTGCAGAGGAGCAGCACACACACACACACACACACACACACACACACTCACACCCTTTAACTCTCACTCACAGCTTCATTTGAAATCCCTTCTGTCTGTCAGGGGATGATTTAAACTTCTTAGTTTTTGTTTTTTGTCATATGAGGTCATCAATCACTTCAGATGACAGTGACGGACTTCAATATTTAGTCATTTCTTGTAAATAAACACAATAGAGTTTATTATCACTGATAGATGCCACAAATCCTGTGACAGAACTCATCATAAAGCTACTTCTCTTCTTCAGAACCGTTCCTTACACCGCTCATTGTTTGGAGGATGTCTGAAATATCCCATCCCTCTATTTTGAGCGTAATTTTCCTAACATCAAATCAAACACAAAGTCATTTCACCACAAAGCGTCTGAAAGAAACGCCACAGCAAACTACTTTAGAGCTGTGAAAAGCTTCTGAGTGGCATTTCCACCTTTTTCATTACCCGGCTGTCAGCTGGAGTGAAGCCTGTGTGCGATAAAGATGTGCTAAAAACACACACACACACACACACACACAGACACACACACACGCACTGTCATCAGGTACCAGGGAAAATCCTATCAGACAATAATTGAGACCAAAATGGGGCACATCTAAAACTGACACAGGATGGACGTTGTCACTTTTTTTTCCAGGTGTGTGATTGAGCTGGAGGGGTGTTAAAGGTCAAACAGGTTCCTGGGCACAACGCCAGAACCTGTGGGCGTGTCGGAGCGGAGCACCATCGACCGCAGACCAACCAACGGAGAGACGGGAAAGATTGTAATTATAAGAGAGAGAGAATATCCAACAGGATGTAATGGGAATCTATGGGACAGAAAGAAAAGGAGTGATCGTTGATGCTGCCGTTGTTTCAGGCGGCTAAGAGCCCGTGATTTAAGAGAAATCCATCAAGCCCTTTCATTAGGAGAGGTGGAGCAGTGAAAAGACTCTCAGACAATCAAGCTGGAGAGCGGCGGTGGCTGCGTGGGAATAAGCAGCTCGCTCTCAGGGGTCAAGCTGGAAAGCAAGGTCGCGTCCCTGTGAATGGGGGGGGGGGGGGGGGGGGGGGATTGAGTCGAGTGAATACGATTGATCACAGACAGAGGGGGACCTGGAAGTGGAGGACCAGGCTGTAAAATTAAGCCTCAGTGTGCACAAGAGAGCAGGGAAATCATGATCGAGACGCTAAAGCATCAATTCATTAGTACTGTTCTCTAAAAAAAGAAAAAGGCAGTGTTCTTTCAAATTGTTGATTGGCTGAATTCCCCCTCCTGTTCCACCGTGTGTGTGTGTGTGTGTGTGTGTGTGTAGGCAGGCCATTATCCACAATTTGCACACACACACACACACACACACACTCACACACACACACACACACACTCTGATGCAACACGAACCACTGGGCTTTCGCTCAATTAACATAAGCAGCTTCCTCACAGACAGCGGGGGGAGGTCCAACTGTGAACGCACGTCTGCCTGTGTGTGTGTGTGTGTGTGTGTGTGTGCGTGTGTGCATGTGCCTTTGACTCTGTATAGATGTGGAGACAGGATTAAAGGAAGAGGCAATAACGGGGGTGGTATGAACCTGACGCCTGCTGAGAGCTACAAAGGCTGCTGGACCGTCCACGTGTCTCCACCAAGAAGGAGGGAGAAAGGGACGGAACACAACTTAGACTGCATATGGAGGAGATGAAGCAAACCAATGTGATTCAGAAAATGGTGGCTATCCTGTCATGTTGTGTGTCTTCCTCAGAGAGACAGACTGTCATGATAATCCATATTCTTCAGAACATCCTGGACATAAGATGCAACAAAGCCAGAGTGAAAACGTAAACAATTGGATTGATACGTATACCAGTCACGACACATGACAAACGACCGCGTACACACACGCATCCACCGGTGCGTTGAGGAGTGTGACATGAGTACAGACCAACGGCAGGAATGATTTACAACACGGCTGTTTCAGATGACGGATGCAGATTGATGTTGGCGACACAACGGCGCGCAGATAAAAGGCTCCAAAAATTAAACGGAACTGTAGTTGCCATGGTTTCTGGACTGTTGAGCCTTTTAAGGGGCATTTGTGTGTGTGAGTCCATGATGTGGCAAAGATCTTGGGAGGTCAAGCAACAAAGTAGAGGGCGTTAATACGTCTTTGTTGCCGGAGCTTTACATGTTATGATCCGTGTTCTTTGGCGTTTGCTGCCGGCTTCTTTTTTATTTTCCTGATGCGCAGAAACTTTTTGTCCTTGCTCTCGTCCGTTGGGTGTCATAATTCTCCCTGCACTGTAATTTGGGTGTCAGCATTGACAGCGTTTCTCGCCCTGACGCCTGCTCGGATGAAGTCCTGCGAGCTCTTCCCTTCCATTCTCACCACGTCAGAGTCGTTTCTCTCCAATATCACACCGAGCCCTGTTATCTTTGTTTTGCCAGTCTCTCCTTTCACTTTCATTTACCTCCAACGAGGAGACGAACTCACAAACTCCGCTCTCATTTGTAAGAAATCACCTACGAATGCTTTGTGGGATTGACTTCCATCACTTGGCTTTTCACTCTTAAACAACTTTGCACCAAAGGGACCGAACGTTTTCAGGCACTCCGGGTCGAGAGGTTTTCTTCTGTTCACGCCAAAGGAACCCGGAAGCCATTTTGTCACCAGCACTTAACTTCTGCAGCTCCTAATCAAGAGTAAAAACTCTGGGTGGACTGGACATGAAAGCACAAACAGTCTCTTTGATTGCCTCCATCGCTCCTGCTGTTGAGTGTGTGTGTGTGTAGCCGTGACGTTTCCTAATCAGCTACGGGGGATGAGTCGCCTCTTCGTCCTTTACCTTTAAACTGTGTTTCCTGCCAGGAGGTCAACATCAATGGCAAAAACCAATAGTGGATGTAATGTGAAGGACATAGGTTAAAATCAAAGTCTTGTTTGCGTTCGATTCATTTGTGGCCGTTTGTGTCGTCGTAGCATGGAAGCTGTTTTACACAAAAGCTGAATTCCTTATTCTTGGACAGCAGGGGGACTCTCCATTGTGTCTATTATCAAATGAGATAGAAGGATGAGTTTTCTGTCGCTGAAATTGAAGTGGTAGCACAGATCAACCATGACTGATTGCCTCTGCTCAGGCTCAGAGGAACGCAGGGATTTATCTCCATCGCTCTCTGTGTTTGTGTCTGCAAGCGGAAAGAGAGACATGTTGCCTTTCTGACGCAGCCGCCTGTCGTCACCGCCGGTGGCCGGTCATGGGGAAAACGGATCTAATGTCTACAGAATCACGACACATGCCTCTGCAACACATGGCTGCTCTGAGAGAGGGGCCGGGGGGACGGGGGGGACGGTTTGTCTCCAGCTCTGTGGACGATCCTGTCCTAGGTGATTCAAAGGGACATTGCTCAGGTGAGTTAAACATAAAGAGCGGGGAGACGGATTGTATTGATTGTGTCATCAAGAGGCGATTCCCCGGAAGAGTCAAGTTCCAGCAAGCAGAGAAGGTAAATTAGTCTGGAAAACAAAGCGTGAAGCTGTGCAGGGAAGAGGGATTTGAAAGCAGCGACCTGGTTTTGTTACCACTTAGCTTAAGATAGGCCCTGATCTGTCAGAGCCCCGGAGAATGGAACAGATTGATTCTTTACAAAGATGAATCCACAGGTGAGGTGGTTCACATTCTCACTCACTTTGGATGAGACTCATGGTTCACAAAGCTACAGCCCAAAACGTCAAACTGGTAGTCACAGCGCCACCATCAGGCTGACCGGCACCAAACTGTGTTCTGTTCTTCCCTACATTATGTCCAACAAGCACAGCGTGATTCAATGACAGACAGACAGACAGACAGACAGACAGACATGCGTGAACTGAGACATACAGTATACCATCCTCCACATATGTACATAAATAGGCAAAGTGTTCTTCTAATCGCTTCTCTTCTTATGCACTTTTCCACTGAATTACATCTTCAAATCTCTTTTCAATCACTGCTGCGTTTAAAGGGTAATTGTCATCTTGTGTTTCAGACTCTGATGAGTGTAGAGATGAACATGGACGTAATTAGATGAATTGGGATGAGCCTTATTTGAGTCAGAGAGGCAGATGTCTGTATTTTCCTGTTAACGTGACGTGAGCTAATGTCACAACCAAACATAGACATCAGCACCTCTGACCTGCTCTGCTGGTGTTCTGACATTTATAAACATCATCACTTTCCGGACGACTGAGGCGCCATACGGGCTTTACTGATTTTTGCTGCGTATCGCCACTTGTAGCTTTCAGACGTACGCAATGAATCTGGTAGACTTGAGTTTGGCTCGGGTCGATTTGATCTCATTCAGCTCAGCTCCTTTAAGAGGTGCTGATTGTTGGGCCAATTAGCTGGAGTGGAAACGTGCTGATTGTGGAGTTGCTTGTTCAATCATTCAGCATTAATTTGTCTCAGGTCACTGCTCGGGTGTTGTTTTAAGCCTGAGGTGTGCTGGTGTGTGTGAGTGTTTCCTGCGAGCTGGAGAGTTGGACTAACAGTCAGACGGTTGCTGGATAAAGTTCTGTTTTCCTCTAAATTCCCAGGGAAAAACAACAGTAATGGGGCAGCGATGTGTCTAACAGTTTGACATGTGCCCATGACTTTGCAGGGTAAAGCATCACATGTGTCAGACGGTGTCTTTTTAGGCCACACACAGATCCAGGATCATTAGCCAGGATATAGAACTGGGAGACATAGAATGGGCTTTTGCATATGATAGCTTTAGGCTCTACGAGGTCAAAACTTTGTAATTTATGGTTTAATTTATTCCATATTAGTTGGATGAAAAGCTTCCAAGTGCCTGTGAGCAAGGCAACAAACAACAAACTGCTGTGTGAGAGCGACTGTGAGGACGATTGTATCATCATACTGAGCATGCTGAAGCTGTTTGGGTGTGAAGTGGGAGGATACGTGAAAACTGGCTTTAACAGCTAACACACACACACACACACACACAGAAGTGAGAAATAAGTCTTTAAATATTTACCTCTCTAACTTATTTATTTCTATTTTCTTACAGTTTCTCTTTTCTCTCTACTTTATTTCAACGTTTGAAGGTTCAGACTTCAAAATCAACATTGTGCATTTTAGTCTTCTGAACACTTCTTACCTCCATTTTAGGTGGTTGCATATTTTTATTACGACAACTTTTACTATTTAAATCCAAACTGGACGATTTCCAACACTTTTGTTTTTGTTCTTTGTATTATTTCCTTGATTCCTTGGTTTAATAACTTTGCCCTCTTCCTATCGTCTTCCTTTGCTGTGAAGAACCTTTGATTCTACTTGTTTTGAGCATCGACTCATCCTCCATTGTCTGCTGACACCTGTGTTACACGTCTTTAAAGGATTTAAGCCTTGATTCCACCTCCACACACACACACACACACACACCCGCTGTATGCCAACACCGTCTTTGTTCCCAACATAATGAAGGAATTACAAAACAGGAGTTATCGGTTTGTTCCATCATTGGAAATCCAGGAGAGTATTACACATCAATATCACAAAAAGAGACCAATCAGCTCCAAGGCTCCCTGAGACTCTGACGTCAACCACAACGCATCCTAAACGCACACAATGAATCCAAACAACGTGATTTACTTCCACAAGGCTTACTTAACCTTCCTTCTTCCTGATTTTCCTTTCTCATTAAGTGCATGTCAGCAATCACAGAGGCAGATTGTCACTTACATTAAGTGTAATACAGCTTGTCAGTCAATCAGATGCGGCATAGTTAAGGGTTGTAATTTGCTCAAATGACAATGAGTAATTGCAGCGTGTTTACACGAGCGTCTCAGCGGTGAACAATTAACAACACAAGCAAGCAAATCTCCTGCGGCTCTTAATTGAAATAGGATGAGGAAGTCGTTCGGTGTGACCCCAATTTCTCCCCAAGCAACAAGAGTATAGGAAGGCAGCTCATGATGTCACACACAGTCGATGCTCTTTGGATAACAGAAAGGAGGAAAACACTGCTGCCCTCCCAGTGACCACCGTGAAGTCCCACAAGGATTCTGGCTGAACATTTGGGCAAAAAGTAAAGAACACAATGTTTGGATGAGCCTCAGCACGGACGCTCATTAGCCGTCAATTAGATTGTTTACCCTGAACAGAAGCTGCACCGCTTTCTTCATACACAACAATTTTAAACACACATAAACACTGCAGCTATGGATGAGACCTGCATGTGTGAATGCAGAGCAGAGGAAGTGTATGGATGTATTATCTGTGGCTCAGCTGCCCTCTTGTGACTAATCCAAGAATCTCACCTGTAGAAAACAAATACAGGAAATATGTTATTGATAGCTGATCATTAAATGTTCCTTGGTGGTTTTTCCTATGGATCCAATTTCTGCACAAACTATAAATACATCCAAAGTGGCAATACTGCACATTTGTTTTTCGTCCTCCAGCTCAGGTTTACACAGGGAGAATTGGTGCTAGATGACATTTCACTGCATATCAACACTTATATAAACATTGCTGTGACAATTTCTCAAACTTTAACTTGACAACTTTATTCAGCAGCAGTGCAGTAGCTTCTTTAAAACACAAACAAATTCCATTTCATGTGTGAATAATTATTCTCATCTCTCAGACGCTCACATTAGCGTCCGTATAAGCAAATAAATATTACAAAGACCCTCACACACACACACACACACACACACACACAGGAACTTCATTCAGCTGTGTATGAACAACCCTACGAATTCGGAAAACTGAAATGTGTCAAAATTGAAATTTCCCTTTGAATCAAACCCTGATTTTCCTGTCATCTTCTTTTCAAACTTTCCTTTTTCTGTCTCTTTTGAGCGGAACAAGAGAAGACAAAGACACAATCTGACATCTTCTCCAGCCTTCACACTCCCACAGTCCCATTACATGCTGGTGTTACCAACACACACAGTATCTGCTTATTGTGCTAGATAATAAATCAATGCATTTATGTTGGAATTATTGTGTGATTTTAAAATATTTTTGGCCTGATTTAAGAAGTAAGAATGAACGTTACGTGAAAACAGAGAGAAAACTTGTTCATTTGTCCAAGTCATAGATTCTCCACTTTTATACTATAAAACCTTTGTTACACCTAAAACCTTTAGCCTGAAACATTTACACATTATTTGCAAAATTTACATACATTCATTCATGACTTTCAATCTCTTCCACTTTGGAGATGGATAAGATCAATATGGCAAAATTCATCTTATCAATAAATCCTCCTATCTCAGGTGTATAATATTATACTACAAGTGTCCAAAGTTTTAAAAGGTTCAGGTTTTTACTTTACATCAAACCCACCACCTGCCACGCTGCATCCAATGGTTAAATCCCCATCAGTAGGTATTCCTGCTTCAGGTTGTCCTCCACAGGAAGGCCTTGTTGTCCAGCACAGTGGCCAGTTTCTGGTTAAAGGGGTGGTGGAATTCCCTGAGTAAGTCTCTAGTGGCTGGAAACATGGGGCCCAGCCTCCTGTCTGCTGCCCGCCGGGCGTTAGACATGCTGCGATTGGTCAGAGCTGCCTCCATCTGCTCGGACAGAGAACCTGCAAGGGGGAGGTGAACACGTTTGGACATCTTGAGACACAAGAGGAAATAAATCACAATGACAAGTATGTCGCTAAACAAATTCCTACCAACGGCCAAGAAATCGAAGACTTTCTTGATTGTCGCCCGAAGGTTGGCGGAGTAGTCCTCCAGGCGAACGATCAGAATCTGCTCCTGAGGGAAAACGGTCAGCCAGTCCAGTAAGAAGATGATGTACAGACCCAGGTTGAGTCGCACCTGTGGGGAAAGACCAGAGAATATAACTCAACAGCAGATATTCCTGAAAGGTTTCTGTCCCCAAAAGAAGTAGGTTACAAGCTGTTTGAGTGACAGCTAAAGTTCTAATCATTTAAAGCTGCCTGTTGTTTATAAACAGGTGGAGGCAATGAAGCAGAGACACGGAGGATGCTTGAAAACCACATGTGGAACAACTGGCAAACAACAAATAAGAAAATAAGGAAGAAGCACCGAATTGAAAAAGATGTCAAATATTTTTCTCAGCTCAAAATGCAACATTGTGCCAGTTGAGCAATCACTGGAAGCAATCACAGCAGTAACAAACACACAGACGAACAATCACAGCAGTTAGACACACTTTCTGCCAGAAGTGTCAGCAACACAGCTGTACTTCTGAAATCACTTGCACGGACATAGACTGTCCTGAAGAGGGCGCCACAGCGTAAGGCAACCCATCTGAAAACAGTTTGATTTAGTCGCTTGAATGCCAGAAATGTAAACACATTTCTCCCAGGGTACCAACAGATGAGTGAGGTAAACACACAGAGACGGGAGTCATTTCTCTCAATATGGTTTGTGGAACAGAGGAGGAGGAGGAGAAGAGGAAGACGTGAGGAATCTGAGAGACACCCTGGAGATTGTGTTTGTAGTCAGCAGCACTGCCTCCTCCTCCTACATACGAGGGGCCGGGATTGGAGTCATTTTAGTTTTCCATAGTGTAGTGAAGGTTGGCTTCATTACAGTATTTGACAGTATAATTGATAAACAGTCTGGTTACAGAAACACACACAGGATTGAATTTGTTTTATTGGAATTGTTGCAGTGAGGTTGTGCTTGTTGTGTTGCAGCTCCCTCTCCGCTGGAGTTGATTGAAACAAACACCCTTAGTTGGGCTGATGTGGTTGCTCATTGTAGGTTCACAGAGTGGCTGTGTAAATCTGAAAAGTTTGTGGTCTGTTCCCTCACCTCTCTTGTGTCTCCTCTCCAGGGTGTTCGGGCTAAAAGAGTCCCTCAGGCACATGAGTACCTTTTTAAAGGCTCCGGGGCATACCAAGTGATAATTACTGCAGGGGGGGCAAGTGGAGTTTAAAGTACAGTTGCAGCTGTTTTCACGATCTCTTAGTAACAGCTAACATGGAATAATAGCATGCAAATGAATTAAGAGTAGGTAGATAGAGGAATTTTAAAGCATTTGTTATGTTTGTGTCACTTTTGATGTCAGGTGAGGGCCACCTGGTTGTTCTGCACCTAACCTCTGCCTCAGACATCCTGTTTGAAGTCCAGCCGCTATAAGGCCAAGTCAAGTCAAGTCAACTCTATTTGTATAGCCCAATATCACAGGTACAAACAAAAAGCATGCAAGGCAATACACACAACAAGTCATGCATTAGGAGATAGCATGCAAGACAGAGACGGGACAGAGAGAGAGCGATCCTATTGGCCATCGTCACACATACATTCACAACAAGTCCACTGACCGGCATAGTGTTGTACAGGCCGGTGTTGTAGACGCAGGAGCGCAGGGACCAGTGAGACAGGCAGGACTGGAAGAGCTGCACCGACTCCACCACTTTCTGATGGAAGTCTACCGCTGACTTATTGGCCATCTTGAAGTAGAGGTAGTCTGAGTACAGCCTGGGACAGAGCGCCTTACATCAGTGATTGACACGGTTATAAAAAATAAATACAGGCAAAGATTACGCAATAAAACTGCACTACAGAGTAAGAATAACAACGGCAGCACGATAGAAATGATGACAGGAGCCCAAAACAGGGAAGAAGATAAAAAAGGAATCAATACGACGATAAAAAAAGATGAAAACATTACACAGCCTGGATTAGAAGTGCAAAGTGATTTATAGATACACACAAACACCAAATAATGAATCAATGTAAAGTGCTGCTCAGCTTCTCAGCTGCTCAGCATTGCAGCACCTCTCTGTTGGATCCCTCAGCATGATGATGATTTTGGCATGCGGCTGCACTGCGTGGATGAAGTCCTGGGCCAGGAACGGCGGCTGGGCCTCCTCTGCGTCTCCGTGGAGATAACTCCAGACCTGGTTGTCCCACATTGTGGAGGCGCTGGCTTCACCTGGGGAGACATTGGAGAAATGTCAGGTGAGGCGGTTGGCAGGATAACATTTCCTTTTACGGGGATTGTGAGGCTTTAATCTACACACACAACATCTGCGTCTCTACTGCCATCATTGTATACGTTTCATAATTGCACATCTAAAGATCAAAGCTGTTCTCGTGTTCGTAGTCATTTCTTGGAATGATCTGTTCTCTTCACTTCACAGGACAAAGTTGAGTCACTGCACGTTGATGGCCGTGTCCTGACAGCTTATAGATAATGAATGAAGGGCGGATGTGACAGACAGCATGTAGGATTCTGCCCTGCACTGGTTTGACCTGTTATTTCACAGAATATAAAAGCTCAGAATTCCCTGCAGCTCTTCACAGGCCTCAAACGCACCGTGGGCGCTGCTCAGTTTTTAGCGGCTCTGAGGAGGAACTGCTAAAACAAATGTGGGAGGATGACAGCGGAGGAGAAGGGAAGAAGCGTTGTCTATTTAAATCAAGCTCAGGTTCCAAATCTTTAACTCTTCATAGATCCTCTCTCAGGATGGAGAAGAGGGATGATTGACAGCTCTAAAGCACAACCATCCTCCCCCCCAACACACGCACACACACGCACACATACGCACACACACATAAACCCTGCGTGACTTCACCTGTTATGAACTGCAGTTTGCCGTGGTCTCCAGATGAATTTCCATTGATTCCTTCTTGGATATTGTGAGCTGCCAAGTCAAACAAATCCAGGTAATCTTCCAGGGAGACTCTTTCCTTGAAGCCATCCTTGAAACGGATATAACCTGCAGCGCAAACGTACAGCAGAATTATACGCTCTGCATAGTTCTTCATGGGGAAAAAATCTATTTAAAAGTCTCTGTTTTCACGTCTGCAGGAAGTTTCAACTATTCAAGGCAATCGGTCGATATCAAGGGGTCAGAACTGTTTCACATTTCAGTAACTCCACTTACCAAAGCGCTTCCTGGTCCACCAATGTGGCTCCTTAATGGTGTTGAACTTGACCTCCGGGTGCAGCAGCAGCCTTCTGAACAGGTCGGTTGTGCCACACTTTGGCTGGCCCACGATGTAGAAGTACGGCAGGCAGCGCAGGCGGAAGCGTTTGCCTCCTCGGCTGTACAGGTGGCGGCTGAAGTTCCTCCTCAGGTGGTCGCAGGCCGCCCTGAAGGTCTTGGAGAACATGAAGGGGCTCCTCCTGTACGGGTCAGCTCCGGGTTTGCTGGAGAACTCCGCGTGCCAGCATGGGCTCTTAACGCCGGGCAGGAACTGGCGAGGAATCACGGAGAACAACTGTGCAGAGAAACACAATCAGGCGACAGTGTGGAAGATTTCTCACACATTTTGGTTATCTTTGTTTCTATCATGCCAGCTGATCTCAAAAACATAAACATTTATACTTGTTTGGCTTTTCAGATAGACTATAAATGTCACATCTCAGTATAATCTTGTTTCTTTAATTATTTTGTGCTTTATGTTATCGTAACTGTAAAAGACCCAGAGGAACCAGAGGGCTTTGATGAAGGCATTTCCTCTGGAGTGTGTGTGTGTGTGTGTGTGTGTGTGTGTGTGTGTGTTGGAGGGGGTTATGATTGAAGTATTTTCCAGACGTACTCGTGAGTCTGTTCCAGTCACGTCCTCTTCATCAGGAACCTTCCTGGGTGTGTATTCCAGTTTGGAGCTGATGCGCTTCGCCAGTAGTTTCATGTCAATAAAATTCTTCTCTGAGGAAAGTTCAGATCCCACCTTGCCGGTCGGGATGGCAACGGGCCTGACCTGGTAAGGGGGCAGCGTGAAAAGTCCTTTCCTGTCCCACGTCAGGACGTAGGAAGCCATGATGAGGAAGGTCAGCGTCAGGCCCAAAAGGAAGCTCACCACTTTAACCTTAGAAACGGTCCACGACAACACAGGAAACCACTTGACTTCCAGATTGTCGGGCGCGTTTGCGTGCCTGAAGTCCAGAAACGTCATGACCAGCCTCCTCCCGTACCTCTCAGCTTTGGACGTGCCGAAGGAGCTGTAGCCACTTCCTGTTTGCGTCTCGTTCCCATATTTGCTGTCCGATTGTGACATATTGGCGTGGGGGCAGGGCGGCATGTAGCAAACGGCGCGGCGAGAAGACGGATGGGAGCTTTACAGAAAACAGTTCAAGCCTCATTTATAAGAGGATACGAGTCGTGACGAAGGTGTCCATCCATCATAGGTTCTAATCTGCAGGTGGCTCATGTCTTCAGCGGGGCTTCCTGTAAAGCAGAAACACTTGTTTAAACACAGACCCTGGATGGATTGTACCACTTCTCTCAACTCCCTTTGAGGTATTTCTGTCATCGACCATACGTGGGATGTACATGTTTAATATTAGGGTACTTTAAGGAGTTTTACTACATCTTACAGGCACGAGTGTGTGAATGTAGTGGTACACTCCCTTCTACACCATGGGGCACCTATAAAGCAAGCCTGAGGTTGGCTGCAGGGTGTGTGGTCCCTTGGCTTTAAGAGGACGGCTATATATTGCCACGCAAAGTCCAGCGCTCCTCTTTCAAGGTCAGAATAACAGTTGGTCTGTAATTCAAAACTGAGAACACACGATTATTCTCTTTGCAGGCTAAGACCCCGCAGAGAGAAACTGTTGTGTTAACCTGAAAACATTTTCCAGATCAAGGGCTTGGACCCAACAACTACCTGAGGTATTGATTCAGGTGGACAGGCAGTGTGTGTGCAGCGTTAAGCGTTCTTTGGCCGCAGAGTGAATAATTGGAACGTAGGCATCAGTATTTTTAGCTGTTGGTGCTAATTAATTCCAGTGTAAGTGGTTTTTGAACGCTTCCCTCCTCTGCTCATGGGTTTGTTTAACGCTTTTGTAGGGAACCTGTCATGGAAAATCACAGAGTTGCTAGTTTAAGCTAAAATACCAAAGTCTAAAGTATTCTGGACCTTTCCTGGTGAGGACCTGTGAACGTCTCTCTCCATGTTTGTCACCTTGGCTGTTTCATCTTATCTGTCTGCTCTCAATGTTGCATCAGCGAGAACTGAATCTTAACATCTGTTTGAGTTCACCAGATCTGAACAAAAGGTTTGGAAGGTTCAGGGGAAAAGTCAACGCACTCTCGCAGCCTTGCGAGGAATGTGAGGGGACAACGGGGCTGAAATGTTGATTCTCTCTCATTTCACTTTCGCTTCTTCAAATTCCCAAAGTTTGAAGCTGCATTGGAAGATCACATGTAAATAAAGGTTGACCTCGCTGTGCTTTGTTTATATTTGCAATGATGTCATTCGTGAGTCTGCATGCATTTCCATTTCCTCCTCTGGGTTCCGTCTCTATCTCCATCTCAAGCTGAATGTTTGCTTGCTGACAGAAGAGAAATGAAAACACCGCAGCCGTGACACAGCGGAGACGAGGGAGAGGAAGGAAGCGCTTTGGTCTAAAAATCGATCTGTGGCAGAAAACAAACAGCAGGTGAGATTGACTGAGGTAGAATGAGCACAATGGAGATGGAAATGGAAATCCGACTGCTTCAGAATACGTGTGTAAACAATCTAATGCAGTCCAGCAGCACAGCGACACACACTCTCCCTTTAGAACGCTCCGCTCTTTCTTACCGCCGTGCCCCAGAGGCTTGGATTCATATACGTGATGATTCAGCTTTATTAGGGTGAAATATGTCTACATAAAGATGTTACTAATGTTTCTTTGTGCAAACACACGGGCCTGAATATTAGAGCCATCTCTCAGTATGACACAGGGCGGCTCATTATCTCTTATTAGCTCCACCTTTACTGGGCCGTTGATTCTGCTGCTCAGTGTCAAACCTGCAAATCAACTTTTAGTGCCGCTGATACACATGACTTCATGCCATAACTCTTCTTCTACTTCTATTTCTGTGCCTCCTCTCAGCCTGAGTGTGAGGTCTGGAGATGGAGGACACACTGGCACTGTGTTTCAGGTTTACATGCTACAGTTACTACTTAACTACAGCGGCCTGAGGCTTGCAACGGATCGGAATATCCTCGCCATTCTGACTCGCAAGTGATAACAAGTGCAACAAGTGGTCTAATCCATCTTGGAGGTCTTGGTGGAGCATTTAAGGATACATTTGTTTTTTTGCACTTGAATTAAAATCTAATCGACTCTTATTACCACACATTCAATTGATTAGAGAACATTTAAGGGAATATCAAGGAAAATACACAGTTTACGCACCTACAGGATGACTGGAGCGCAAAAAACAACGTCCACATCGCTCGGGGTTCATAAAAAAATGGATATAGGCTTTAAAAAAAAATCTGAATCCTATATGGAGATCTGCCATGTAAATATAGCCAAAGGGCATTTTTGGATCTACTTCTTTTATTCACTGAGTTCACTTGGATGCCGGTTACGCAATCACACAGGCGCATTAACTCCCCCCCCACACAAATGCATGTTTAGACCCGCACGCTGCTCCCACACACACTAACACGTGCTCACTACGCTGCTCCGTGCCAATCAGCCTCCTTCATACTTCTGCCAGAGAGATACCAAGCAAACAGCCCCCCCCCCCCACACACACACACACACACAAACACACACACACACAAAGTCACTACAGAGAGAATCCAGGAGAAGTCTCAGTAACAGAGTCCAACCTGCCTCCTTTGAAAAGCTTCTACAAATATACATGGAGGGAAATCTGTCACAGTGAAGACACCGTCTGAAATAGTGAACTGCGCGTACGTTGTGAAACAAGTTTTAATCCTGTCTCTGTGTTTATAACCGTGTAAACATGACCCGACCTTGTACGGCACGCACTGTGAGTGGGACTTGGCCCAATTCCCAATGGCGGGAGATGAGAAACAGAGGAGAAACCCAATTCCAGAAAAGGAAATAAGGCAGCGTTCCTGTTGGCAGGCCGGTCCAACGGTGACGGATGTGAAACTGAAGCGGGGTTATAGTAAAGCGTTCACCCCAAAGGGAATTTTAGACAATAATCAAAAGTCACTGATACTTCCTGTTGAGAGGCGCTTGAGCCGGGGTTCTTTCTCTCTCTGACCCGTTTCAGAGTCAGATTTTGGATGAAATATTGGCTGATTGAGTCTGAACGATCCCCAGTGGACAGGAATATCCATGACCTATCCTCCCGTTCACTTTACACCGTGAGAAGAAATGAAGGGGTTGATGTTTCCCTGTCGGGGGCCGGATGATGTATGCCTGCACGGCCATCTGACTCCTTAGTCTATTAAACAAGCAGGCAATCCAGGAATGAGCGCAGCCTAAACAAATCCCACACCAGCACTCGCAATGTTTAACCGCTTGTTTAACAATATGGTGTCTGTCTTCACGGGCCGGGTCGCCCCGCGGTCCCCCTTTTGGGACATCTGGAGCGCAGATGTGATGTGGTTCTCACACGTGTTTGCTTTGTGATTGTTTCCCTTTTGTTGTAGCACAGTGTTTAATTATCCTTTAAAAGCAAACCCACATTAAACAAAAATACCAAAACAAGCTGAAACATCTGAAACATTTGTCCTACTGTTTCCCACCACAGCGAGGAGGAGGAGGAGGGTTCACCGCCCACCCAGGCTGGTGGGCAGCGAACCCTCAGAGACATATATTAGATAAAGCATTTTATGATAATTTGGGTATTTGCTATCGTTGAGGAAAATGTAAACAAGGCTTAATAGCTGTCGAGAACATTTCAGAGTCAATGCTGAGATTATTAGTCCGTAGATGGAAGATGCAGCAAATATGAGAACCAAAGTCCAAACTATCTCTTCAATATTGAGACTAGTAGTGCCTATATTTGGTTCCATCCCACTCGTGTCTCCCAGAATAGACTGTAAGATCTGATTGGTTGATGAATCCCAGAACAACCATCTGAACCCTGCGCAGGTCAGATTGTTCTGCCTGGTCAGCGTCCACCTATAGATGAAGTTAATCAGGTGTGAAGGAGCCTCAGAGGGGTTTGGGGTCGTTATGGAGCTCCTATCACTTATATAACATAACGCTCTGGACTGAGGAGCTCTGGATCGCAGCTCAGCGTTCCTCCTTTAACTCCAAAGTCTTTATCAATTATTCAATTTTCCATTCCTTCACTGCAAAAGCATTTCTGACGCACGTTTTTTACAAATGGGATGATAATGGAAATAAAGGACAGCAAATCTTCCACTGCTGAAGCCTCCAACTATATCTCTGCTCATAGAAACTAAAAGCTCCTGCCAGGCCACTTGAGTACTACGCTCTCCTCCTACATTCCTCCTGCTCACGCTCGCTCGCTCGCTCTCTCTCTCACTCTCTCACTCTCTCTTTCTCTCCCTCTCTCTCTTTCTCCCTCTCTCTCACTCTCCTTTTCTTCCATTTGTGGTGGACCCCCACAGTCCAGTCTAAACAATCTGATATGGCACGACTCCCCCCTCTCATACTTTTAACATGACCTAAGTCCTCAAACATCGGCCCGGGCCAAAAGCAGCCCAGGCCTCCACGTTTCAGCGACTCCACACATTTGTTCTGCGCCTCCTCAGCAGCGTGGGGAGGGGGGGAGGGTGGGGTTACGGGATGTGAAACCTTCCAGCCCCGGGCGAAGCAGACTGCAGGGTTGAGATTGAGGTTTGTTTTGGGTGTGGAGAGAGAGAGAGGCGCTACAACTTCAAGCCTCAAACTGACACCTGACTCACTCTCACCTCTCTCTCTCTCTCCCCCACCCCCTCTCTCTCTTCCTCTCACCCCCTCTCTCTCTCCCCCCATCTCTCTCTCTCCCTCTCTCTCTCCCCTCTCTCCCTCTTTCTCTCGGGGGTGAACATGTACCTGCTGCTGCTGCACTGGAACATAATGTTTGAACATCTTGTTATTTTAACCGAGACAGATTTTTCCAGAATATGGAGGCCGTGTTGTGTTGTGTTCATATTAAATAGTAAAGAATGAAAGAGGGGGATCAGTAATACAAAAACGGCTCATGAATGAAGAAGCTCAATCCCATAATTACTCTTTCTCACCATCCTCCTCTTCACTTTCAATTACTGAAACCTGCGTCAGAGCTCTTCTTCACCCTGGATGACCTTGTGTACTCCAAGCTCCCCATAAAAGAGTCTGCCACAAGGTTTAACAAATACAGTTAGGTTTCATTGAGATTCAGTCCAAACTCATCTTTTTCTCTGAAGTCCGTCCTCAACTGCCTTCTTAATCAAAATTCCTTAACAAAAACATCACTGCTCCTAATAATCCTGGAATCGAGACGAGTTAAAAACCCGGAGGAACTTGTTTTGGTTTCTCTGAAGACAAATGAAAGCAACAGCGAGTGAGGAAAAACAATGAACCCACAGCCTTCTGGGAGAGCGCCGGCCCTCTGACGGCCACACTGCGTCCGCAGAGGTGCGTCTGCGTGCAAAGGTCACCTGCCCACTTGACAGGACGTCTGCTCAGCACACCCAGAGGTGCTGGGCAGAAGGAGGAAGAAGTAAATGTCAAAGAGAGGCGAAGAGTGTGCGAACAGCAAGACACACACACACACACACAGAGGGAGATCTTTACCCCAAACACACACCAGCAGTGAGCACACAAGGCGCTCTGAGGTTGTTTCACTCGGGTGCATCAGATAAAGCGTTTAGGCCTAATGGAGGGAATGAGTTTGTGGATATCTTCATCTCCCAAAAACAAAGAGCACAGCTTTGTTTTTGTTACCATCAACAGAATAACAAACACGAGATGATGATCCCAGATGTTTACGGCCCCTTTACTCTTCACAACACAGGCTTGCGTCTGTGGTTTCATCGGATGGAGAGAGTCTTTAGCGACACTGAGAGATTCTGCAGCTGTTCAGCGAGGAAGCAAACTCAGCCCAGTGGGAGTGCAGCAAGACACCAAGGGTTAAAGCCAACACCGCTCTGATCGACCATGAGAGGCTACATTGTACAGTTTGTAATGTTTTGGTGTTGTTGTCAAAGGTTTCAGGGTCTAGATGTGGTAGCTGCTCCTCTTTTAGTTCATCAGGCTCCATTTAAAGTCACATTGTGAACAAACGTGCAACAACTGCTGCTGTCAAGATGTTCAACTTTGAATCGATCGAAAATAGAATCACACACACGCGCACACACGCGCACACACACACACACACACACACACACACATGCACATGCACCTATGAAACACTCTGACCCCAGAAATCGAACAAAACCGTTTCCACTTAATGTTCTCTTTCTGTAATTGTCCTTATTGAACATGAACATTACTCACACCGGAGTTGAGTCACTTCATCCTGGGCGTCTCTCTCGTAGCCATCATGACATGACGCCAATCAACGCGATCACAAATGACCGCAGAGGAGGAGGAGGAAGAGTCCCCGAGGAAGCCGAGGCACGGTAGCAATCCGCCGGGTGTATCCACGGGCTGAGCGGGGCTCATGTTGACGCGCGTCTGGAGGATTTAGCGGTGGAAACGACGCGCCGCTTCCCCGGACTCTCCATCTCGAACCGGCGCGTCTGGAGGTCTGGACGCGCTCTGCCTGCCTGCCTGCCTGAGTGCCTGCGCGTAACGACGCAGGGCTGGGGAAGGTGGGGGGGGCATAGTGGATGAGACACACACACACACTCACGCACGCACACACAGGTTGAGCTCGAAATGTGTTTATCGATCGGGTTTCTGTCCTTCATCCTGAGCGTCTTATTTGGTCACTAAATCATTCCGTAAGAACTCCTACATACACACACACACACACACATACACACACACACACACACAGAGACTGAACCCCAGAATCAGGAATAATAAGAATCTGCCCTGAGGGTCCAGAGATCGAACACAGTGACGTGAAAGTCAGTCTTTTATTGCACGTATTGATCTTATTGTCAGGAGCCCTTAAAGCTGTCATTGTTAAACTCTCACCTTCACAGAAATCAAGGAGCAACGAGCCAAGTTGCTCTAAATGGTTTGAACTGGTTGAACACAGACTAGACGGAATTCTTGATCGTTCCTGCAGCATTCTAGCTTTTAAAATGTGGAATTTCTATTTTAAAGCTCAGGAATAAAACCAACATTAAAACCAAATTGATATAAAAACACTATTTAAGGTTATAGGCATTTTCTGGATGTTGTTGTGTTTGAATGTAAAGGTTCAGCTTGTCCCTCTTCCCTTTCCCAACTTTCCCTGTGTGATCCTGCCAAGCTGCTGTGACAAACGTTCATATTCTTTATGAGCTGATCTGTTGCGCCATAGCAGCAGCACCTCTCGATTAGGTAACATCTCCTTCATCGCTGTTTCAACATGTGACAGTAAGTAATTTAAACTAATGGAGAGATGTAACTGCATGAGTAGCTGTGACTCATGCTGCAGGAGGAGGTGCGGATGTTTCCACAGTGACACACACATACTCAGCCAAAATTGGAACTCCACACACACACACACACACACACACACACACACACACACACACACACACACACACACACACACATGTAGGATATTATCATTGAACTGCTCAGATTATAACACACACACTTTGTCTTGTTTATTAGTCACCATAAAGCACTGCACTGTGTTGCAAATCTCAAAGTGTTTCCATGCAACATGGCTTGTGGCTGCATTGCATTCTGGGAAGCTTCTGTGCAGGCATTTCAATCTATATGATGGATTTCTTTGTGTTTGGCTGCAGCTGTAAAACAGTATCGGTCCAGACGCACTTTGATTCCAGAGGAGTGAAACTAAAGCTTGACATTTATTGTTGATTTTGTTTATTGGACTATGAATTTTCCATCAAAATTCATCAGACTGAAGATGTTTCAGTCTCCCCCAAGGCCTCCGCAACAATTATTTCATCAGCGTTAAAAGGCTTTAAATGGTTCAAATCCCCATTATGCGCTATTTAGGAAATGTAAAGACGGCACGGTGCTGTTTAGTGAGATGTGTTCTCTCTCTCTCTCCATCTCTCGCTCTCTCTCTCTCTCAGTTGATCATCTCCACTTTCCCTCCTCTTACAGGAAGCAAATTAATTCTGTTGTTGAGATGAAACTCTGTCTGCATTCATCACGTAAACATAAAGAATACGGGCGATGAAATGAAATGTTGAAAGCTGCCGTGATGTTCATCTTCATCCCTCCCACCGGTTACAACTTACAAGAGGTGAGATGGTTCATTCCTGACAAGTGAAAGAGCAGCTCGTGGGAAAGTGACGCTGCCGTACGAAGATAAAGTCTCATTTGAATAAACGGCCTCCCCCTCCCAGCGTTTCCATATGCATGAGTCTCGGCGTCTAATTGCTGATAAATCCTGTCAAAGTGATTGCTATTTATTAACGTCTCACGCACATGAACAAGCTGTGTGTGTGTATCAATGGAGTCTTACAGATAGATGCGCCGGTACATCCATCACGTCTGGATCAGATTGAGTCGCTTTGACCAATTTGTGAAGCGATTCTGCCCCCTGACTCATTCTAATGTCATTGATGGAATACTTAGCCTTCCTATTCTCGTTTCTTTGTGTACCACTGTACAGGCAGTTGCAAAATGCATCATGGAGGTAGAGGGGGAAAAACTAAAAACAAAAACAAAAAGGTGGAGAAATTCAGGTGTCCCACAAGGTTCCGTTCTAGGTCCTCGCTTGTTTAATTCATGCAGCTTTGTTTTGTATATATGTACATAGCAGAACCAAATCAGATAAACTTAGTAATTAAGGGAAGTCAAGTCTAACCCTAAACACCCCATCTTGGCTATTAAACAGCCCCTAGAATCAGGGATTGACATTGGTTCGCATGTTGTTCCTCCTGTAGCCTTTCCTTCCTGTTTTCCTGTTTTTTACAGTTATTATTAAATCTATCAAATGACATCTTAAGGTGAACAAAGCTTTCACACATACCTGTTCCACTTTCAACCCTGGGAGGACGCTTTAAAGGCCTGAAAATTGTCGGCAAAGCTGCATTTCAAAAAGTCATTTCATAAATCTTGGAGACATCTGAAGGCGAGCATGGATCATTTGAGAAGCTGAAACTCTCTGCGCCACATGCTGCTGTGCTGCTGCTGCTGCTGCTGCCTGCGTCTCCTCAGCATTCAATTCATTCCAGTCAGAATATGAATCTCATCCTGCCTTGAAAAGCTTCAATATCCTTTGTGGCGACGTTTTACCAGCAAACAGAGGTTTTTAAAGCAAAGTTGTAGTCAAGGATGTGATTGATTTCAGATTGCTGTGCTGGAGAGGGAGACACGCTGTTCCTCTGAATCTAAGAGCAGCGCCAGAGTTCATTAGATTGTAGTTAGTCTGCAGCTGTTGTGAGATAATGTCCTCTAATGATCATGTTGGAGCATGTGAGTGCGTGAGGGGAGGCCAGCTCTCTCACAGCACCGCGGTCTTTTACTGTGACACTGAAGGCAATCAACAGCACCCTGTCCTTTAGCGCTGCTGACCTGTGAACGCATCGCCACAGTGAATTCACACATCTGGCAAAAGCAGCACATAGGAAAGATCTTCATTGTTACGACATTTCATGAGTTATTGCTGGATTTCTTTTTACAGGGAGTGCACTTGACTGGAGCCCAAGATAATATTGATGTCTTTATCCTGATGGATCAGCAGGTTTATCACTGTGTAGTGTCTCTCAGCATAGGATTGAACTAACAGCATCATGTCTCCACCAGTGGCTGAAAGTAATCTCAAACAATATATGGCTTTAGACTAAATGACTGTCAGTGTTTTGGAGCAGCTTCCTCCCTCAGAGTGATGATGGGAAACACACTCCTGTCAGCTCAGGGTTCAAGTTAGTCGACTCGCAGATGTAGAATCTCCCCACATTTTACCCACGATGAAATCACACCGCATTCACTTCTCAGACCATAATGCCTTTTCCTTGGAAAATCTGTTTTCATCCTACGCTTGACTTCTGGGGAAGTGATCAGGCAATCACATCAAAGTGTTCAACGCTGGCCCGCGTACGAGCACAAACAGTCCAAAGCTATGTGGAGGAGGACAGCAAGGAGGTTTCTCAACTTAGAAATACGGACTGGATGAGGTTAATATGCGCTGCCTGCCAAAGATCTATCCAGGAACTGTTCCCTCCATCGCTCACACACTGGCATGCCATTTACGGACTGTTTCTTTATTGAACTTTAGTGAAACTGCAGCTGGGAAGGTCTCCAAATAATTCCTCTAAAATCCGATTAGGCATGAAGCCATGCTAAATCATAATAGCTCTTGCTGTGGCTCAACGACGTCGCTTTAATTGTTTTGCCAAAGTGAATCCACTGCTCAACAGCGTGAACTTATTTTTTTCATTTTGCTTGAGCAAGGCACTACTTCATTCAGAGGAATTGCTTTGTTTGTCACAGTGGAGACAAATCAATGAGAGAGGAGAAAGCAAACAGACCGAGACGGAATATCAATCACACAAGCAAACCCAAAGACTGAAACCAAACACGGCGGAGTCACCAACGCCAAAATGGAAACCATGATTATAATTGTGAATATGGAAAAGAGGTTTCTTAGATAGAATATTCAAAGATTCATTTTTTCCCCTAATGACTGGTAACAGCTGGAGAAGATAGCTTCAGTGATGGAGTGCAGGCCAACAGAAGGGAGCGCTTGGATCGTCCTGCATTTGGATTTATATCCTTTCAGTCTGAAGTCTGTTAAAATCTTCATACGCGCTTTAAGCTAAAAGCACAAATGACTCGGCCAGACTGTGTGAATATTCTGAACAATGCAAAATGTCATCCTGCAAAGTCTTGTCCATGGCGACGGCTCTATTTTAGGTTTTCAGGGCCGCCAGGAGAGCGGCGGTGGTACATTATGGCCGCCCACTGCATTCTCTGTAAAGCTCCAAACCTCCTGTTGGTAAAAACTCCCCGCCCACTTAAACCTTAACCTGACTTTCGCTTTCTACAGCTGATTAAAAGACCATTACAGGGCACCGGCTGACTTTGTTCTGCTCCTGGAGCCTTGGGATTTATCTCCTGCTGCAGTGTTTGGGCTCCTGCTGTGCTGCAGGATGTGGCTGACATACAAAGAGAAGAGACGTCAAACAAAACTCTCATACCTGAAACTCACCAGCAGCATTTCTTCTATTTTTGCTGGTGATGATTTATTCTCTTATTCTTGGTCTGCTATAATATTCAGGTGAAGACGATGAGATGCAGATCTGCATGCAGCATGTGCTTCATGATTTAAAGATGCAAACGTCTCAAAGGAAACTCTGTGTGTTTGAGTATTAATAGTTCAAACCCGAGGCAGGAGGAGTGCAGAGCAAACACATGACTCAGGTTATGAGCTCAGCATGAAGAGTGTGTTCAACAATAAAGTATAACCATTTCATTTTACAATTACAACTGGCAACTCAATATAGAAGTCATATAAATGCACACAAACATGTTCAGATGTGTTTTATTATCTATTCCAGTCTAATCTGGGCCCTGTAAACCCTCACTGCTGCTTTAAAGGCTCAGATCATTTATAGGCTTATACAATATGATGATGTGTTATTAAATAGCCAATCAGAATTATATTTACACTTCTGTTTCTCTGTTTTGACACTGGAAATGTTGACTTTGGCCTCGAGGAAATCAATTGATAGGATTGGACGATATGACTGTGATTGATTATATAAACAAAGACAGCTTCATAATCAATACACTGGTGTCATTAAATCAATCATTAGATCACTCAGAAATTAATTCCAAACTGAAACGTGATTGTGATGCTGTGTTTCTTTAATCTGACACTGATTTGATTCCTTAACAACTAAATGTGAAAATGGTTCAATGCCCATTTTGAAACTTAAATAATCATTTCTACTATTAAATCACAAAAGACAAATTATAGAATGAAATGTAAAGAGATTTAATTTTTAGGAATGTCAAATTCAAAGAGTCCGTTTGAAAGTGTTGCATTCAAAGTTCCCTGTAAATCCCAGCCTCCCTCCCTCCTGATACCCCTCTGTTCTCCCCCTCCCCCCAGCCCCCCCATGTGACCTGTGAACCTCAGTGGAAACGATCCACATCCCTGTGGACCGCCGCAGCATAACATGGTGCACACACACGCACACAAACACACACACACACACACACACACACACACACGCACACACAGACACACATACCAGGAAATGCTTGGGGTCCATTTTATTTATTCAAGCCTCCTACTCGTTTCTCTGCAAACGATAAGCAAAGGGAACAGAGCCTGTGGATGGAATTCTCTCCCCATACCACCACACACACACACACACACACACACACACACACCCACACATACAGGCATGAAAGCACTGTTACTATTAGCATCTGACCTTGTCCCACAGCATTCTCCGACATGAATTTTAAACACCAGCCCTCCTCTCCCGGTCCTAACTGCCCCCCTCAGGATACCTCACCAAATTATTCATCACATTGTCATATAGCGTTTGCCTCGGGGCCAAAATATGGGATGGGTACCTCGCTTGTGCTGGATTTCCAGGGAATATTGATCAAAACTGTCAAAGTCTCCGGCTGCATGCGGAGCCTTGGTGGAGGGAGAAACAGCAGCGAACCAAAGGGCTGCGTTCATCTGCGGGAGTGGAATACACACACACACACACACACACACACACACACACACACACACACACACACACACACACAGGTAGGATCATATCGGCTCTGAGGTGTGTGGTTTAAATGTGAGAGCAGAGGAGAAACAGTGGATGGGAGCTCCGGCAGCAGCAGGACCTCAGCGACAGGTTGACATTGACAGCAAGCGGTGGAAAATTCCATCTAATTGAAGGATGCTTGTCAACCCTGCAACCGTCAAACCCGTGTCAAGAGGAAATTGCCTACCATCATCCTCTTTCTGCTCTCCTGTCTCTTCCCCCAGCAGACACACACACACACACACACACACACACACAAACACACACGCACACACACACACACACACCCGCTGCAGATACAGACAGATGCCTCTTTTTCCAGCCGGCCCACTGTTGATCAGAGTAACACACACTAACCCACCAAGGTGACAGCTGATGACATTGGCTGGACGGTGTGTTAAAAGCTTTCCACGCTCTGTCCTGCGGTCACACAGATCACCAGAACCTGCAGATCACCAGAACCTGCAGCTCCAAAATCTCTCTCATATTCTTCTAGCTGCTGTTTTTGTGGCCGGGTGGTTGAAGCATGGCTGCGGTCACACACACACCTGACACAGATGGAGGTAAAGATGAATGTAAACGAGGTGTAACTGAGCCGCCTGTTCTCCAGATCCATGTCAGTTACAGCAGCACGCACGCAAGCACACACACACACACACACACACACACACATACACACACACACGCACACACACACACACACACACTTTTCATTAATTGTTCTGTTCCAATGGATCAATTTAAGTGTTACTATGACATTCATTATTATTTATTATTTATTCATATTTATTATTCACTTTTGCTTCTGCGGCTCATTTGAGTTCATGTGGGAGGAAATGGCGTCACTTTGTGGTCACAGTAGGTAAGTACAGGATAGAAAATGCACCCAGTGGATAGACTATGAAGAGTAGACACACACACACACACACACACACACACACACACACACACACACACACACGCACACACACACACACTGTTCAATTTAAAGGGATTTGTCCAGTAGAGGGCAGCAATCTGCTTATCAAGAACTTGATCTACTCAGCTTTGACATTAAAGTTAAAATTCCTGTTCCAACTCCCTCCCGGTTCAGGTTTCTTCCTTTCACACAGCACACCAGCTCCACACACACACACACACAGGCTTTGTACATTGTGCTTGTTTTATTCATTTACGCTGACAGTGTGTTATAAATGGAAACAGATGTCAGCTGTGTGAGCCCATGGGAGCTGGAAACACAGCTGGGCTCTGAATGGGAGCAATGCCACAATTTGTGTTACAGAGATGAAGACTACACACACACACACACACACTGATGCCGGGAAATGATGCTCTACGTGACGAGCTGTCACTTTAAGGAATGTGTGGAACTTCCCAAACCGTGCACAGTCTTTCTTCTGCGAGACTCACAGATTGTTTGTTTGGCCTTTTTCATGATGATGATGATGATGATGATGATGGAAAACATGTGTGGCTACAGGGTGATGGCAGTCTTTAGTCTGGGTTGACTTCACCAAGGTTTCAAACATGTTTAAGGTAACCCAGCAGCTCAAGGAAGCAGAAGTTGTAGGTTGCACGAATGGAAACCTTTCAATATTGTTTTGTTCTCTCTGGATTAAAGATTGAACGGTAAGAAGTTCTCTTGGCCGTTAAGGTCCAGAGTTTCAGTTCGAGTTTGATCCCCAGCTGCAGGATCTCAGTCTCAGTTTCTCTCATAAGTGTGGATTGAAAAACGTCGGCTGGACGAAGCCACTGGAAATGAAAGGGTGCAAGAGCCCCCCAGTGGACTGAAGCGGAACTGCACCCGCCGTGTGGAAGATCACGTTCCCGGAGCTGAAGTTGGGGAAAGTTTGGTGGAAAGCGGCGGGACTCGACCCACACGCGACCTGAGCGGGGCTGACGTTGATCAGGGAGTTCGGAGCGGGCTGCAGGGTACTGTCCGCCCCGGGGTTCTGCTTTTTCCACTTGGTCCTCCGGTTCTGGAACCAGATCTTCACCTGGGTCTCGGTGAGGCTCAGGGACAGCGCCAGGTTGAGTCTCTCGCACACGGACAAGTACCGGGTGGAGCGAAACTTGTTCTCTAGCGCCACCAGCTGCTCGTAGGTGAAGGCGGTCCTGGCTCGCCGCGGCTTGGCGCAGGCCTGTTCCGGCCGCCGGCGCTTGTGAGTTGACGGCTCCTGTGTGCCGGAAGACTCCCCGTCTTGCTCGTCCTGCTCCCCGGCCGCGCAGGGCTCCGTGTCCGCCGGAGGGGAGAGCAGCAGGGGGTCGGGGTCGTGCTCAGGGTGGCGGGCAGAGGAGAGCTCGTCTCCGGCGTCCTCTCCTGCAAACAACACGGCAGATATAACCTTATCAGTGTGTGCAGACATTTAGAGACTGGGCTGCAGAGGGGAGGAACTAAGGAGATTATAAGGACTTTTTCTATGTGCTTTAATCTACGTGTGGTAGATTGAGACATTCAATTTAACATACATCTGAAATACATGACAGTGGTGCTGTCAGGTAGAACCTTGTTTGCATTGCAGCATCATTAGACTTTATACTTTTCATCTTCAACATAAGAAAACATCTGAACAAAAATTATAAATGTCCCTATTTTACTTAAGGGATTATTAGTTTATTCTAGATGTTTCTGACAGAAGGTTGCTCACTTCCCTCGTTTCCATATTTCCATTCATTCACCAGTTAGTGCAGAAATATTAAACATTAAACTCATTAAATTACAGTTTATTCCCTGTTTGCTTTAAATGCAGCTGTCTTTGCTTGTAAGTATTTTTATCTCTTCCTATTCTTTCTTTTTTAAACGATCTGAGTTCTTCATCTGCTGGCTGTTTTAGTTTTTTTTTTTTTTTGCAAATTGAGGCCTAATCAATCGTATTTGTCTCATCGATGGCAGAAATCCCTACAATTGGTCTTTGCTCATCCAAGACGCCAAAAGTAAAAATGTCCAAATCTCAAATCAGCTGGTTTGTTAAAATGTCCTGTTTTGTCCCCGCGGTGCTGAAAGGACAGCGACACGTCAGACAGACAGACACGAGGTCCAACCCCAGAGACGCGGACCTGAGACGGACACTTATCTGCTCCGTCAAACTGGTTAATCAGCAGATTAAAGTCCAAGCGGAAGGAAGGAGGCCTGTCAGGTCCGCAGCTGCATCCTGGAGTGTTTGATTAGGATCCCAGGGCCACGCGGGCGGAACGGAGCACAGGTTCACAGAGCGGCCCGGAGACTTAATCCTTAAATAATTTATAAATCACACGGCGTCTCAAATGTCATGTTGCGGGGAAAGAAATCCCGTCTAAACCCCGCTCCGCCGCCTGAGCCGTGACGCGCTAATGGAGTCTCATATTTGCGGGGCGGATCGATAAATGTCATCTATTTAAAGGGAAGTTTGAATCGAGCGATATTTGGGATCAGACATGGCTGGGGTGTGAAGTTTGTACCTGCCAGGTGCTGGAGGGAGATATGCAGGATGCGGTAATGGGATATCGATCACAGCGCGCGCAGGCATCCTCAATGGGACGATTTAAACAATTATCTGGGCGCCCGCGTCCCAGAGCCAATCACACTGCGGGGCCCTGCGGGGGGGCGGGGAGGGAGGGGGGAGGCAGAGAGAGGGGGGGGGAGGCTTTGTGGCCGAGACTGAAAGGAAGCGCAGCCTTGGAAATTAACGGAAGGTCACACACACACACACACACACACACACACACACACACACACACACACACACACACACACACACACACACACACAGATGACGGTTCATCTGATAGAGCTGTGCGGCGTTCAGGTGCTTCAGTCTCTGACCAGCTTGAGCTAAAACTTTGTAACATTACATATAAGACTGCGTAACGTGTTTTATTTGGTGCATAACGGATCAAACGGTGCAATGACGCGCAAAGCTGCACATTTTGTATACATCAACACATCCTATACCCTTGTGTTTGACCTATAGAGAGTGTAAAGTACTGTGTTTGTGTCTGTGTGTGTGTCTGTATTGCGGTGAGCTCTGGTTCGTACCTGGAGTCGTGCGCTCTGCTGTCAGGTCTCCGTCCTCTCCGGGCTCCAACTCCAAACTTGCTCCTTCTGCATTCGGCACAGAAAAGTTCCGCTCCTTGGCGACGGAAAGTTTGCTGACGCGCTTGCTGTTGAATTTGTTGGGATCCAGTATGTCAATGATGGAAAAGGAGATCTTGTGAGTAGACGTCATGGTTACTCCACAGTCCTCTGGGTGCAGCATCCTCTCAGAGACACGCGAGGATGGAGAGGAGGAAGCGAGCTGGCGGTGCGTAATTACGCGTGTGGAGAGGCAGCGATCATGGTGCAGGCGTGTGTGTGTGTGTGTGTGTGCTGAGTGAAGATCCTCCCCGGCTCTGCTGCTCGCTGCTCGGCTTCTGTCTGTCAGTCTTGCGGGGTGACTGAGATGATCGCGCTCTTTAAAGCGTCTGCCCCCCCTCCGTGCCCCCCACCCCCACCCTCTCAGCTGGACACGTGACAGAAACGCTATTAGTGTTTCACGCGACCTCTTAATGGGCTCAAAGCGTTCGTCGATAATCACCCATATCATTAAATCCAATAATCCACGACGCGGGAGTGAATTGTGCGCAGATGGCATCAGATCCATATCAGAGATCCTCTCTGTCTCCACCAAATTAAGTCTTTTAGAGACGTTAGCGACTGTTGGGGACATTTATCAGCCCGGACACCTGAGACAAAAGGACTTACATGCTTCTATTTAGAACATGTAGCTGCATTAAAGCCTCAGCACAGATATTTATAAATGTAAATGCTGTAAAAAGTGAGCATATTGATTCTTTAATCACTTTAATTAAATGGACAGATTGGCACTTTGGGAGCTATTTAATAACCTGTGTAAATAACATCTGAGTATAATCTGCATTTCAAGCATTTCAAAGCAAATATTCCCTGAGATTTGATTGAAACAAGCATAGTAAACATTGTAGTGTTTATGTACACAGGACAGTTTTTTAATATTTAGATAATTTGTTATGATGTGTTACTAAATTTAACTGATCTGAGTCATTTTGTTGTTTGGTTTTGTCAGACAAGGAAAAGGATATTTGAATTTATCTGCATACTAAAGGATCCTCCTGTAAGGTATAAAGGGATTAAGGTACAAAGGTATATGAGGTATATGAGGCATAAATTTAATGTGGTAAAACGCCTTTATGCCCCCTATATGATGATAAACCTCTAAATGCATCTAATTGTAAACTAAACCATAAAGCACATCTACTTGAGTAATGTCAGTATATTCTCAGTCTTGTTTAAAGCCGAAGCTTCAGATGAGTTTGTGTGGCTGTGCGGTCGTTGGCATTAGTATTCAATCTAAAGTGACACGCTTGTTTAAACCTCGATGCCTGCTGATGGCTAATATGGTGAAACCAGCAGAGGATCAATATTCTCAGCAGGTGTCCAATACTGATAAACCCTGATGGATACAAGCGCACGGTCAGTTTGGATACTGGGAGGCCCGACCAGTAACAGCAGCAGCTCAGGAGGGAGATATGAACGTTCCCTTCGCTCTCCACGCCACTAATCAGCTTCATTTCACTGATTGATTCAGATTTGTAATGATTATTGTCTCGGAAATGTTCAGTAAAATGCTGGAGTTTGGTTGTAAAAATCTGCTGTTTTGCTTCTTCTGCCTGCTCTATAGTTAATGTGCGTCCTCGTGTTTATGCATTAACATATTTTACCATGGAGCGCTGTGGGGTCTATGTGTGTGAGACAGAAGGCAGCGGGGCCATTACTCTGTCTGTACGTCTGTCCAGCTCTGGACACAAGAGGACATCCCGTCACGTTTACACAGCAGACAGTTTAAAGTCTGTCGAATTCCTCCTGATCCACTATTTCCTGTGCCGCTTGTATGGTTGAGGGTGATTACGCTGTAACATGGAGGTTTCATTGCTGCAGAGTCATAGTCTGGTGCACTGCTGTGGTTTGTGGTAGTTACATAGTCAAACATTTGTTAAAGTCGCCCCTACAGGGTGTCTGCATGTCTGCATTAGCATGTGTATGGCACTTGCACAGCCATTACCGCTCTCCCTCCATATGAATGGAGCTCGCCGCACGCTGGAGGTTTACAACTTCCTACCAGAGAGCCCAGTGGCCGGACATCTGTTTGCATGGGTCGGGGGGACAATGGGACGAGCCCCGGGGACAAAAGAAGTCCTCAGGTAGACTTCAGAGGACAGGAGCGGCAGCTGGCTGAGCTACCGAGCCTGCACGGGCAGGAGACTTCACAGAGCGCCGTCCCCCCCCTGTCGCACACAGCAGGGGGGCCAGAGAGACACACTTCCACGCCGGACCCCCTGCCTGGGTCCATAAAGTCATCGCAACGCCGCCCCCAGTCTGCTAAACGTCAGATAATTTGTCTAATGGCAGGAGTGAGCGTCATGATCTGCACTGCTCCTCTCAGGCTGTTGTGTCCATTGTTGTCGGTCCTCCGCTGTCCCTCCTGTAAAGTGGGACTCAAACAAAGGATCAGCAAGTGTCCAGTCAAGCATTGAGGGGCGGCTGTTAGATCCTCTGTGCCAGATTCCTTAGAGCTTGTAGTTGTTATGGTTTCTGTAACGGCATTACTATGGAGGGCAGCAGAGCTTTTACATATCAATTACCAACTGTAACCATCAGAGTAAGCGAGTTTAAAAGCTCAATTTCATACCACAGATGGACGCATTGTGCTGGAACTCGGTTGAAAACTTAGCGGACGAGTTTGTTCTACATCTGTTGACTCGTAAACTAATGTTTCCGGTACTGAACAAGTTTCAAGTCTTCTTGGATGAAACCAGCAGCTGCTTCCGAGGTTAGACATCGATCTCAGAACGGTTCAGAAAATGTTCAATAGTAACAAAAAGGTTCCAAACTTGTTGTTAACTTGGCATTTGATCGTCTGCAACATGCAAAGCCGGATCCTCTCAGTGCATTTACTGTACGTATTGATTCCAATTGGCGCATTCATGGTGAGTTCTCCCAGAGTGCACTGCCACACTATCTGCACTTCAGAGGGCTGCTCCTGATTCACTTGGCATCGGTGTGTTTAGTGTAGATCGATGCAGTATAATCTTCCCAAAACGCTGAGCTCCTTTGGCCGAGTCTCTCCCCTCGGTCTGCACTGCGTCCACGCCGCCGCCGCCACCGCCGCTCTTCTTTCAGTCAGACCTCTGTGTTTGTTCGACTCCCTCTGACAACAAGGTCAGCGGCGTTGCCCGGTAATTGTCCTAACGGCCTGCGTACCTGTTGGGTGGAGGCGAGTAATGAGAGTTTTTCATTACGGGCGGGACGGGTGAGTGCGCCTGGCAGATGCTGACAGGCAGCAGATGTGTAAAGTTGGGGGTGATTTGTAAAGGGGTCAACCGCATCACAGAGGAGATGGAGAGCGGCGACGGGTGGGGTAAATTACAGCGAGGGACACTGTCAGTCATGGAGCGCCCCTGTCACAACAAGGTAAAGGTCAGTTCAAGCGCTAGAACGTCCAGCGCCGTGCGGGCGTGCGGGCCGAGCGAGCAAACTCTCATCACGCCATTACGGTTTAGTGGAGGCGTTTAGCTCAAACGTTGGTGGGTTTGACATGAAAGCCTGCAAAACATCCATTTCTATGTGTGTGTTTGTTCTCACACTGCGGCGTCTGAAACCCTGCATTCACACACACACACACAAGTTTATGAGATGAGACGCTCCTGAAGGAAACCAGTGACTCCTCTTGATCTGTGTCTCATTAATAAAACCACAGACCAGATGCACGACTTTCCTCAGGCGTTCACACACACACACACACACACACCCACACACACACACACACACACACACACACACACACACACACACACACACATGCAACATGCAATACCTTACAGTGGAACTCTGGCCATTTTACAAAAGGTCAACATGTGTAGGTTATTTATGTCTGAACCTGGTCACTGACATTTGAATGAACCCTGATTGATCCATGAGACTTCATCAGTGCAAACACAGACGTTAAGCAGCTCACAGTCACGCCAAAGCCACACATGTCTCCACAATCCCCAAACAGAAGAACTGTGCGGTGCTAGAAAGACGGCGGCACCTCCTTCTAAACTCAATTCTCTTCAGGTGCTAACATGTATGCAGAGTAAGCATGTATACATCTAGCAAACACACAATATCGCTCTCATTTTGGCGTATAATATCTCTCTGCAGCTCTGCTCTGGCTTGCCGCCCTGTAACCCTGCAGGTAGTTCAGCCCGTACATGAGGAGACACGTCTCTTTTGGCCGTCCCGTCCTCTCTCTGCTCTGCGGGGACACGGGAGCAAACGGAGCCAGAGAACACGGAGCTGCTGCTGCTGCTGCTGCTGCTGCTGCTGCTGCTGCTGCTGCTGCTGCTGCGGCGGCGGCGGCGGCGGCGGCGGCCTGCTCACAGCTCTGTGCTCCTGGCATCTGCACTGTCACTCAACATGAGCATTGATTAGCCATTGTTCTGAGAAGGTCACATCATAATTCATTAACAATAATTAGTCCCGCAGTGCCACCTGCACTCCTTCTCTCGATTGCCCTGTTAAATTACGAGCAACCATCACGCTTCACGCGTGGAACAATGAAGATGTATCCGCAACGTAAAGGCAAGAGCTATTAGTTACATTATTTAAATGGACCCGTTTAAACCTGGGAGCTGTCTTTATGAAGGGCAATTAGGCTCTAACTATAATTGATAATTTGTGCTAATTACAATTAGGAAATATAAATAGTGAGTGTAGGATGAATCATCATGAGCGTGGCGCCGCCCCGGTGCAGGCGGCGGAGCTGTGATGGAAGCCGGTGCGTCAGGCGGCATCCATCTCCATCTACTGCAGAAACAGCTTGTGTTTGTCCCTTTATATTTCTCCATTGACCGTTATCTCTGTTTTGTTTCTGTGCCCTTGCCAAATAGTGCACAGGGCCGTGAATGTGGAGCGCTGCAGTCAGTGAGCTGCGGCACAGAGGGTCTGGGACGTTACGTATCGCCTAATAATCAATGAAGGGAGCACAGGGACAGTTTACAATTACATCACTGAATGAAGTCCACTGTCTGCTACAGCCTGGATACTATAGGTGTGTGACAATGTGACAGAGCAGAGCAATAAGGCTGCAGTTAGCTGTGGACCGGCACATGGATCAGGATTACACACATTATACACACACACACAAGTTTATGAACTGGCACAAGAGAAAAAAAGGTCAGGTTTAATAATTTCTTCAAAGGTCATCACCAAGCTCCTTAGAATGAAACCAGGCACTTCTGATCAATCATCAATAGCTGCATATTGTTCTGAATCGGAATCAATAATCTGGATTTACTGTTGTTTGTTTGTTGTCCTGTTACTCTTTTAGTCAATATATTATTTGTATGAGAGGTGCATTTTGTTTGTTCGGCCTTGGTGGAGGTATGTGCTCTAATGAATGTTTATTTATTTTAATAAGTAAAAACCTTTTTAGTTAAATTTCAGCTCAGTTCTGTTGTCTAGATCTGTTTAAAATAATATCTAGCACGTTTTCTCCTGGACTTCATTTTACTGCCTTGCCTTTAGGTCACTATGCAGCTTTAACTCCGTGAGCACCAGGTCACATTTCAAATGAAATCCGGGCCTCTGGCTTTGTAATTAGATCCAGATTCTCCCAAGGTCACGGTGTGTGACCTTTGATCTCGCTCTCTCCCGGCCATGGAGATGAAGACGCTGGCTCTAATCTGGCACAGGGACATCGGGAGGACATCAGCTAAGACACAGAGACACAGAGACCCTAAGAGTGGAGCTGCGTCTCTTACAAAGCCTCTCACCATCGGCGCGGCAAAGAGGAGACGCCGGCCCCAGCCACCCACCCACCCACGCCTTCGTCTGCTTAAAGTACACGAGTGCATTGTTAAGTCATCGTCCACATCGATCGCCTGCTGGCCTCTTTGGTCTTGGAGGAGGCAGCAGTCTGATTTAAATACAAATGCCGAGCTGTCTTAGCTGAGCAAACAAACTGATGCAAATGACGGGACCGGCCTCTCCGGTAGGTATGTAGGCATGTTGACTCAGATGTGCTCGTATTAGGCTTTATTGCTTTATTCACCAGGGATTTGAATTAATCATTGGTGTGTGTGAGTGTGTGTGTGTGTGTGTGTGTGTGCATGTGTGAAAGAGAGAGAGAGAGACAAAAAGAGAGAGACACTGCTTTATTACCCCTGTCATATGTAGCCCTCTGCCCGCTCTGCTGTGTGTGTGTGTGTGTGTGTGTGTGTGTGTGTGTGTGTGTGTGTGTGTGTGTGTGTTTAACATTCACAAGGCCGCGGTAATTGTGGTGAAACAAAGTGAGGAGGAAATATTCATGAGAGTAAATGTGGATCCACCAAGCAGGACCGTGTCCCAGTGCTGTACTGCAGAGGAACTACGTACGTTTATAAATAAATGCTTTACAATAACGAATAATACGATGTGGGTGTTATATTATGAACAATTATTTACCATAAGTACAAATAAATATATCAAAGGGTGCAGTTTGTATGAAGCTAACCGTATTTATGAACAGCTGAGTGTTAGATTGAGTTTTGTTGTGGTTGTGGTTTCAAGAAATTTGATATTGATCGTTAAGTATTGAAAAATAGAACAAATAGGTTAATGCTACATTTTGTTTTTCCAGTGCAGTTCTAGATGTAAAATTGCTTCCTCAGTTCCCGTCTTTGTCCCCCCCCCCCCCCCGGTCTGTGTGGCCCCCCCAGTCTGTGTGCCCCCCCTCCCGGTCTGTGTGGCCCCCCTCTTGTGGCAGCCAGCCATTGGTAATTGCTACAGTGAGCGCTGGATCACTGGAGCTGCTCTAATCAATAAAGTCTTCATCAGCCATTTCCCCTGATGATTCTCCCTCATTTCTCTCTTAATTGTTCTTTTTCATCAAACAAGGTCTGTGCCATGAGCGTGTGTGTGCCTGTGTGTGTGTGTGTGTTCCCATGGAGCTTGTGCTCCAGTCCCTCTCAGCGGACTGTTGGTAACAGATTGCTAATGGAAGCCGGGCTGAACACAGCAGAGGAAACCTTTGCCTCCTAACGAGACTGTCACCTCCATGGGAGGTGGATTACTGCTGATCCAGGCTCCAGCTGCCCCAGAGGAGCTTCAACCCTGGCACAGAGCGGGACCACCACCTCAAATAAAGACAGAGATGTGTTCAGGCCACAGCTCAGGTGTGATGGAACACAGACCTGTGAACAACACAGGGTTAATTATCTCCTGTGTTCTTTATAAGCCTGCAGCATGAATCAGTCCAGGCAGATTAGAGGACATTCTATTCAGAGGCCTCCTGAGAAGTTCCACATGAGGAGTTATGAAGGGAAACACCTATTTAAGACACATTAGGTGTTAAGTTTGTGTTTTTCTTTACAAAATTTCTACATTTCTACATTTTTCTACTATATTTCTAATGATGCAACATAAGAACTGATGGAAGGCTGGTGGACATTTTGTTCCATGTTGAGTTGCGGTCGGTTGTCACCTTCATCTTCAGACACTTTTGGCCCATGACTGCCAAAGAATGGGAAATGATTGGGTCATAATTGTTTTCCTTTAACACTTATTGCCCTTCACTGCCAGTAAAACCATGAGGGTGCTCCGTGTGCCCCAGGGGGAGGGGCCACGGCTTTCATACCGCTCCCTGCAGGCTACGGGCGGCTGTCTGGCCCTGCAGGCATCACCGACCATGTGGAGCATCCAACACACCCATTCTGCTCTGATCAAGAGGTGCAAATGGGATTTCTCTTTACAGTCTCTAATATATTTATCATTTTAAGGGGCGACGCCGGGTCCAGAGATTAGAGAGACGTTGCAGACATCGATGCACATTAACAATTCTTCACCAAATACCCCAAATGACCCTGGATTGAATCAATGGTTTTAGCATCCTTGACTCAGTGGACCATCAGCCAGAGATCCTGTATGTTATTATCTGATCCTAATAAGATATGATGAGGCCCGTCCCTCAAATTAAAACGGCCTCTGATTGATTTAACCTTCCTGAGTTCACACCAGTATATAGAATAATAAGGCAGAGAGAAATTGATGGCTCTCTCTATGTGTGTGTGTGTGTGTGTGTGTGTGTGTGAGTGTGTGTGTGTGTGTGTGTGTGTACCTGCTGTATGTTGGTTCATGATGTTATATTATCATTTATATTACAGTATTCCTTAATATTAGAAGTTAAAAGATAAAAGAATACAGATGATTCTTTGTATTTATTTATTTTAAGTTAAATCCTGTGAGCTTTAATAAGATCTAAATGAGAGACGCCCTTAGCTGAGCTCTGAGTGAGGAGCTCTGGTATTCATGCTGCAGCGGCTCTGTGCCAAAACAATAAATACGCCCTTGATGAATCCGTCCCTCCCCGCTGGCCGTCTTTATATTACACATGATGATTTATGGAACTTTTAGGGTTGTTGACTTACAAGCCTTTACGGAGAAAATTAGATTTGAGTTGTCTAACAGCCGGGCCACTCATCTCCTCAGTAAACTGCCGTAGATTGAGCCGCCGTGGGTTTTATCGACATATCCCATTACTGAAGTCTTCACCTTTTATGACCATTTCCATAAATTCTGTCCGGGGACAATGGCCGCTCTCTGTGGGCTGATGGAAAGATCATCTCAGGTTTGTCGTTTGACGCTTCAACACTCACTCACATGCACTGCTATATATACACACACACACACACACACACACACACACACACACACACACACACACACACACACACACACACACACACGCACACTGACGGGCTCATACACGAGATGCCCCCCGGTTCAGTGATGAAAAAGGTTCAGACGTGAAGGGAGAGGACGAGGAGTGTAGAATGAGTTTACAGATGATGAGAGTCAAAGTCCAGGTCAATCTGTATTTACAGCTCAATCACTTAACAGATCCGGCCTCTGTGTTGGTCCTCTATCTATCTATCTGCCTGCGTGACAGAAGCCAGTATAAGGGACACAGAGGGTCAACCAATAGGGCCTCTGGGACATGGAGAGCACAGCCAGGGGCGTAGCTGGGAATAATGGGGCCGGGGCACGGGAGAGGCCCCCGATTTAAGACAATCTGCCCCCAGGCAACTGAAGAATACCTCCACACAGTGACTCATCAGATTCCTGTAATGATCAATATGTTTAAGAAAAAGGCAACAAATCTTTGTAAACCATTTTTTTTTTTTTTTTAAATCAAAGTTGCTTTTTCAAGGAGAAACTTCTTATTTTTTTTTATCACAGTTTATGAAAAAAGAAGTCAAGAAAATGGAGAGAAATGTTCATATGAAACCCTCTCAGGCCTCAAGTCCTCTGTTCAGTCACCAACATTCCTAGTTTGGTCTCTTTGGGGGCCACTTCTAGTCTTTGTACATAGAACAGAACTCCTGCTGGTCTCATTTCCCTCTATCAGGTTTATAGGGGGAAACATGTTCAGGGACCCGGAAAAAGCATTCAGGCCCAACATTCAGTCTCCTCCGCCTGCACACTCTGGGTCCTGGGTCAGGATCGCTCAGTCATCTCACGACCGGGCAAAGACCGTGTGCTCCTCGGCTGATGTAACTTTATAGACTGTGAAGATTACAGATAGATCAGTTAAATGTGTGATGTTGCTGTGGGAAGCTTTAGGAATGTCTAATCCAGAGAGAGTTTCTACATTTTCCTTCCTCATTATGTTTCTTTAGTTTACTAACACATTCACAATATTTCTTCCGTAAATTTTCCTGATTATATTAAAATTCTATGACAAATGCTCACCAGCTCTACAACCGACCTCTCACACTGTGGAAGGAGTGCCTGTGTGTGAGATTGTTTGATCAGTAGAGGGCGCTCTACCCTCAGAGATCTCAACAGTCCAGTCTACACATGATGAACTTCCTTTCATCTGCATGTTTTGTGATTAATACATAAATAATCATAATTATTGAGGCCATTCAAGCTTATTGAAGTATGTGTTGACCTCCACTGTTTCAATGAAATACTGAACGAAACAAAATATATCAAATATAATTAATATTTAAGAACCGGACAACATCAGGAAGCCCTGAAAGCTCAAAGTCACTCTGGTCATAATCATCAATATCAAGTTGTTCTATTGGTTGACCCTATTGGTCATTTTTGGAATACAATTAGTGTTTGAGTAGCTCTCGTCTTCTTGGCTCATTAAAAAGGCATTATAGCGCCATCTGCTGGTCAGACACAGGAAGGAGTCAGAATGAATGATGTGAGCAAATGTCCTACTGAATAAACACAAATAAATACTTAACCTTTACACGTTACTCAGAATGCTCATCTACTGATCCGTGTTTGTGTGTTAACGTGTGTGTGTGTGCATGTGTTTGCGTGCCTCTGCGTGTGTGTGTGTGTTTGTGTGTGTGTGTGTGTGTGTGTGCGTGTGTGTATGTTATTTTGGAGGCCTTTATTAAGTGTGAGAGCCATTGGCAGCACAGTTTGTTCCTTGGAGCCAGTGAAGAGTGTTTTGCAACACCCTGTGAAATGATTACTGGCCCTGACAACGACTATTAGAAGATGAGTCTCTGATAGAAAGGTCATGGAGGGGTTGTCAAAGGAGTGATACACACACACACAGGCACGCACGCACACACACACGCACACACACACACACAAGGACACGCAGCGCTTCCCCGTCACCTGTGTTTGTTAAACATTAGCAGTGTTATTCTTGGTCACTTCAGATGGTAGTTGAAAGAAGACTAACTGCCATATTGTTGTTTAGGTTGTACACACTCTCTCACACACACACACACGCACACATACACCACTATCTCCTCTGACACAGGCTGTGCTCAGGTTCAAAGAATGTTAGCTTGTGTATCCCACACAGCTGCCCCTCACGCAGCCTGCTGAGGACTCATCACTGGGCTTACTGGTTTGGTTATGGCTTCTCAGATTTCCTGTTCTTGTCCCATGCAGGCATGCAGAGGAGATACACTCGATCACAGTCTGATCGAGTGACGCATTTAGAGAGGAGGCTGTGAGTTTCCATGCACATATTAAGTATATTAAGGTTTTTGTGAAGTGTTGTTTATTTGTTTGAGGTCAGACTCCAGATCAGAGAGGATCTGCTTACGTCTTTTCCTTTGTCCTTCATGCAGAAGTGTTTATGTAGCTTGTATTAACCACAGCCTTTCAAACAAATGGAAAAGGACTGGTTAAAACAAACAAACCAAACAAGCACAGCACAGCACAGTGAGCACTGGAGGCCACGATCTGCTGCAGAAACACAGGAAGAAACTAAAAAGGATCAACGTAAAACTCCACTCTTCCCTCTATTTCATAGCTTCAGGAGGTTCTGGAAGAGCTGTAATCATCGCTTTGAATGAAATGCATTTGTCAGGGTGAATTTGGGGGAAATGGTCTGAGTCTGACTGCATCAGTGTTGTTTGTATGCCTTATGCGAACAGGCAGAAAGGCCCTGAGGGAACATGTGGGAACGTGCTGACAAAGTTGTTCTTCAGCCTGGAAGGAAGGACGGATGGATGGATCTGTTGCTACTTTCCTCCCCCTGCATGCTGTATAATTTTATATCTTCAACCGGGGGACGGATGACGCGTCCATCAAGCCTGGGAGAGGCTGGAGAGGCTGGAGAGGCAGAGGGAGCAGCTGGATGAAGGTGCTTAGGGAGGAGGATGTCTGGACGCTGCTGCCTGTCTGAGCCACAGTGGCAGATGATTGATGGATCCATGTGTGAAGTACAAATTCAAAATGGATGGACAGACAGAGGATGGTTTAGTGCTCTCGTGGTCTAAGCCAGGTCGCTCAGCTGCAGTACTAGAAATTAAAGAGCGAGATGGATTCCAGTGGTAATCCTTTGCAGTATTTCACTGTTTCTCTCATTAACATTACACGATCTCCTCTCCATTCTTCAGAGGGACATTAAAGGGATCCATCTGTCCGGAGATGCTTCCCAGACTGGGCTGTGAGGCGTTGCACAAGAGCGTCCACTCCTGCAGGCTTTCTTATCTCAGCGGAGCTCATATGGAGTTCAGATTTATGGAGCTTCTCGGAGGAGGGAATGCAGAGCAAGATGGCCGACCTTGACAGATTCCTTCATTTCAGTGTTGAAGGTGAAACTGCAGGTCAGCGTTTCTCCTTTTTCTTGTTCACTGGCAGGATTCGCAGAGAACAAATCTCACGGAGATTTGCAGCATAAAACTGCCACTGATGACATCATTCTGTTGCATTTTTAAGATTTATGTTGGTATTTCTACACGGATAAAGACATTTCAAGCTAACTGTAGCACCGATCTATGAAAGTCTGAAGGCCTGAAAAACGTTTGAATGGTTTCTCTGCAGGACAGTGGAAGTGGATGGATGTGTCTTTTTACACATTAAAGCATTGCAAAGATTCCAAAATAGAGCCCTAAATGAAAATAAGAGCCCCTGAATCTCTACATGTAGCCTATATTAGTTTACCCTCAGCCATCAAGTTCATCCCCTCAGACTTAACTTTAGGCCAGATGATACACATCAGCAAAGTGTGTCATCATCAGGAAGAACAGGCAAGATGATCACATAATGATCCATGGCTCAGTTATGAACCAGAGCTCAGTTTAAACTCTAACAGTCCTCTGCTACTTCCTGTTTTCCTTCCTTTCACTTGTGAATTCACTGTCAATCTGAATACCTTGTGAGGAATCTTCCTAGGTTTTCATTTGCACACTGAGACCTCCTCCCCATCCCAGCAGATAAGCGCTGGCTTCCTGCAGCCTTCCAGGCGAGCAGCCACAGGGTCCCAGACCGACACACACACACACACAACCACACAGAGCAACAACAAGGAGAGAGAAACGGCCATAAAACCCAGAGCCACAGGCTGAAAATATGAAGCTCTGTCGTTGTTCTCAACCACCGCCAGCGTCATCCTCCTCTTTCTCCTTCTCACGACCTCTCTCATCCACGTCCATGAAAGATTTTACTGCATTTGCATGTCTGACCTTTCAATGGGCCTACCTATGTAATTATGGAACAATATAGATAAAGGCGACACAAAGGGCAGGATCCGTCCGGCTCGTTTGGCTGAATGGCGTTCTGGTTCTGTGCCTTTGAGAGGGATGTTCTCTGTGTCTTTATATAATCCTTATGCTGCCTGGATTGTTTTGTGTTTTCTTTGGCTCGGGCCCAAGTCCCTACTCAGTAATCAGATCAGAATCTCAGTGTAAACAGAGGGAGTTGCCGGCCTACTTGCTGTCATCAGCTGCATATTATGACAGGGCTTTGTCTCGCTGGATAACGACGGTCCTCTGGCTGTCTTGTACACATGAAGCCAGACACACAGTGGCAGAACGGCATTCTGTGCCAGGGTTTCTCCAAAGTCTGTTGGAGGAGCATTGCCCGGGGCAGTTAGTAAACATACACATGGTTAGAAACCCGCAAAATGGCTAGAAAGACTCACAATGTTGTGCTTTTCTTGCAGAGAATATGTTGTGGTGTGAGTTTGACTTCTATAAATATGTATTTATTTGAGAACAAGCTCACAAAGGAACCCGACAGCGGCAATTTGTGTTCTGTACACATAAATGTAGGGAGAAGCGAAAACATCTGCCTCTCTCACACACACACGGGGTGACAAATACACAACTACACACACAAACAGCAAACATTGATATTAGCGGAGGGATTGACTGCTCATGTGTCGCCTCCATCTTTGTTTGTTTTGTTGAACCTCTGGTGGATTCAGGCTCCTACTTCTTTACATCACATGTTTAGAGCAAGAATTCCAAAACAATACCATTAAAATGTACTTAAGTATCAGCAGTAAAAGTATTCATGGTGAGGTTAGGGGTCACTGTCACAGGGGGAAACGGGGTGTGAGCCTTGAAATCTAGGACTGAGCTTCAATGCAGTTTAGAGTTACTGTGTTGAGTTCTTCTGTTTGTGTTATTTAAAATACAAGTCCAGCGCATTGTAAAGGTAAATTCTGTACTTTTTACTCCCCTACATTCATGATAACACATGGAACTAAGCTGTAACACCAGCAGTACTTTGACTCATAGAAGTATCAGTGGTATACTGATGTATGTCTACTCTCTCTCTCTTATTGATATCAGGGCCGAAACCTCTCTAATGAACTTCTGCTTCCTCTGTCATGATTGTGCGTCTCTTTTAAACACCATGTCAACGTCTTCATTCTTTCAGACGCACCTGTGTGTGTGTGTGTGTGTGTGTGTGTGGAGGTGACATCCTTTGTATCACCTTGTTCTCACAGTATAACTCATCTCTCTGACCCTCCACCTCTGCCCTATAAACACCCTTCTTCTCCCCTCACCCTTCCTCCCACTGCGGACCTTGACTCATGCACCCCAGGGGCCACCCAAAGTGAAAAGGCAGACACCCCACCCCCACATCTACTCGCCCCTGACCCCCTAAGACCACAACAGGAACCACATTCTTTCCTTTGTGGTCCGTCTTTCATCCTTCTCCAGTGCCGGGGCACCAGAAATAACCTGCCAGCAGCATTGTGTGGCAAAGACGCCTTTTGTTTGGGTCGTGCCACAACGTGCTGATAACGTAAACACACCGCATTCTCTCTCTCTCTCTCTCTCTCTCTCTCTCTCACTCTCTCTCTCGTTCTTTCTCTCGTTCACTCTCTCTCTCTCTTTCGTTCTCTCTCACTCTAACTCTCTCTCTCGCTCTCTCTCTCTCTTGATCACTCTCACTCTCACTCTCGGTCACTCCCCCTCGTTCACTCTCTCTCGTTCTCTCTCTCTCATTCCCTCTCCCTCCCTGCCAGGGGTGGAAGAAGCTCGGCCTGCTTTTCCTTAGTAAGAGTATCAGATGCCATAATAGGAAAAAAATTATAAAAATAAAATATTAAATAAAATCACCAAATAAAAAATAAATGGCATGGGTGAAAATAAAAATAAAAAAATCAAATGATATAATTCCTGAGTAAACTCCTGCATCCTCACCTGGTTTCATAAACTTCTTCATAACTAAATCATAAATTTCTATCACTTCCTGAAACTCTTTACGTATCAAATCACTGTTAAATTAAAAGGAAATTCACAAAAGTGTACCTAATAACCACAGGTGAGTGATACTGCGTGTTTCCTGGTGAGTTTCATGTACAGTATGTACTAACATGGAGCCTGTCTTTATGTCCCTGTCTCTCTCTCTGATCTTTAATACTTAACGTGGATATGCAGGTGTTCTTTTAAGGAGTCAGGAGTGTCAGGTAGAGCCTGGAGCCGTTCCCTTTATGGACACGATTGTGTGCGTCGAACACGCCTAGATTTACTTCTATAGCCATTATTTTCTTTGCCCGTTAACGTACCTTTTGATTTGATCCTTGAGGACAATGAAAGATGGGAGCTTCCTGCAGTCACACACATGCAGCTGCCATTCCTGTTGACCCAGAGGCAGCAGCCAGCCAGGCAGAGTGAGACAGGACCTGACAGGACAAGACAGTGTGAGGTGTGGTGTGTTTATCTTTTAGTTTAGCTTCCTTCATTACATGCGCCCTTCCTGCATTACAGATAACCGCTTGGAATGGCTGTAAACACCAGTGTGTTCCTGCAGACACACACCGTCTATGCACCGTCTATGTGTGTGTGTGTGTGTGTGTGTGTGTGTGTGTGTGTGTGTGTGTGTGTGTGTGTGTGTAACGACGTGCCCATTAATGCCACAAGCTCCTATAGTCAGAGCCTGAAAGACACTATTTACATTTATTCAAGTGATGCACTCAACGCAAGTACAAGTCTGAAGTGCTGCTGCTGCTGGAATGTTTCCCTTTTCTCCCCACTTTACATTAAAGAGAGGAATGTACTTCTATTTCTATTTAAACATGATATAGGGTCATAAAATATTGACATTAAATGAAGAGAATTGCCTTTTTTCACTCTGGAATGGTTTTGCATACACTTAGATTCATAATCATAATTAATGTGGGACCCATTTCTCATACCAGCAATATCATACATGTAGTAATACTAAAGAGACTGTAGGGCTGCATCTCATGGTGTTGTGTTCACTGCATGTGTTGTTGTATGAGGTTGTGCAGCAGAATAAAGAGAGCTGAGCTCCTCTAATTGTCAAAGCATCCCGGTAATCATCCTTAAACTTTGCAAATTCATCCTAATGAAGTGTTAACTTCACTTGGCTGTTGTAGCAGAGTTGTGATGTGTGAACCCAAGCCCAGGATGTGACGCGTTTATGTGGGTTCAAAAGAGTTGTGTGTGTGTACACGGCTTTATTGAATCACCAGCAGCAGCAGTGGAAACAGACAGAGAGCAGATGGAGCTGAAACCTTACACCACAGTGTGGAGGTGGAGGAGAGCTGGGCCTGATAGAAAGCAGCTCAACCTGTTTAGATTCAGCCGCTCATCTTCTAAAATGATGTAATTGTGAGCAGGCCTCGGCCTCCGTATCGTCTTTGACTGGCTAATGGAGGACGAGTGTTTGTTTTGCATGTCAGTCACTCCCTCCCTCGTAAAAACCCACAATTTCCATGTCGGTGCTGAATTCTTTCTCCCAGTCTGACACTCTCTGTTGGACAAACACCTTCATGTGATCCAACGGCTCCACGCCGCCGGTTACTAGGTGGCGTTCAGGTAATTCCAACAATCCTGAGAGGAAAATAACAGTCATCCATAACAAACAGGCTGCGCCACAAGCCTGGAGTCCGGCCAATCACCAGAGAGACGCACTCTCACACTGCAGACACACAACCTGGAGAAAATCAGGTGAAGAAATCTGCCATTGCAGTAGGATTACATCAGTGAATCAGCACAAATCATGGCCGTTTGTTATGTAAACTAGTTCCCCAGATACAAAGAGACAGAGGGTAACATCCACCCCCTTCAGCAGACAGAAGGGGCCAAGCAGTGACAAGCAATGTAAGAACAGAGAGACAGGAGAGTCAAAGCTGATGAGAAAAGAAGGAAAAATACAATCGACACACATCTAAAACGCCCCCGAGCTCCTCTGGCGCCCTGTGCTGCACATACACCTGCAATTCTGACAGCTCTCATCCTTCAGGCGCCACAACAACACACTCTGAGACTGGCTTTCCTCCAAAATGTGATGTGTGGGAGGGAGGGAGGGATCTCTGCCTCGCGTCCCAAACATGAAACCGTCTGAATAGAAGGAAACGCTCGGTAAATATTTAGATACGCCTAAATTACAGATATGTAAAGATCACAAAGTGTGTTTACACCCCGAGTCTGTCCAAACACAGGAGTGAACATCCAGTAAGTTCTGCTTTCATGTCATTACGGCTGCAGCTTTTTAAAAAAAAAAGTGGTGAGGCCGAGAGGAGAAGGAGGCAGAGAGGCCAGATGACACAGATTTGAAAGCACTTTGTGGCCGGTGTTGGCAGCTGGATAACACGGCTATAGCTCCCATGGTATGCACCAGGGGGAAGATAAAATGAAGGGAAAGAAAATTAAAGAAAAGGAGGAAATTGCCTTTAAATGAAAGCGCCCTGGTCTGTAAACAGGTCTGTGGAGCCTCTGGAGCCTCTGGAGCCTTGGCGTTGAGATTAACGACTACATGTTTGCCATTCTTCCAGAGCAGGAAACAAATTCTGATCATCTCACCGCACAAGAGATCAAACTGGGCGGCGAGAAAAGGGGAAAAACTTCTCACAATGGAGCTCCAAACACCGATAACTTCCTCGTGTTTATGAATAGACGCGTGACGGGAGGGGAGAGACGATCAGACAAGGAAGAAGAAGAAGAAGAAGAAGGTGATGCCAGTGAATGATAGTGAAAACAGAAAGCAGAGATTAGAGCTCAAAGAGTTCTTCCCTCAGACTCTCCCGACACCTAATCCATCTGTCCCTGCTTGCCCGTCCTCCAGAGGCCGGACAGTAGACACAGATGTCTTCACGTGGTACCGCTTTGTTCTGCACGTCTTACATAAGAGCCGAGCCGAGTCTGGACGTCGTAAGCTGTCAAGAGACGAGGAGAACTCAACCCCGACGGAACAATGAACACATTCACCGAAGGCCAGGACAATGTGGATCCTCACACGTACCTGACATACGTGTTGATCTAAGCTCATGAGCCCTGTGGGTGATGTCATGGAGGATCAGGACGCTCCCGGGAACAGATCGGCCTCTTTCTTCTTACAAAACAAAGAAATAATCTCACACAGTACTTTAGTTTTATTCCTAATTAAAGCTGGTAGAAACCGTTCCTCTGCTCTCCCTTTAAAACAGCATCAAACGCATCTGAACCAATGATCTTAAACCCGTCTGTTGGAAAACAAAACAAGGTTTCTCCCCAGTTAAACTCTGAGCCTCTGAGCGTTCATCATTCAGAGCAAATGGACTCAAAGCAGCAAAGTCGTTTTTTAAGCTCTAAATCACAGATGAGTTCAAGTTTAAGGTTCAGTCGGTAAATCAAGTCACCACACACGCCCGCGGTTTGACTCATGGACGTTAAAGCAACATCTTGTGTTTGTCCACAGATCATCAATTTCAAAAATGTCTAATTTACAACTTTGTTTACAAAAATGAGCATCGTGAATGAAGAGAAGATATGAACATGTTACATTTGGATCTGTGTGTGTGTGTGTGTGTGTGTGTGTGTGTGTGTGTGTGTGTGTGTGTGTGTGTGCGCGTGTGCGCGTGTGTGTGTGTGTGTGTGTGTTCATAGAAAGCCTCCATAAATGTCAGTGTGTCTGGAGGCCTGTGTGTGTGTGTGTGTGTGTGTGTGTGTGTGTGTTTTCTGTCTGTGTGTCTGGCAGCTCGGTGCCTCGCCTCTCACGCTCTCATGCCAAGATCCCTTTTTCCTGCTGTTCTTTTCTTCTCTTCCTCTTTTTTCTTTTCCCTCCTCCTCCTCCTTCTCCCTTGTTTCCCTCTTTTCGCGTCTTTGCTTGTTTACGTTTCGGCCCGTGGCGGCGGCGTCGTTGGCTCCTTTCCTTCACCCTCTCCTTTCCTCTCCTCTCAGCAGGGCAGAGCTCTCGGGGTTTCGGAGCTCCGCGTCTGTGTCGGGGGGGTCCCTGGAGAGCGGCGCTGCCATAATAGCCGGGTGGAGCGGAGCGGGCCGGCTCACAGGAGGCAGAGGGAATCGCATGCTATGGGGCTTTCCAAACCCCAAACTCCTTACAAGGCCTTTAGAGACGTCTCTGCGCTGCTTTTACCCATATTTGCCCCAGATGACAAACCAATCCAATCATAGGATGAAGGACAAAGGTTGAAGTATGTCTCTGCGGGCCGAGCGGCTTTCTCACATTGATGTTTGGTAGAAAAACAAAAGTCTGTGGCTCGTCTTGCAGCGCCGTAAATATGCAGAACAGAAGTTGTTGAATGTTGGAGGTTTGTGTTACATGTCTGCATTCTTGCTTCGGTTCAGCCGCTTTGATTCGATTCAACCGGCTCTGATATTTCACAACTTCTCTTCCCCTTTTATGAAGAATCGTATATGCTGGGAGTGTGTGTGTGTGTGTGTGTGTGTGTGTGTGTGTGTGTGTGTGTGTGTGTGTGTGTGTGTGTGTGCACTCTCCAAAACAAGAAAGACTCTCCTGAAACAAGATCCAAGCTGTTACAAATCCATATGAAACTATAGAAAGTCAAGTTAAAGAGGCGTGAAACTCATTTTTGGGGTTAATCTCTCTAAAATAGGGCTAGAAATGTTCAAGCAGAGGCTGAAAAAGTGCAGTCCGCCATATTTGAAGCTTCCTTCCTCAGTTTGTTCAGTGCATCAATCTGTGTGAAGCAATCGAAGCCATATTTGTGATAATAATGTCAAACATGTAATCTTCCTTTTACTTATGTCTCTCAGACTGAATGAGTCCAATGGAGTCCAATCATCATGACTTTAAGAGTCAGAGGTTCTTGATAAGACTGTTTTCCTTGGGTGAAGAGAGTTGAAACAGTTGAATCATCTTTAAACCGAATCCAGGGACTTTCTTGGATTCCTGTTGTTGCAGAGCGGCGGCCTGCAGAGGAATCCTGCGATACGGCCGTAAATCTTGAAAGGAAGCTGATAAATTGGAGCGGCGGTGACAGTTGGACTTCCTCCCCTTGGAATGGACTTTGCTCCCTAACCTTGGGAAAGAAGTGCCACGTGCTCGGGAGAGGAGGGATCGGGTCGGGACCGCTGGGTGATGGAGTGCAGAGAAGGAACCAAAGGAGAGAAGACCGCCCCCCACACACACACACACTCCCTCTGCCTCCCATCCCTTCATCTCTGCAGCACTGATGACGAGTGTGTATGTCAGAGGAAGGGAGGAAGAGAGGAGTGATCGACGGAGGAGGAGAAGGAAACATCCAAATCTCAGACAGGCGTGAAGTTCATCCACCGACTCATTCTGCTCCGTACGCAAACACCGACTGGCTCGTACTCCGCCACGGCGCTGTTTGATCGCTGAGAGGCAAAGTCGTACAAAGACTTGGAATGCACACGCTGCGCAAACACGGGAAGAGGCCTGGAAGGTCTGTGTGTGTGCTCTCTCTCTCTCTCTCTCTCTCTTTCTCTCTCTCTCTCTCTCACACGTAAACCTACAGGGAGACTGGTACAACACACTGCAGTCCTGCTTTGCTCGCCCACCCGTCGTTGTCTTTACTGTCCCTCACTCTCACTCAGATGATGGCACAAACATGATAAACACATCCAGCCATTTCACACAAATGAGGGTGTGTGTGTGTGTGAGAGAGAGAGAGAGAAAGAGAGAGAGAGAGAGAGAGAGAGAGAGAGAGAGAGAGAGAGAGAGAGAGAGAGAGAGAGAGAGAGAGAGAGAGAGAGAGGGTGTGGGGTGTTCTACATCTGCTTTTGTTTTTGACAGATGACTGATTATCAGTCACTTTGTTTACATGCACTCAATAATATGTTCCATACTGTGATTAAGTCAAACATGTGATTGATCCATTAACCAGTACAGAACTAACAGAATCCAGTTCATAGGAGTCCTGGGAGTAAGAGATCTACTTTGATTCCTGCTGATTTCAGTCCCATTATGCTGAATTATTTTTGCCTGATTGTATGATTCAAGTTTAAACTATTCCAAGTCCAATTGACAAAAATAGAAAAGGAGGCTGAGGTAAATATACATCCGAGTCTTTTGTTGTTGCCCGGTGCTCGGCCTCGTTCATTCACCCTGACGTCTCATCGCCCATTCAAGTTTTGTGACATTTCAATTTCCAACTTTTGTCATTGCTCCATTGTCTGAATTCTTTTTCCTGTAAGACAATGGTGACAACACCCATATCTCATTCAACCCAGGGCTCGTTAAGTATCCACGGCCACATCAAATGGATTCCGCCTGATAAATGTTTTCTGTTTTGATAAAGCGCAAACGGAGGAGGAACAAACAGGATCTTGGAATGTTGTCAAATCCTGTGGGAGCCCATATCCCTAATGGGGCTTGGTTTAAGTTTTCCAGGTTCCCAGCGAGTACTGACAGATTACTAATCTATCTGAGCCGCTGTTGCTGCTTTGGTGTGGGTCTCTGTCAGGCAGAGGCACAGATTCGCCTGTTTGATCTGCTGGGAAGGAGGCAAATTAGAGCGCAGCCAAATCCTTAGTACAATATCATCGCCTCGCAATTATCGCTTTGCACCTTATTTTTGTTTTGCGTGGAGGCTTCAAAGCCGAGCAGGACGAAGGACCAGAGCTCCTAAATCTCCTCTGCAGGTGAGAACTTTTGGGGTACTTCTACTTCTTCTTATTTTTCTACCACTACATGCGAGACTATCAGTGACTTCAGTTGTGAGCCTACCCGTCGGGCCCACACAGCTGCTCCCTTCTGGTTTACCTTTGACCTATGGGGAGAGGTGGGCGGGGTCAGGAGTCTCGTCCGGTCACGGCTAATCGACCCTGAATCGGTCTGACTACCACCTGTGGCGATAATGGATGTGTGGACGTGTCAGAGGGTCGACCTCTTTGACAACATCGTCCACTTTTGAATGGAACTTGAATTCCCTACATGTTTGCTTTTCAGGTCATTTATGTCTGAACTTGGTTGGAGCCTGCTCTCGGTTGGAGCATTGTGATGATACTTGGCGCTCACTTCAGCTTGTCTGGCCTTTGAATGGATCCATATCCATGGATCCTATCATCTGGAGAACAGTGTTATGATAGAATGAATGAATTGTAAAATCAATTTTGGTCTGGCGCTATATTTCCTCACAATGCCCAGCATGTAACGTATAGTTTCCTGCGTTTCAAGGTAATATCTTATAGGAAAACTCTTTACGAGGCAACAGTGAACACATTTGTATCCGACCCCGGGCCCTGAACGTCACGCAATCGCTCTTGGAGTTTTCTCAACATGTCTGCCAAACGCAATTAATGCCAGTGTGTGTGTCGGCCATCATGTGGACGCAACAACAGCAAAGAGTACCAGAGAAAGTGGGACAATCTAGAAATACTGGAGGAAACTTTGTTCCTTCCCACTTACGTTCCTGGTCTCCACTCGTACTGTTGTGATTCCAGACCAGCAGCTTCTCTGGACGGAGACCAACAGTTTTGGCCGCGACGACCCAGATGTGACTGCTGTGATGAATCGATGCAAGACCAGGGCCGCTGCAACAACATGTCTATTTCAGTCCTCCATTGTTTGGCCTCTCAGTCATCGGCGTGCTTACAGCAGGTCAACAGCCAGTCTCCTGTGTGTGTTACCCACCGCGCACACAAAAGAAAGAGGATTCGCAAAAAACCCCAAAATACGGCGCATGTGTTTCCTCACTCTGCACGTGTACTTCCACCGCCGCGTCACACTGCGCTACTCCCACTTTCCTCTCTTGCTTTCAGTCTGTCTCTCACACACTACACACACACACTGAATGGGAAGTTTTTGGGCGTCATGGCAGCACCTTTCCAAACAGGAGTAAATACCTGACACGCCAACTTGTTGTCAAACGCTCCCAGGTTTGTTGTAGCAGGAGCACTTACAGCAAGATGAAGAGATCAAAGCTCAGAGACGCACTGGACTCGGACGCGCTGCTGTGAACGCCACGAAGGACACCAGCGGCGAACAATGTGGCCATCTGCTCCTCATAAACCCAACATCGATTTACGAGCAACAGTACAATGTCAAGTCTGGGTTTTCAAGGATTTATCAACGAACTGTACTGTTCATCCACAGACTCTAATCAGTCTAATAGGGAGACATTGTTCCTTACTGCTTTGAAGAGTCCATGAGAAGTTTCTCTCAGAATACAAATTTAAGGTCGACTTCAAAATCTGTAATCTCCATATCGATATTCTTCCTGAGCTCTGATGGCGTGAGGTTGTTAAAGGAGCAGTGTGTTGGTAGACGCTGTGGTGATAAAGTGTTGGGTTGCACTCTGTCACCTTTCAGAGGAGATGGAGTCAATCAGTGATATGTGACACTGCCGGCCACCTGTCTAACACCCATAGGTGTCTTCTAACACACACTTACACACACACACACACACACACACACACACACACACACACACACACACACACACTTGCACAAACCCAGCTGCCACAGTGGAGACATGAAGATTAATAGGCCCACCAGCAGAGCGGCCAAAGCACAAAATGTACAATCAGGGGAAGAAAACAAAATGTGGCGTAAAGATCAACCAAGAGATTTGCTTTTTTTTTTAACTGATTTCATTCGACTATAAGGAAATCACACAACCAAATATATACTAGGGTTGATTAGATCAGGAATGTTTGTACAATTAACCCATATTTTCGATGATGATCCGGTTTTACCTCCATATTTGCCTTTTCCTTAACAGGTCTATGGGCCTTTGAGTCCAGACTGAAGTTAAGCTTGCCACAATAAAAGCATCTGAAACCCCAAATAGAACTGTGTTATGTTATAAGGACGGTGATGTCTTGTAAAATCTATTTCCTTTACTGGTGCTGTTCTTCCTTACGGCACCCTGCATGCAAACCTGCACAACCTTCTCTCAGCTACTCCACGTTACAGACGACATCACTCAAGAGATTTCCTGCAGGATTTCCACCCATGACCAACAAAAGCAGATGTTTCAGGGTAAAATCTGGCAGGAAAACATCTAGTTTGCAACTAAACTCATCACTTCAGGCAGAGTAGCCTTCACAGGCTTTTCAACATGTTCCATGGATCCATACGTGTCCGTTCTGAAGTCTGTGAACGTGCTGGAGTATTGCTGTTGGTGTTTCTCATGTAATCGAGGCCAAAGCAGCCCGGGAGGCTGTACATTTGTGGCCTTTCCTCTCTCCCTGCGTCTGCGTTTGCCAGCCCTAGCTACAATACTCACTATTTATAGCCCGTTTGCCTCAGATATTAACTCTCTCCCACGTAGCTCGCCACTTCCTGCCAGAGAGGAAATGTGTGTTTGTGTGCGGTTCAATGACCTTTGGCAGCGTCGAGTAGCCACACTGCTGTTGATGGCAAAGAGATTTGTGTTTCCAGCCTTTTGTGTCAAGTCGAAGGGTTAAGGTGTGAACAGATGTTTAAGCCTCTCACCAGCAGAACACATGCCAGCTTTTACAGCTTCAACCACTGAATTAAACCTTTAGTCCTTCTTTTCTCCTCCTTCGTCTCAAACTGGTTGGAAAAACTGAAGAAGGGAAAGTGACAGCTATAAATACACTTTTTTCCAGGCCAGGTGACAGGTTGCTTACATACACAGGCACAGCACAGCCTCGTATCTATTTTCAGGCCCTTTGAATGTGTGTGTGTGTGTGTGTGTGTGTGTGTGTGTGTGTGTGTATGTTCGTGTGCGTGTTTGGGTGTGTGTGTTTGAGGGTGTGTTTGTGTAATCCAACACCTCCAGGGTTGAGATGTTAAGATGTTTCGCCATCGAAGGGAAAGCAGCAAACTGTCAGGAACATCCTGTTTTGGAGGTAAACACGGTGCAGCAGCAGCCGTGTTTTCCTCCCCACGCTGCAAAAACAATCTGTCTTATCACTTGGATTCAGCGATCAGCCTCCCCAGTGGGGCAATAACAAGGAAGATATCCATTTTTAATGTGTGTTTAAAGAGAGGGACCCGTGTAGAACTGCTTTCAAAGTAGCAGGTGCTTTGGGTTTGTTTCATCGACTTGGACAGACATTAGAGAGACGTGGCAGGAAATCCCAGGGAGGAACAGGCCGGGCCGTCCGTCTGCCCTCCAGTGGGACGCTTGCTTTTGACATCATCTCCTCGCGCTCACCACTGGGTGACGGCTCGGGGATATTCCACTGTCTAGACTTCCTGCCATTTTGTTTGGTGGCTGGTAGACAACATGACACAGTGCTTGGATGTTTACCTAACAGGTCGTATCCTTTCAGCGGCGTACACTGCTGACGTAGCCGCTGTGGAAGAACTGATGGCAAATTCATTCAGTCTATAAACAATCCAGGAACATCAAAAACACACTGAAGGACGTTCAACACAATGCAGCAGTAATGAGCGGAGCTCCACTGAGAGGCGACACTGGGAGCAAATATGAGAGAACCAACACAATACCTGAAGAATACCTACTGATATGTCAAAACATGACATCATTTACAAGGATTTTCCTACGAAAACTCCCAGAAATGTGACTTACCAGGAGCTAAGAGAGTACAACCATCTCAGGAACTTCCTTTCAGTGTTTCTCTCTGTTGCCTCGTTGCATCAAACATTGAGGTTTCAAGCCCTTAAAAATGATGGAAAAACAAATCTTGATCCTAGTCTAAGCAGCTCTAATGGACATTTGATGCTCTATTTTCCGTAATCATTGTGGTACTTGAAGTGTGGCGGGAATATGGAAGGAACTCAGTGAAGGAACCACGGGATTCCTACTCTGGGTAAAGTAGTTCCTAATTTATTCCAACCGTGACTACCGAAAGCACCTATGAAGTACAAACTGAGGTTACAGCAAAGGAACTCCATTCAGTCTGTAGTTCCTGTGGTTGAGTTACAGTAAAAAAGTCTACGTATACTTAACCAGACCTTTTCCAGAAACCAAGAGGACAATGGCACTAGAAAAGAACAATTATCAATAAAGGTTTTGAGCTAAGTAGCTGAAAGTAAACAAGTAGCCAGGGTGCAGTTTGTCCATTTATTTCATGTCCATTCTGTTCAAAGAAAGGACTCGAGTTCCTTCTCCTTCACAAACAGGTCATAGAAAACTTAGAAAAATATACATTGATATTAGAACTGAAAACTTGAAATTCAGTGTTTAATTCAAATATACACTTTGCATATTAAGAAACTACAAAACAGGTGAGAAAAGGTGGCTTCAGTTGTGGCAGGTTTGTTTGGAGAGCAAAGCGCGGCAGAGGAAGGCACCACATCCAAACTCCTCTAAAGCTGACGGAGCCTCTACATTCAGCACCTTCAGGTTTCCCTTGTGCGCACAAAAGATGAAGAGAAAAGGTCAAGGGCAAGTCTGTTTTCTTCCTGTCATTCAAGCCTCCCCGTTTCATCCCGTCCTCCAGGTCCCATCGTTCCTGTCAAAACAAACCGGGGGGCTACATACAGGCGAGCCCGGCTACTGCTACAGTACTACAAAGCTACAGTTAGCCCACTTATGGAAAGGTCATCGGGTCGAAGAAGGCAGCGGGGAGACTGGAGGATTCTCTTAAGACTGACCCTCGCTTTCCCACTCCTGAGTTAAGCTGCATACCAAACTAACGCTTGTTTGATTCAGACAGTAAGAACGTTCAAGGCAAACACGTCATTAAGAAGCCAGCCGCCCACCTTCATGTCCAACACACTCCGTCTCTATCACCTAGATCGCTTTCCGCATGTCTTTCCAAATAGTTCTCCTCTCAGAGTTCATGTTTTCACTCGTTATCCTGTAATTGATATATTCCGGACATCGGGCATTTAAAATCTCCTATAATATGTTCAATTTCTTTCAATCTGGTCAAGGTCCAGCTCTCCCCCGAGCTGGAAGATGTCCTTCCCACAGTCACCCTTCCAGAGGGTGCGTTTACCGCCCATGATGCCTACAGGAGACCCAGGCCTGGAGTCTACGCTACATGCAGAGTCGCTATCTAGCTCTTCGTAGGAATCCTCCTCCTCCTCCTCGTTTCCTGTCAGGTCCTGGCGAGTCTCCAGTCCCAGCTCGGACATGGAGGAGAAGTGTGAATCTGGCTGGCCGGTGGTCACAAAGGAGGGAGGGATCAGGCCCAACTGGCTGCTGTCAGCGGACGAGATTCCAGGGCAGCTCAAGCTCTGGAAAGTCTGGAGTTTCTGTTTAGAGAAGAGAAAGAGAATGAAGAGGATCAGAGCAGAAGTGGGATTCATACGTTGTCGCATTAGATAACGAGGCAATAAACTTCAACGAGTTCCTTGGGAGGAATTGGAGCTCAGGGTTTTCCACTATGTCTGTTCCAGGTCGGGTTTCAGCTCAGGCAGCCAAAAAGCTGGCTTCCCCCTCCATCGACATGTAAACACACACACACACGGCCAAGACTGTCCACGCAACTCTAAACCTTTTTGAGCTGTGTGAGAAAGGGAAAAAAAAAAAAGGACGAGCGGAGATGCAAAACACTACGATGAGTGGCGAACCACAAAGGTATTTTCTCTGTCTTTGCTTTAAGCCCGTTAATCGTTGTGGAAGCCACGGGGTGAAGCACATGGCATGACTGAGGACCCAGCCCTGATTACTGCACAGCCTCTTCTTCAAGCCATTGTTACTCACAGTTGATAGAATGTTTTGTAATGTTGGGCTCCAGGGAGAGTCTGTGTGTGTGTGTGTGTGTGTGTGTGTGTGTGTGTGTGTGTGTGTGTGTGTGTGTGTGTGTGTGTGTGTGTGTGTGTGTGTGTGTGTGTGTGTGTACACAAAGGACACAACCATCAGGAGCCCTCAGGAGCAGAAATGTGACACGAGAGGATCTACATTTAGTACTATGTGTGTGTGTGTGTGTGAAAGATGTCAGATGATTAACAACTAACCTTAGAGAAGCTGCTTGTGTGTGTGTGCGTGTGTGTGTGGTTATATGCCTCTGCATGTCCCAAGGAGAACGAGAAAAGCCTGAGAGGGCTGCTGTGTGTGTGAGTGTGTGAATGTGTCTGTATCTGCTTGGTTTTTACTTGACCGTGGAGAGTTTTAATATGAAGGGTGTGTGTGTGTGTGTGTGTGTGTGTGTGTGTGTGTGTGTGTGTGTGTCTCTTTTCTCTCTTTTCTCTCTGAATTTCTCCACAAACAAAGAGAGGCGGCCGGTCAGTGGAGCGTTTAAAGGGTTAATGATCCTCAGAGCAGCAGATGTTGGAGGCATGGAGGTGAATAGAGATGAGGTCCAGCCTTCAGCTTACACCTCCAGTGTGTGTGTGTGTGTGTGTGTGTGTGTGTGTGTGTGTGTGTGTGTGTGTGTGTGTGCGTGTGTGCGTGTGCGTGTGCACTGCTTTTCCTGTGGTGATGCACTGGGAGTCTCCTTTCCTTTTTTCTTGTTGATTAGTCCAAAGGAAAAACACCAACACACACACACACACACACACACACACACACACTTTTACTGACTGTTTCCTTCAGTTTGAGAGGTGGAGAGTAACTGAATACTAACTACTCCAGCACTGTGTGTACTTTGCTGTATGCAGGTATTTAGACTTTACAACTTCTCCTCCACCCAGAAGGAGAAACACAAACTTTTGCCCTTCTCCTCCTCCTCCCTTCCCTTGTTTCCTCATTCTGTCCCTTTTTCCTATTTTCTTCATTCATTCGTTCCTTCCAAACTTCCTTCCTTTTGTCACATTTCCTTATTTCTTTCCTCCTTCACAACACAAACACAATTCCTCTTGGACACATTTGGGTGCCTGTACTTTTCCCCTCTGACACGCGCACACACACACACACACACACACACACACACACACACACACACACACACACACACACACACACACACACACACACACACACACACACACACACACACACACACACACACACACACACACACACACACACACACACACACACACACACACACACACACACACACACACACACACACACACACACACACACCAGGACTTAACATGTAATGAATCAATTTTCCACTGGGGTTAACTTAATTAAATAATTTGATTACTATTCCCGCTCACTGACTGGATTATCTGTAACATGGAAGCTTCACACGCAGCCCTCGGGTGCTGATCATGAGGGTGTTGCAGGGAGCAGAAGCCTTTGCTGCCGTTACCCCACCGAAGTGGAAAAGGGGATTTCTGAGCTCTCTCCCTCTCTCTTCCTCTGTTCAGCCCCCCGGTATCACCCCACTCTTAATTATCAGACGAGAGGAGGAAAGAGAGGAAGGAGGGAGAGAGAAGGAGGAGGAGGAGGAGGAGAGGCTGTGTGTTACCACAATATGCTTCCTATTAAATCTGCCCAGGCTAAGACGAGGATTTGGGAGGGGCGTGGTGCCGGGTTGGGGGAGGAGGAGGAGGAGAAGGAGGGGCACAGACTTAGATTACTGCAGTGTGTGTGTGTGTGTGTGTGTGTGTGTGTGTGTGTGTGTGTGCGTGTGTGTGTGTGTGTGTGTCTGTAGTATAGGTGTGTGTGTGTGTTTTAATTCAACTCGAGCAAATCTGTGCCAAGACCTAATACAAACACACGCATACAGCACACACACACACACATACCCATACGAGAGCTTGACTGACACCGAGCAAAGACCCATCAAGCTATTCTACATAATTTAAAAAAGTACATGAAAGGGGCATTTCACTACTTTAATACTGATTTCTATGTTTTATTTTTGTTCAAGGCTCTATTATAAAACTTTTGCAATACTTTAACAATCCAGTTCTATCCTCCCATGCTGCAGGACTGACATGCACACTGAGTGAGAACACGTCGACATGAACAAGTGGATAAGTTTAAGGAGTGGTTCCTTTCTTCTCATTCACTTTCTTAAAGCTGTAAAACTGTAATATTAACCATTTTGGACATTCACCCGATACACTTTGACCCGATGCACCGTCCACATGCGCAACACTTCAACTGTACACACACACACACACACAAGCTGAACCTCGGGACAGAGGAGCAGCTGCACAGGAGGTTAGACAAATATCCTCCTGATAATTAGGCCAAGCAACAAACAACACCCTGCTCCTACTATGGCAAAGGTCCTGCGCTGAGCATCACAATCACACACAGCCCCCACACACCGACACACATGTACACAGAGGCACAAACAGGCATAAACACTGTACACACACTTAAACAGTGAAATAGCAGCCTTATGTTGGAAAAGGAGTGCATTTCTTTCATTAGCTGCATGCTGAAATGTGGTCAAATAAGCATCCAGACACACACACACACACACACACGTACACACACAGACCTCCCACAGCAAACATCACTAAAAACAAAAGAGTGGGGGAGAGCAGCAAGCCAAGAAAAGAGAGTTTAACTCATTCCTGACAGCCAGACTACATACTTACACACCTCCGCATCAATTATGTGTGTGTGCGTGCGTGTGCGTTCCTATCTGTGTGTGAATACTCTTACTCACAGTGGCGTGTTTATCTGTCTGCTGTTCACTGTACCGCGGTGAGAACACATTATTGCTGGAATGTCACATCAGAAGTGACGCTGGAGCAAAGGTTAAACAGACACGGGCGAGTGTGAGGCCGCAGCATGGCGGTCGGTGGGGCCGCAACGCTTATACAACACGTATGGAACAAGTCACAGCGTGCCAGCGTGCACCTCCACACACACATATACACACACACCTAGGTGTTCCCACAAGCCTGCGGGCCTCGCCGCTCAGCTATGATCACCACGTTTGCCCTCCCAGGAATGGAGTGCGATGGAGAAAGAGAGCGAGCGAGCGAGCGAGCGAGGAAAGAGTAGAGCGGCTCGAACTTGTGCCAGGACGAAGATATTAATAGAGAGGAGTGAGGAGTTTGTCTGCCAGCCTCCGTGCAGAAATAACACTCCCTCCCTTCACCCTGCTATTTCTCTTATGCACACACACACACACACACACACACACACACACACACACACACACACACACACACACACACACACACACACACACACACACACACACACACACACACACACACACACACACACACACACACACACACACACACACACACAGCTAACAAACATAAATCAATTGAGAAATGTGGCCTACAGAAGCGTCTCAACACATCTCAGCCTGCTTCTGATCCAAACGGGCCTGAGCATCGTGGTTCTGACTCTTTTATGTCGTTTGTCTGAGGATCGAATCTGGAGGTCATGACCCCTGCTTACTGTTCCAACGCAAGGTCCAAGTTGTAAGATCGCCAGCACTTAAAGGCATGGTGAGACACACACACACACCTCACTCGACCCACTGAGGAGAGGACAGCCAGGGGCCGGGGTGGAATGGCGGCCACGGCGGTCAAACCAGCAGACTGACACACACGGGAGACAGGAAGGATATTCCAGGAATTGCGGGGTCGGCCACGCTGAAATCCCTACGGTAGCCAGGCTGTAGCTGATTAGCATGACACGCATCCCTAGAATTCACACCCGGCTTCATCTGGCGTAGCTGAGGGAGCTGAAGGCCAAATTACACCGTGTTCCACTCACAACACACACTGGGGACTTGTTACATGGCCACCCTGCCCAATCCTTCACCCCAAACTCAACTCTGCATCCACCAAGCTGCAAACCACTCATAACTGTCACCGTGCGATTACGGCTATGTGTCTAATGCGGGAATTACATCATCATCCTACACACCTATACACTACAGGAAGTATTTATTTAATCTGTATGAATGTGGGCAGTTGTGAAAGAAAGGACATAACTGTGTGTGTGTGTGTGTGTGTGTGTGTGTGTGTGTGTGTGTGTGTGTGTGTGTGTGTGTGTGTGTGTGTGTCTAACTGAGCTTAGAACTTCATGCCGAGGAACGTTTAGTTGCTTAAACTGGTGTTAAAGCCAAAAAGCTCCTAGTTTGGGATGTAACTTCCCCCCAAACTTGGTGATATTTAGTCAAAGCGTCTGTGTATGACTTTAAAAAATAAAACACTGCATGTTAGCAGTGAGATGATGGGAAGCAGATACTTTGAACTGCAGGTCAGATAAAAAAAAATCGCCCACAAACGATGGAAAGTAAACAATTCCCACAAGAGGCAGTGAACTGGGATCAGATCCCAACCTCCCCTGTAATTCCTCTGCAGTTCCATCTGCAGGTTGTAACCAGCCCTAGATTTCCACATTATCACTTCCTTTTCCAGCCCGTTTGCCAGTGGCCGGCCTCTCCCTGCGCCCGGCCCGGCTCGCCACCAGGAACATGAGGTTTGTGACGATACTGAACTAGCAGATGGATGGATGTAAAGCTCAGGGTGTGTGGAGTGTTATATGGGAGCGGTGTGTGTGTGTGTGTGTCTCTAACTGCGCTGGCTTTCCAAGGCTCCAGCCATGCAAAGGAGCGAGAGTGTAAACAACCCTGGAGTACATTACATAGATCCCCCCTCACGTCCTTTACCTAAACATGTAAAACACGCCACATCAGGAAAACAAAAGAGCTAACGACCTGCAAACGGCTCCTGAGGTGCACCCTCACTTTCCTGGCATTCCTGAGACCAGAGGTAAGGTAGAGCTGCCTCCCTGTGTGTGTGTGTGTATGTGTGTGTCTGTGTGTGTGAGTGAATGTGTGTTTGCGTGCTTGATTTTCCCCTCTTAGCGGCTGGCATGACTAAAGGAAACATGCTCACTAGGCTCCATTACCAAAGCCATGTTGATCCAGCCCTGGCGAGATCCTGAGGGTGACTGGCTGGGAATACAATTCTTTGGGAAAGGGAAGGGAGGGTAAGAGGCAGAAATTGATGGGACTTACTAAGAGTGACGAGGAAAACAAACGCTCCCGCTCTGACTGCTGCTCCGTGACACGGGAGGGGAGGGAGAGAGAGAGAGAGAGAGAGAGAGAGAGAGAGAGAGAGAGAGAGAGAGAGAGAGAGAGAGAGAGAATAGAAGCGTCTGATGTCACACTTTGAAAGATAAAAATGGCCGTACGGGCCTGAGTGTCAGGGCAGGCTGGTGTTTACAGCTTTTATGCAGAATTATGATATTATTAGAACCCTAACTCGTGTCCTTTGATGGAAAACATCGGCGCAGCACCAAATATCAAAACACTCGATGTCATTAAAATACTTGGGTTTCTATTTTGGGTGTGGGTTTGTCCGCTGGTCGTTTATAATCGGACGGCTGCTCCACTGCTTCCTCTGACCTTATGTGAGAACAAACAACCTCTTATCACCGGGAAAGGCAGTCTGGCAAAGAAAATATACGTCTGTGCCCACAAATGCGACCATTATCAATCACTTTGGGTTGGTTGGAGTGATAGCAAAGAGAGGAAACCAGAGAGAGAGAGAGAGAGAAGGTATGAGGGGGAAACCAAGGGAAGGTGGGGATGGCAGAGAGGAAGCCAGCGGTCGGCGAGGGGGGTTCAACCTTTTCGGATGAGCTGTTTACCCAACAGAGTAAATGAAATGATAACCGGAGCCGGGCTTGCTGGAGCGTGGAGCGAGGCGGCGTGACCGAACATGAGGAATGCTCCTTTAGAAGGCAGGCACCACTCCCTGAGCTGCCTGAGCTCACTTAGCCCTGAAGCCTCAGACCCACGACCCAGAAAACTTCATTCAGCTCGGTTTAACTCCGGCCCTGATCTGACTTTGAGAGAATGAGGCCCAATTTATGTTTGAAGAGCTCTTGAGCTTCTTCCTAAGTCCACCAAGAGAACGCTACTTGTGTCAGGAAGTGGGCTTGGTCCAGAGTTTAAGCAGCTACATTAGAGGACGTCCTTATCATTAAAGGTGCATTAGGATGAAAGCTGATTCTGATTTTGTTTAATCAGCACAAGAACGTGTCGGCGATGTCGGTTTAATAATAACAGCACGAACCCAGGCAGCTTGTTGTTTGGGAGTGTCGGTGTGTTCAACATGTGTTCTAACCTGAGTCATCTTAGCCAGATCCAGGGATGGCCGTTGCTCCTGGGCGTCCTCTGGCCTCCTACGCTTCATACCGATCTTTTTATCGTTCAGCACGCAGGGCTGGGACCTGCTGCGGGACAGGCAGCCCGTGCCCGCCGCTCTCTGGACGGCTCGCCTCCCCAGTTCTGGCGTGGAGTCCGGAGAGCTGGCCTCAGACGCCTCTTCCCCCTGGAGCTCGGGCAGGCTGATCTGCTCGTGGGAGAGGGACAGGGGTCTGAGGAAGTGGTGATGGTGTGAGGAGGGGGAGGTGGGGGACACTGCGGAGGCGGTGAAGAGAGGGTAGAGAGGCAGACGCTGGGCGAAACACGGCAGCTCCAGGGCTCCGTCTGTGGGGATGCTGCAGCGCGAGGGCAGACTGAAGCTGGAGCTACGCTGCATTGCTGGGAAATGACCACCGGAGAAGCCGGCGCCGACTCCCCCGCGCACGCTCCCGCCACTGTGGCACCTTCGCTTCTCCACCGCCATCCACACCCGGGAACCCTGGGGCCTCCAAGATGAGCGGCACCCGCCAAACTCATCAGAGAAGGACAGGGAGCGACACTGGCGTTTGCTGGGGGGCGCCGTGGGGGCGTGGCTGCCGGTGGTAGTGGTGTAGTGTGTAGTGGCGGCAGCGGTGTGGGAGCGCGGGCTGACTGGCACTTTGCCCTCCCCCAGATTGAGGTCTTCAATCAGGCTGGTGATGGCTGTGGTGCTGCGTGGCTCCGGGGCCCAGTGATGGCTCCCCTGCTCAGGCATCACGTCCCACAGGCTCTCCAGACTGGAACCCGACGGACACGGGGCTCCCTGCTGGATGCCGAAGCCTCGACCCAGGTCCAGCCACCGATCTGCCTCTGGAAGATTCCACACAGAACCAATAAAGGATTAACTATTCAATCTCTCAAACCTGTAGAGTAAATGACACACATTCTGACAGAGCCATAAACCAAAGGCTGGGGTTTGTTTAGGTATTTATGACACACAACTTTGATCCAGGTCATTATCTAACAATGTAGAAGCAACAACAACATCTTCAGTTAGAGCACAGGTGAGCTTAATCTCTCTAAGTCTTTGGTGTGTGAGGCGTTCAGGACCGAATCACTCCGACACGTTGAGGCTTTGACAAACCATTCCTGTCACCACTGAACAATGACCGACCCTTCTTTCACAAACACACACGCATGATTTGAAGTAGTGAAGTCAGTATTAGTTACTTTCAAAATTATGGGTAAAAAAAGGCAGAAATCATCAGAAAACACATAACAGCTCCTGAGTCTGAGGCCTGTGAGGGCAGCAGTGATGTGGAGCAAAGATGGAGGCTGGCATGCGACCAAACAAAGACCTAAATCCTGGAAGAGCTATCAACAATAAGAATCAGCCGGTAAACAATAGCTGCACCGGCTGGCACGGAGTGTTTTGGAAAACTGTGACCCGGCTTGCCTTTAGCGTGAATATGACAGAAATTAGAATGCCAGCTGTCTCCCCGTCCACACTGAAGCATTTGTCACACCATTGTGGGTGACAATAAACACCTACAGCGCAGTGCCATTGTGTCTAAGCTACCCGAGCCAAGAGGTTAAGATGGGCCTCTGTGGAAGCGTTTGGCCAAAGAGCCCCCTGCACGATCCAAAGCCCATACTTTTGGCTGTTTGTCTGCTATTCTGGCCCGCTGTCTCAGACGGGTGGACGGAAGTCATTGTTTTTGGCCGACAAACAATGTACGGGGGCCGACAGCGACGACCTGACAAGAATGTTGGGAAAACAAGTTGACAAAGGGATAAAGGGATGAACGTCAAATAACAGACGGCTGATTGAACTAACAAGACGGGAGGCATCGCTGTAAGGAACTCTTTACCGTCCTTATATAGAAACCCTAGAGGAGAAGGTGACTGACACTTTGTTTACATTGCTGTCTAGGCTGGGATTACTTGTCTGTAAGGCAGAAAGGTGGCCAGGTTCAGAGAACATCTAGGAAGAAGGCAAACAAAACAGAAACCTTGAACAACCTAAAGACAAACCAAACTTATTTTGGGTTTTGTTTAACAAGGGTGTTTACTGGGACACTTAACTGAGAAAACATTTGTCTTTTCCTTAGGTTCTGTAAAATGAGAGCCAATTCCGCTTCAATGCCTGGACTGCGGGTGATCTGAGACTAAGTTGCTATGGTAACGCGTATCGGCACCTGGGATCGTCCGGGGCCCCCTATCTTGATTTTCATTGAATTGGGTAAAATGGAATGGAACTATAAATCTGTCCCACTTTCAAAAATAAGAACAATTAAAACAAAGTAAGGATCCGCCAGGTGGGGAAATGCATGCATATGTTCACACGCCTGATCTAATCTAGGCGTGTTCCTCAGGGCCAGCATACTTCCATCGCTCATCACAATCCCATTATGGCACCTACACCGTGTTTGACAAAAAGCCATTCAGTGCTTTGATCTCAGCACAATCAAAGTTTTAAACACGCACGGAAACGCACAGGGTGTGTGATCGGAGGGCGGCGTGCGTTTACAGCCATGTGTCTTTTAACCCGCGGAGTAATTACTGCAACACCGCCTGAGCCAGAGGGAAATTGTTGACATAGGCAACAGCGTATTCAATTACACTTCATTCCCACGAGAGTGGTGTGTGCAACGTTGTGTGGAGGCAGGTGCACCCTGATCACGAGAGAGAGATGAGTGACAGGTGGAGAAAGGGAGAAGTGAGACAGGAGGGGATAAACAATGTTACTGTTGGAGGTCACTGGCCTCCACAGTTCCACTTAGCGGGAGATTAAAATGGCTAGACTCTTATGTTGTAACATTTATGAGATGATGTCATGCTGTGTTACATGTAGATGTTAACCCAGATAATGTAAACATCATCACATGGCACATAGACGACTACACATCTTTACAAACCACTAGCTGTACACATAAACCTTAAATCTTCCACATAAGAAGGTCAGATGAGTACGTGGTGTATAAAGCTTTAACATCATGGCCCCTCCTCATTTTAATGGCGTCTGCTAGTTTCATTCTGAGGACGCCATAAAATCTTTTGGAACATTTGCCATCATTGATCCCAATATATATATGTATATCATTGCACGAAAGTGAAACCCTTTACCGGATAAGATAAAGAGCTGCAACTGGATCATTGACCTTAAAGACACATATAATGAATAGCTAAACATCATTTGTGTTCTTCCTGCCATTTAGCTTCACAGAAGAAAACAGGGTTTTGGTAAGGAGGCCTACTTTCACTCAGTTGCACATCAGTGCTACAGTAGCCACTGTGAACATTTATGTAGGTTAAACCATTGTAAAGGTTGCAATGTAGATCCAGAAACAACACAATATACAGAGATCTGCACCATACTTGAATGTGTATTTATCTCCTTTAATATTGAAAACAATCGTCTGCAAATCAATAAAATAACCAAACAAGAGAGGGGTTTCATCTTTAAATGCATTCACTGTCATGGTTGTGAGTAAATGGAAGGCGGAGAATGAACTCACCCACAGTTCCACAGGAGAAGAGGGTGGTGCCTCTGCTCATGGCGTGGAGCTCACGCTATGGGGCGAATGGAAGGACAGAGGGTCATGGAAATGCAAAATAAATCAAAGCAAAATGAAGTGATGGGAAATAAGCTTGTGAAGCATCCGGACATGAGATCCACTGGAATTCTGCTCGTGAAAATAAAGCTACTAATTATCTTTAATGCTGATAGCTACTTCACACACTTCCTGCTTCATACTCCTGAAGAACCTTTGTTATTTCTGCCCACACACACACACACACACACACACACACACACACACACACACACACACACACACACACACACACACACACACACACACACACACACACACACACACACACACACACACACACACACACACACACACACACACACACACACACACACCTTTCCCTCTTAATGCAAGTATTCACCATTCAGCTCGTACGACAGGGTGGAGGCCGCCAGCACAAAGGACAAAGGGAAATGCCATGATACACACTGCTGTGAGTCACCTCCAGGTTATCACCACAACAAAAACAATGTTTTCTGGGATACAAGAGGGCATCAAAACCAAAATGAAGGCTTCTATGACTTGTGCTTACTTAGACCTGTTTCACACACACACACATACCAGGCCTTAAAATCACATACTGATGCCTGAAGTGGAGAAACTCTTCTGTATATTGATTGATAAGAGTCTTCAGCCAAAACACACAACAGCCAGTGCTGAAGAGATGCCAGGATGTGAACCGTAACCTAGTTAGGCATCAATGTGAAGTCAGAGTCAGAGCCAGAGTCAGAGAGACACAGAGTGGTTTCTCTTGCTCTGTGGATTCTCAGCCATTTTCATACCAAAGACTCTTCGTTGGTATTTAGTATCTTGTCCTGCAGATCCCAATTTGAGACATTTTAGGGGATTTTGTGGAGAATAAGTGCAGGCTGGCGACATACAAGCAGACTCGTATACGGAGAGCTGTTTGTTCTTAAGTAATCATAACTTAATTTACTTTGAGGTCCAATTAAAGTAACAACGAAAGCATTTCATTGGTGTCCCGTTTCAGTATTTGATCACGTTTCCACTTCAAAGACATCGTCCGTCACCAACTCATTTCTTCACTTCCCTCCTCAAATTCTAAGCGACTGCAACTGAAACTATGAAGTCTCTGCAAAAGGAAATGGTTATCAGGTTGAGCAAGAAAATAACAAGGTTGTCACAATGCTTTTTGTGTCGTTGTGAGGTTGCTCGTTACTGATCGTATATAATTATGGGATTAACGGAGGTGTTTGACATTCAATATTAAAGAGCACGGCAACAGTTTGGGGGACTGCCTGACATCAATGCAGACAGGAAGTTAGCCCTACATAGAGACAAAATGGTGGAGAAGCCTGCACAGCAAAGTACAGACTTTGAGAGCTGTGGGCCTCTAGACTAAATTGGTCATTTGGGACAGTCTTGTCCACATAGTTTTGTGTGGCCAGCAGGCTTTAAGTGAATCGTTTCATGTGGCTAGATGGCAAATGAAGAAAAGAAGAAATGAAGTCTAAAGTCCCTTTTCCTGGATCCTGATTTCCTCACTGACACGGTGAACAGGTAACTACTGGCTTCTGTCCTGTGGTCTGACATGCTTACTCACACTGTGCGACTGAGTGTGTGTGATTACAGAGTATTTCTGTGGCTTGTGGTCGTGTACTGATGTACTACGGTCGCTGGCCTTTTCATTTTGCTGACAATGTCTGAAACACTGAGCAGATCCCTGAGTGGAGCTTTAACGGTCAGGCTAAGTTTGCTTTGTGTGGAAGTCAGAAGGTGAAGAGTTTCACTCACCAGCAGTTTCTCCTGGTTCTTGGACCTTACATCATTGACACCCTTCTTCTTTTCCAGTGTTTTTGAGAAAATGATCACCATGGTAACACACAGCTCAGCTCCAGTCTGTTAGGGTGCAGAAGAAGGAAGCGTGCAACCATCTTAACTGATGAGAGTACACTCAGGCAACAAGGACGGCCTGTTGATGACCACCCATCTGCAGAGCGGCCCTCGAGAGCTGACGGTGGCTGTGGGAGGGGGGCGTGTCACACTTTAGCCAATCCCTGCGTTGGAAGAAAGAAGAAAACATGTCAATACAAGATTTCTATCTTACTTGGGATCAAATTTGAAACCTTTGCAAGGCTGCCATGGAGGAAAAACAGACTTCTGAGTGTGTGTGTGTGTATGTGTGTGTGTCTAACCACAAGTTGCAGGTTGACGTCAGCATTGTTACATAAGTTAAAGACAAATCAAGAAGCAGAAGCAGGGTGGTTTGTTTTTCTTTAGGCGTCATCCTCAAATATGCCACTTTGCCAAAGTTCATCACAAACTGTAATCCCCACAGAAAAAGCTGAAAATGGCCGCTCCGATGATTGAAACATCCCTCCTGCCCTCTTTGAAATCAGGATTGCAATGTACAAACGATCAACTGCTCACAATCATTACTAAGATATAAATCTGGAGAATTTGTGTGTACACTGCTCATATTTGAGAGCACAATCGTACCACACAGATCTTATCCACAAAGCCACTCTGTGTCTGCAGGTACAAAGCACGGAGGACAATAGATTTCAGCTTTTTGGGTGGGTCTGCCTGGCAAGCACGTCGGGTAGAGCGAGGGGCCTCTAACCACAGCTCTGGCACATACTTGGTTTGAGCTGTGGATCCATGTGGCTCAGATTCTACTGGCGAAAACAAGACCAACTGCATAATTGCACTCCTTAGGCAAAATATTACACAAGCAAAAAGAAGGGGTCGTTGACATATGCGTTTCTATTCAGTCTTTGACACCCTGACACACAAAGAATGTTAACTACTTGGAGCCCGGTCGTATCGCTGCTCGCCCTGGGTGCAGTTTCAGTAAAGGACACATGTTGCCGTTTGCTAAAACCTACATACTTCTGCCTGCGAACACTGGAACATTTCTCGTGTCTAACAAAATCCACAAGACGCGGAGAAATCTCAACGCGGTGGAACGGAAAGCAAAGCCGTCACTTACATGACACACACAGATGTGGCTTTAGATCCACACGGCAAAGAAAGTAACATGTTTGCATCGTCAGCTGCCTGCGCCGCAGATGGTAGAGTGTACAGTAGCCGCAGCAGCAGCTTGCTCCTGAAATAATCAGAGTTATATCTATGTCAGATGGTCCATATGCCTTTTTGACATACATGCCTCGTCACGTCGGCTCTCAGCCTGTCGTGCAACATGCCGACTCCAAGCAGCGCAAAGGAAAGTGTGAGGAGAATGATGGGCAGGTTCAGTTACTCTGTCTTTATCCTTAATCCAGGGCAAGGCGAGCAGAAATAGCTGCAGTGACCTTCAGCTTGAGGTTCTCGGCTTCATTTGCCAACCGCCAAACACACCGACAGCAGGCAATTAGAGAGTACCGGCATGGTGGAGATCCCCAGTCTAATGGTGGCTAATGATAGCTTCCTTAAGTGCAGCAACACACGAGGCTAATGGATTCTCCAGGCCTGTAGGTTATCCTGCGCTTGTAACATGTGGTTTTGCGTTAAGTAACGGTTGTGTCGCGCTTATACTGTAATATAAGGTGCTGGGGAAAGAAGGAAGGCTACGGTGTAAGTGTGCACAGACTGTAGCTGGAGTACTGGCAAAGCAACAAAAGTAAACTTAGTAGAAGTAGAAGTATTATCTATACATGTAAAGAACCTGATGGACATGAATGCATCCCCAAAACTGGACATTGCAGATTTTGGATTAAATAAGGAAAATACAATGGTAAATGTAGCAATTAGCACAAAATTGCCATCTCAAGTAGCATGTATGACTTACAAAAGACCCACAGTACTTGGGGAAATGTACTTTGTTACACTCCACCCGGTCATCTCTCTCTATCCGGTCCCTCTTCTCCAGCCCCATGACTACACACAGCCTCCAAATGTTTTGTGTAGACCAGCACTAAACCAACTAGCTCGCATATGACTCCCATTATCTCCATTTATCCCAGAGAGTCAGTGGAGCACAACTGGGCCTCCACAGGCAAGAGGGGCTGGTAATGGTGGTGGGATGTCAGGGGTTGGGGGGGCGGAGGGAGGCGTTCTTGATTGGTTTTACAGATTACTTTACTGATTGGGAGTGACACTGACTAATGGGCGAGGCAATGCAACACATTTGTGTGTGTGTGTGTGTGTGTGTGTGTGTGTGTGTGTGTGTGTGTGTGTGTGTGTGTGTGTGTGTGTGTGTGTGTGTGTGTGTGTGTGTGTGTGTGTGTGTGTGTGTGTGTGTGTGTGTGTGTGTGTGTGTGTGTGTGTCGGTAGGAATGTGAGAGAGCCGGACGAAGAAGCACGAAGGTCAAGTGTAAATATTGTTAGAGTTTATTCTTTGACTAATGTGACGAGCGAGGTTGACATGCTTCCATCAGGGCCTTATCAGCAGCACCGCCGCTCTAACTGAGTGCGTGCATGTGGATTTCTCCCCCCGTGTTTGCGTATGGTAACCTGCGACTGTGTGCGTGCGTGGTGACTGGCGAGCGGGGTCATGGGAGAGGGCAAAGCGAGTGTGAATTGAACCCTGGAGCCATGCTTTCTTAATGAAGCGACTCCTCATGATGGAGAAACCAGAGCTTAACAGATCGAGCGCCGCAGGTCTGCTGATCAAATGTTAACTACTCACAGGCTCCTTGTCGGATACACTTGGCTGATTGTATTGTTTACCTTCCTGTCACTCGAGGGTTCTTTTTGGCTCTACTTTTATTTATTTATGTGAAGTTAAACCTGGCCTCACAAAGACCGACCACATTTCTGCATTATCAGCCGAAAAATCAGATGAATCAGTTCACATAAAGTGGCTTAAACAATGACATAACTCTGTTAACTCAGCTCTCTGAAGTCCCAAAAGTCGTATACATCTCCTTAAATGAGACTGAAGTACAACTAACTGTGCAACAGGGGCCATTTCTCACTTCGAACGTTTTAATAAGGGGATAATCTCAAGAAAATCTGGCGACACTTCCAGAACAGATGTCTAATCCTGACACAAAGACCAACGACGGCTCCGGCCTGCAGCAGGTCCAATCAGATGGAGAAAGGGTTTATGTTTATGTCTCAGGGAAAGAAGAACTCTTTGCAATCACGTATTGTACAGCCTTCTTGAAATAACACCTGTCCAAAGCAAACGGCCTTCTGAGCCTTGCCAGACCGCAGTGAGCAAAGTGGAAATGAATTGTTTGGCTTTGCGAGGCTACGTTAACCTCGGTCCCTGTAGTCCCGTAGTTGTCATATCAGATTCGATTACAGCTAGACTAGAGAAAATCTTCCAGCACTTAAGGGGAAACGGCAACATTATTTTTGGCTTATAAAACATCCCAGGGAAATGCATCTGAAAGAGTTCCACAGTGGATTAGTGTTAATCCATTATTGACTTCATTTGTGTATGCTGGGGCGCAGACACCAGCGTTTGGCTCACAATGGCCACTGACTCAGGAGGGCACTAGCAAGGGCAGCTAAGATAATATGGCTCTTTGCCCAGGAGGCGATTTGTACAGGCAGATGAATAGAAGCCTATTTGGGCCCCCCTGAAGTTCTGTGACGGGGTGTTTGGTGTCCATCACCAATTGGCTCTGCTTAATGCATACTTGTGCGCAGTGTGTCTGGTGTCAAGACTTTGATCGGTGGCTGCATCTGAATGGAGCCTCCTCATTTCATACTAATGAACAGAAACAAACACTGCATGGAAGAATCTCATCCAGACACTCCAACTTCAGAAAAGGTTATAGAATCTAACGGGTACAGTTTTCCTCTAACCTCTAATTGTGCCATAAAATATTCCACGAATGTTGATCTGACAGGATTGGCTGTTTTCCACCGCGGGGCTGAATTGTACCGAGTCATACCGAGCCAGCAGCCTACTTCCTTTTCCACAACACTGGAGTCCGAGCCGAGCCCAGCCGAAACCGCAGCTTTCTGGCCCTGCTTCAGAGCCCAGCTGAGGTGTGTTGGTCTCCACCCTCAGCGGGGCCGCGAGATGTAGCAACGCACCGCAAAACACTGAATCATATCCAACGGCAAAGGCAGAAGACTCTTTTTGAGATATCTGTTCTAACTGTGAACAACAATGGAGTCCCAGAACTAGATTGCAGAGGAGGTCCGGGCACTCGCTGACATTTTGGAGACCAAATTCTAGGAGAACTGGAGGAAGACTCATTTCTGTATGAGCCCGTCCTGCAGCTCATGATCCATTAGTTGCAATAACAACTGAAAATGTAATGATGGTTTGATAAAGCTTTGTGTGCGTCAGTCTTGTTGCTTCCCTTTGTGCGATAGGGGCTTGAAGTGGAGAGACGCCCGAGGAGTCATTCTCTGTGAAAGCCTGTGCTGTGGATTGTTAATTCAGGGTGAACACACAGCCACCCCTCTCTCGTATAATGAGGCCAAGGTCGTAAAAATGGTCCTAAGGAGGTCAAGACATACCATTGAGTCCCCTGACCATCACCCTAGTACCCAGTGGCAGGGGCACCGTGTCCAAAAACAACACGCCATCACACCCCTAGATCTTCCCAAGTGCATAAACAATGAAGCGGTCATTCAGTCAAACTTTGGGCTTTGTCAGCGGTCAGGTTCTGGCCTCCTTTAGCAGATTCCCTGAGACGTTTCTCTAACGACAGTGACCGTGAACCTCTGCACAAATACAGCCAGCACTTAACGTCCCCACTTGATGAGCAGTTTAAAAAGATCATTCACTCCAATTTAACTCTGAAAGGGGCCGGTAACCTATAACAACAACAACGCCGCCACGGTGACACACAGACGCCGGGGGAACATAACTCAAACTTCAAATGCAACTTCAAAATGTACTTTCTGAAGTATCAACCGGATGATTGTGCTTATGTGGTGTTCAGTGCTTTGCTGGCATAAAGACAGACTTGTTTGACATATGCGTGCGTCGCTCCTCTTGCAGTGTGTGGGTTCTGCTTCTCTTGTGGTCACATGCCGCCGCTGCTGCTGCTGTGTTGGGTGTGGATGAGAAGCGCTGACTTCATTACCAAATACATGATGAGAGAAAAGCCCCGAAATGTGGAAACAACTTTACTTTGAGTATAGTGATGCCTCATACTGATACTTCTACTATTACTACTCCGCTCTCACACAAAAGAGGAAGACAGGGAAATGCATGCAACAAACATCCCCTCCCATTACAATTTCACATCCCAGTTATGCGAAAGCTGCACTATATCAAGTGTGTGTGTGTGTCCTGCCTGTAATGAGACAGTGTCAGTTTGACCCTGTTATGCTACATGTGAAGATAAAGCCAAACCCTGTAGATTTGAATGCATAATAAAAGAAATGTTCCAACTAAAGACGTGGTTTCACTTCTTCTCCTACGGGCCAGTTTCCCTCTGAATTACACCATAAAACATTTGCTAGGCCGTACATGTTCTCTATGAATAGGTAGCCATGGCAACCAAACACAAAACAGTAACGGATAACACTGACAACCAAGTTATGCGGACAGGGAATAAGAGTAATATCTGGACAGCTCATCATTTCCTTATCTGCGGCGTGTGTTTGTGTTAAAGGCACAGGACATTTTAACAGGGGGGCCACTTCACCAAGCTGGTAAAGCCTTTGTGAAAACATTTCTCATCTCACCAGCCACTCACTCTGCCTCGTTCGGGACAATCTTAAGAAACCTGACTGCGGCAGGATCAGGTGTTTGAGTTTGAATAAAGGAAGGTATGGGGCCTCTTGCCCCCTGGGGTGACCCTTGCATGCCAGGACTCTCCATACATCAGGTACCCCACTAATTACACTACCAAACCCCCCCTGCCCCCCCATCAGCCTTTGCATTTCTGCCTGTGGTTTCTTCCATTACCCATGAGTGCCTGTTCTGTTCCGTGCACACTAACCAGAGGCCTAATCCATCACGGATACATTACATGGGAGCCTCAAGAGCTGGCGAGGAATCACCCTGCAATTGCTCAGCCCCACCGCTCCTACGCTGAGTAACTAAGTGACGTTATAGAGATTGTCACTACCAATCAACCACAAACGTAAAAAGTGACACTGCCCACTGAAGCGGTTACATAATAGCGGGGTTTTTTTTTAAAACAATAATTGTGGCGTTTTAGGGGTGAGACAAAGTTGAGGGTGTTCCGGTGTGAGAATGGCAGAAAGAAAGCTATGAGCAGCATTCCATAGGTCTATTCATTCATTGACGAGGGGGCTAAGCTCGCCATATGGACCCTTTGACTGCTGTGTATAGTGTGTAATGATAAGGCCCAGATGCCGGGCAACAAGGAAATAGCTTCACCAAGAACCCATCTTTCACTTTTACCAGCCCGTAAACTGCAAGCGGGCATTAATGAACGTAATTAAAGAAACATTAAGGTCTTCTCATGTTTCTTTCAGTCATGTGATGTCAGTTTGAAGCGTGGATTCACCTGCGACGTTGAATCAGGTGGTGGTTTGCTGCCAATAAATTAATCAGTTGCAAATCCTCCCCCATTCTTCACAGCTGCTTTGTCATCAGAGTGGAAAACAGGATCTAAATATACAGCACATCCACTTAGACCGTCTGTGCCAAACACCAGCAGGAACTTTCATTTCTCTTTTTTGTGCAAATAAGGGATTTTTGCATTGCTCCAGATTGACAAATAAGCTCACTAACCGCACCGACATGGTTCACACAGGAGCTACGCAACGGCTGACATTCAGTATAGTGTATAAGTATGCACACACCCATGTCTTTAACCATTGCATGCAACATTTTAATGACATCACACGCATTCATGATTGACTGATGTGCAAATGAGCTATGAGGAACAAATCTACGCCGGTGCTCTCTCTTTTATTCAGACGAGGGTGAATCCGAGGCCCCGAGGTGACAGAGTCACTCCATTAGGGTGTAAACACAACAACAGAGACAAACTTCTCTTGTGTGCTTTTGTTGAAGCTGAGATGATTCCTCACCATCACCAGATACAAACACAACAGTGGGACGTGTTGATGGGAGGGTTCCTAGGCCATCCCAGAATGCTTTTCATCTCTAAGTAGAGTCTGCTGCCTGTCTTGGGGGTTGGGGAGTGTTTCTCTGGTGTATGTGAGAATGCCTCTTTTCTTTTCTTTTCAGCTGCAGGTCTTTGGCTCTGTGGGCGTCGAGACGCCAGACTTACAAATCTATCATGTTAATGAGGAAGGAATATACATAGAGGACAAATGCATAGAAAGTTATATAGCGACATTGAAGAAACTATTGTGGATGAGTTTTGTTTTAGAACTCCCTGAAGCAGAGTGGTGTGAGTTTCTGTGTCTCTGAAGCAGCAGCAGTTATGAGTGCAGGTCACAGAGAAGAAAGGGAAGCAGCTGAAATGAATAGCGAGTATCATGGAGCAGACAGGCATGGCTAACAATCCAACCAATCCTGGTCGCTTTGCATAATGCCCCGGACTGGAGAACGGGTGCAGGGAAAGAAAGGCAAACTACACATTAACACAGAGAAATAGGCAAAGAGTGAGATTGAAATATACAGAAAGACAAAGAGAGAGAGAGAGAGGGAGGGAGAGAGTGAGTGAGTGAGGGGGACGGCGGCAGCATGTGCGTCAGTGTGTAGAGTGAGCGAGACTTGTACACACACACACACACACACATACACACACACACACAGAATGGACCAGAGACTTGCTCAGCATACAGGCACACAGCTGCCCACTGGCAGAATGAAGCTCTAATAGGGCCTTTTGCCTGCAACACAAAGACGGTGCAAATGTGTGCGTCTTAAGCACACACTGGAGCACAGAGTGATCCCCCTTTAAAACCCACTGGCCTTAATTGCTTCCATAAATTATGGCTCTACTGTGTCCAAAACAAGTTCCTCTTGTCTGTCTGCAGTCTAACAACCCCGTCCTAGTCCTGGTATCGGGTTCAACTAAAGCAAATCAAGCTCTTCTTCACTAAAAAAGACTACCAGCAACTGAGAGACTTCAGAGAGAGATTGTTTTTTATCGTTTCATCTATTGTTAGATCAAATCGACAGGTATGACTGCAACTGGTTAAAAAAATGCCAAACCCCGACTCAGATCAAGCTGTGAAACCCAAGCTGGGGTCCATTTTATAAATCAAAGTAAGGTTTAGGAATTATCTGCCACATCTGAGAGGCAGATTGTAAACGCTCATACATACCTCAGACAGCTAGACAATGTATAGTGTGTGCAGCACTCTTATCAACATCCCCTTGTAATTAAATACTGGCGCTGAAACGTTGATTCAGATCTGTGCCCGACTTTCTGCTCCACTTCCAACCTGAACTTCAGCTGCACCTTGACTGTTGTGGGATCCTTGACCCAGCAGCCTTCCATCCCTCTGAGGGAAGGACGCATGGCTGCAGGAAACCTTCCCAGCTACATTCAATGGGCTCATCCTGGTCCCAAACCAGTTCTTCCTGGTATTTTGTGTGTGGTGTCCACAAAGATCAACCAACTCTCATGCAACATTAGAATGGACACAACACACGGCCCAACAGTCACTTCCTGACCCTCGGAGGAATGGAAACAACACACGCACACACAAGCATTCGAGTGACTGAGTGCTAGATATTGGTTTCCATTTTGGAGCGATGATAAGGGAGGACTGTCACTGCAAAATGAGTATGAACCCTTGGGCTGTAAAGTTCGATTAACTCATACGATTACTTTTAAAGTCACTTTCGTTTCTGAAACTTGGGTAATCATTAATAACTTTAATTAATAAGCTTTTATGAGTTTGTCCTCTACCTGTGTCACTGTAATTACAACACTACAGTTTGTTTTGATGAGATGAAACTCTGAATGCAGAAGCGTCTTCAGCCCATCTGATGAGCCATCATGTCATCACCAGAACTGAAATGTGGTGAGGAGATAGATGAGTGACTGATACCACAGCAGGCCCTTGTGACTCAAACCTGCCGGGCTTCTTTCACAGAGGTTGTGCTGTGGAGTGTGTCTGTGTGTACACTGTGTCTGTCTGTGTGTGTCTGTGCCTGCGTGAGCTGCAAGGCAACCGCGCCGCCTCTCCACCTCCTGCGGCAGCTCCAGCTTTGAGTGAGAGATGGAGAGGAGCGTGTGGGCTCAGATATCACAGTTTATATAAGGTATCAGAGATTTAGACTCAATCCAGCAACAGGTTGGTTAGGGTTGATCACACATACATACATCATACATACACACATAGCAGATTCTCTCCATATCATAAAGTAAAGCAGATCCAACTGTAATAAGTCATCTGGGGTCAATTTGACATTCTGCAGTTAGTTTGTTTTGTTGTTCCAGCTCAGGTTTACAGGCGAGAGCGACGCATGAATGAGTAATGATGCGATTACAAATAAAAACCAGTGGGGGCATCAATGAAAAAACCTCCAAGAAAAACACACAACCGCTTTACTCTCATCGGAACTAAAGAAGCAAGACGCAAAGTTGTCATTTTCCTCTCCAAACAGAAACAAACCCAGCAGCGAGCAGACAAATACATGAGAATAACTCAGCACGCACACATTGCACACATTTAAAGTATATATATATATATATATATGAGATGGGGGCGTACTACCTGGCCGGCAGAGGCTCTGTTTGGAGTTTAGGTCATCTTCGACTTGTGCGACAAAGAAAAGTTTCCAAAAGAAAAGAAATCCTAAAGTTGGGTCGCAGCAGCTCAGCCTCTTCGGCGTCTCCGGCGCTGGACTGCGAGCAGCTGAGAGCTCGCTGCTGCTTTCAGCCCGCAGCATTGATTGTAACAATATCCGCGTACAGGCCAACCATGTGGAGGAGGAGGGGCAGCCGGTGGAAAGACGGTCCGCCGAGACGCCTTTTCCAGCCGAATTTTCCTGAGAAAACTATTGTAACATCTACAGTTATCCCTCCAATACTTCAAAATTCCCAAACTTTTAACGCTCGACTTCACATTCGAGGTTAAACGTTCTTTACAACCCACACGTCCACCCCTGTCGAGTTGGTACGACCCACGGTTGTCCTCCCTCAAGCATGTACTGTATAATAATCACTATGTAGTGCGTAGTAATGCTGTGAGTTTCATTGATGTAAACTGATAGTCAACATAGCCGTTAAACAAGGGAAAAGTCGGGATAACGTGCTGATAAGTTTGACAATCAAACAAACAAGTCTCAACAAGTCCCTTTACTCGCTCCACTCCCAGGTTTAGGCTACAACAGGGGTTCTCAAACTGTGCCACATGTCCCGTTGGTGGTACGTCAAACAATGATCAGTCAAAATAAAATGAAAAACTATCTTGATTTCATTTTTAGATGTCTCTTTTAATTCAGACTTTATTTTATTTGTTGGAACTGTATGGACTTTGATTCAAGCTCTTACTGTAAACTTCCCACTATCACTGCAGCACACACTCTTTGTTTGGTGAGGTGGTGAAATATGAAGTTTGGCTCAAAAGTGGCATTTGGTTGAGAGCCACAAGTCTGAAACAATAATCCCAGAAATCTAAAGTGAAAGCTCGCAATCAATACAACAAATAACTTTATGGACTTTCTCATCATGCTGTATGTTACCCAACATGGTAATCATTACTGAAAAGCAGTGTGTGAAAAATCTTTGGACCTTGGAAAAGATCTGAAATGCTGAGTTTCCCACTTCCACATTGGCTCCCCTGCCATGGAAAACTGCTCTCCTACATGGCAGAGTAATTTAATCAGTCCCCCAAAAATCCTATTAAGAGACCTTCAAGTGTGTTTCCAAGGAGATGAGGTGAAAAAACATCAATATTTGCTGTATCACACTTGAGAGGTTAAAATGAAAGCGTGGTATTCATGGCGGTGTGGCAGCAGGCAGGCAGGCTATGGCATTAAGTCTCAAACCTTTGGTTAGGTTGACATTATGAGCGGAATAAAAGTGTCGCTTCAAATATGGGCCAAACCAAAAAGCATGAAAGTGCTGACGATGAGACGACTGTATGTTCAATCGGCTCGGGCCAGGAATAAGATACACACTCCTATATTACTGCATGGTTCAATGCAACACATATTTTTAAAGTGACTTAAAGAAATAACTCCATATTTGCTATTGAATCAAAAATAGTTTTAACAAGGAAGTCAGTTTGAGAAGTCTACAGTTCCTCAGCAACTAATAGGATTGAACTGTCAGCACAAAGCGTCAGGGTTACAGTAATAGAACAGATTCTGTCTATTAATATTTGCAGGACATAATTATTATTAAGTTATGAGCAACTTCTCCATAAAGAAACATACAGATACTTCTGATTGAACAGTTTAATCTCTGTTGCACTGCAGCATCTATTGTTGGGAAAGAGGTTGAATGGAAAAAATGACAAAACAACTCAGGACCTAGCTTAGGCAAACAGGCCTGTGGTATTATCTGTTTCTTAGCAACAGCACCTGAGCAGGGAAATGAGCGGGCAATATACAAGAAGGTAACTTTAGTCCATATTGTGATCTAATGGCACTGTTCCTGTGTAAAGAGGCTGTTTGAAGACGAGGTCAAAGTGAATGGGAACGATCAGAGTATGAAAGAGCAGATTTCACTGAGGCTGGACTGCACTCCACTTCATGGGAAAGTCTGTGTGAGAGTTGTAAATGTTGGCATATCCAGGCAGGATATCCAGATCCTTGTAAATTTCCAGGCAGTAATTCTTGTAAAGCTCGCATGTGTTTACTCAACAGCATGCCTCAGCATCTACAGCTCCCATCGGGGCCACTGGTCCGCCGTCCAATTAGACTCCAGAGTTTGGTAGTTATTAATGACACCGTTGAGACGTGAAGCGGCCGACGAGTTCCTCCACAGAAGCCTCACCCTGCCTTTATTATGTCATAAGTTCTCAGTCCTGCTCCTTGAGGTAAGGGCTGTTTTATACGTGGCATAAAGATTGTATGCAAGTAAGACGTGTGGGTGTGTGTGTCACGACCCTCAGAGGGACAGGATGTTTATTACGTGTAATCTTTCTGTCCATTTCTATTCCCAAACAAACTGAAAACACACCGTCATCCACAATGTTGCATTCATGCACTTTAGTCCAAAGATACTCAGCAGAAACACCTAAAGGCCTCGGGTGAATAATGCTGCAGTTAAATGAATGCATGAGGGTGAGGAGCTGAAATATGAAAGAGCATTAACGCTGCAAGACAGAAGAACCTGCAGAACATCGGGGCGGCGTTACGTCAAGGCCCTGAGAGGACTGATGCTGCTCAGAGATAAAAAAGCATCATGTGGAATCATTTCATAATGGTGTGCATCTTTAAGTGCATCTTCAATCAATAGCACAGAATGTAGCTGTGATGTAAGAGCCACAGAAAAGAGTAGAGAGCCATGTTTACAAAGGTATCGTCATTTAATCGTCATTTAATAGGAAATGACATTTGTACACAATTTGTCATAAACTTCATCTTGAAAAGGAATCAACCTGGCAGGTGTAATATTGGCGATGCAACCTTCAGTCTCATTCTGTTCAACAGTATCAGAAGCACCAAAAGATTTTATATAAATATTCATCAGTCAATCAGTAATAAAGTAACGACTCCAGCACCTGTTAATCTACATGATATTCAAAATGAGTACAAGATGGCAGTCTAAACTGTATAAAAACGTCTCAATGGACACAGACGGTGTGGTTTCCTGTGAAGAAACTGAATGCACGGTTGAGCAGTGAAGGATATTAAAAAGAGACACGTGCTCTGATGTTATCAATCAAAATACTCGCTTGAAAATAAGCGCTGTCACTGTGTTTCCGCTCTTGCCTCCGAACTGGAAGCGGGGTGTAGGTAAAACATGCACAAACTCAAATCCTGCAACACAAAAGAGAACAACAAAAAGCTTCATAAGTGAACTGTGCATTGGACAAACTACCCTAGAATCCAACATTCATATTTTGTTGGCAATGGCTACAGAGACTTTGGGGAAGGATTGTGTGGAGAGACGCATCCGTCTACCATCTGTGCTGCGTCCCGGGGACCGGCAGAGACAGGCTGTCAGTGTGACAGATGAGATCCAGCGGCCCCTTGGCCCCCTGCAGGCTCTCCAGAGTGACTACACAGCTAATGGAGAGCTGCCCAAAGTCTGGCTTTACAAGGCTGTTGTTGCCTGCAGCTTAACAACCTGTCAGGTAACTGTGTTTGTGAGTGGCACAGCAAGTGTTATGACTGCAGGTCAGACACTTAACCAAACTAATATAAAGATAGTACACGCCACAAACCTAAATCACTTAAAGGATTAGAGGTTTCTTGAATGTCTTCCTCATTTATTACAGAGCAGGCAAATACTAAACACTTCTACTGCAAAGAAAGGGAATGGGATCACCCGAAATGAAGGAACAGCTCATTATTCACACAATTAATCCAAGACATTCTTGATTGACTGACTTGTGACCTCCAATGATAGATTAAGGATTCTTCTCACCTTCACTGAACCTGTGTAGCAGCTGCTCCTTTGTCCAGTTACAGGAGGTAATAACAAAGAGGCCTTTGTCCTTGAGAACATCTTTTAGGGCTTGGACATAGTGCGTTTGTGCTGCCTTTGTGCCGTCAGGGTTCAGGCTTATGGCATCAAACGTTCCTTTGTCGACGCAGACATCAAAATCCTTCAGCTCCCCGCAGCCGTTTAAGAAATCCACCTCCTAAGAAGAGTCACGTAGGTTAACACAGAGCATAGTGATCGACTCCACATCAAATATTGTTTATCCTGGCTCTTCTGGAGGAGTTTGGCCCGTATGGCTCGCTGCAGAAAAACTCTTTCAGCATCAACTCCACTAATGAAAAGTGTTCAGCTTCACTGCTCTCTCAGTGTAAAACTTAAGTCTACCTCTGTGGAGGACACAGAGCAGTAAAATAAGGCCTCCTTGATCTGGACAGAGGACAGAGGAGGCGATCTCTGGGGTGAACTAAAGTGCAGCGAATTAACAAGGGTCACATACTTTCAGATTCACGACGGTTCAACAGTGATTTACTATAAACAGAAATATATAAATGCAAAACTCAGAGGAGACAGAAGAGTCTGTGTTCACTGACTGGTGCCATCTCTTAGGTGCTTCAGGGTGCTTCTTTTAGTCATCAACCAGTCAACTAAGTAACAACAGTGTTTCAGTGGGTGGAGGCCCTATATGTGGATCTACACTGGTACAACAGACTGGAGTTCATATAAGAGAAACAGGCCTGCATGTTAAAGGCTGAATGTATGAGGATTGACTGTCAGAGCAGCAGCAGAAGATGGAAGAGTTTCATATTTAGCTCAAACTCCTCACACACAGACTAAACCTGAGACAATAGGTGTGCACAAAAACTGCACAATCATTCAAATGAGTTATTCAGCAGTAGTAGAGATATAGGATGAGACCCCAGCACAGTGTTAAACACACCCCCACACACACACACCAGTCCAGCTGCAGGCACACTAAGGTCATTATTGACTCCAATAGCAGACTTTCTGCCCAAGCAAAGCACACACCGCCATAGGTGTGTGATGCATAACATTCTGTAGATTCAAGCGTATTACACACAGAGGAGAGGAAGGCTCACTCATCGTGACATTCCTTATAAACTGCTCAGTATTTGAAAGCTGTTTTTCTTGCATATATACGTTAGCGTATGTGTTAAATCCTGCAAAGTCATTGGGGGTTTGTGGCGGTTTTTTTATCTGAATGCCGGGCAGCCGTCCACCACTTTCAGGGCCTTCCTGCTATCCAACTCTCCCACAGGGTAAACACAGCAGAATTTCCTCTCCTCACCTCAACCTACTCAGCCAGGATAGGGTGAAGGCTCACTGTATGCTGAGGGCTAGATTGTATCATTGGCCTTTAGGGATGAATGGGATCCATGTAGGACGAACACTCAATGGGTGACTTGTCCATGGAGGATCCACCAAACCACTCAAATATTATATGACAGCATTGAAGTGAACTACAGAGGAAGGAGATCATTCCTACTGAGGACACTGGGAAAGATTTCTTGGTAAAATAAAAGTAATCAGTCTACTGTGGGACACTTTTCCACCTGTGAAGAAGAAATACCAGCATAATAATATTAAAATACTGCAAAGCCTCCTGGAATGGAACCTGGAGCCAGGAGCTGCAGAAGTAAAGGAGAACGCACCTTCACAGTTACATCAGTCAAGTCCTCCGCCTGCAGAATACTTCTCGCCAGCTGGACAGAGGCTGGAGAATAATCGATCCCCGTTAGATTTTTGAATCCCTGTTTGCTCTTCACATAGAAAACAAAGTAATTAAACACTGTTGTTAATACTGGAACAGAAATATAAGTTATTGTAAATATAAGTAAGTGTCAGTACATCCATATCACAAATCCTAGCGGTGTATGTGTGAATATATGCTTTTGTAACATGAACACTACAATTAAACGCCAATGATTCTGACCAGTTCAACTAAGAAGACTCCATTTCCGGTGCCGATATCTAGAATGGAGGCATTTTCTGGTATCTCAGCTTTGTCCATCCATCGGAGCACACGGTTCATGCTGTCCTCACCGAACCTGGCCATCATTCAGAAAAACAACAGATTTCATGACGTCATCGATGAGGAGTAGATACAGGGAGCAATTGAACCAACACTACGCATGCATGTACCATATCTCTCCAACGTCTCCAATGTCTTTGAAGGTCTCAAGCTCTCTTTGATAAGTGTCTTCCCAACTGCAGAAAAAAAAATCCCCAAAAAATCAGTTCTGTAACGAGAATAAGCAACAATTTAACAGTGTGTTGTGTTGTGATACTTCCTGCTGCTCGCGTCAACTTTCTAATCATCTTCCCCCAAACATGGCATGAAACAGTGTTAAACGATAAAATCGTCATTTTATTCGTGTCTATTTTAAACTATTAACGATTAAGGACGCATTGGGGGACATGATATTGAGATCGTTCAAGGGCTATGGCTAACGTTAGCTTTAGTAGTTATCGTTGTAGTCCGTTATACTCGTAACCAGACTAATCCCTGGAACGCGTTACCGTGAAGCGACACTCACTAATCTTTCGTTCCGAGCGCTGAAGTACCATCGTCGTCGTCTTCAACGCAATTTTCCGTGTTTCGACTGCCATGTGTGTCTGTAGTGGCTTCTTCCATGTTGTCACTTTTTTTGCCTACAGTTCCCATAATGCCCCGCGCCTGGGGAGGCAAGGCAACCGCAGGGGGCGGTGGGATTGCTAGGGATGTTTCCATCATGGCGGCATCCATTTCGGGTTATACCTTTAGTTCTGTGTGTTATCACAGCGCCAACAGTAACTGTGATCATGTAAGTACCTGCGTTGATGTTGACCGACTTTGTCGCGCTGTTTGCTTTGATGTGAGCGCTTCAGCTGCGTGTTTAGAGGCTCAGCGGCGCCGCTACTTTAGGATGTTTTCCAGTGTCATCATCCTGTTGCTTGGCTAGCTAGCATTGGTTTCGTCTATTTACTGGTTGACTCAACGACAACATGAAGACAGGACGTTCGATTACCAGTTGGCGTTGTCTACTAATGGTCTTCATCGAGTTGTGTTATTCTGCCTTTAAAGAGTCGCGTTTGTTTACACCTGCCAGATATAAACGAGAAACGCTGCTTCGAAACTTTGGGTCCCGGTGTATTGGATTAACGAGTGGCCATGTAAACTGGTGACATTAGCCTGACTCCTTCAGTGGTTTAGCTTGCTGTAGCGGCTTAAAGTGCATAGTTGAGTGGTCGTTATAAATGTAATGCACACCCAGCTGATGTTCACTTTGAGTCTTAAGATTGAGAGAAAACGTGACTTAAATATCTGAACTGTCATGTAAAAACACAGGCATTTTCGTGGACAGCTAAATAATCACTTCCGGTGTAATATTCCATTCAGTTGCATTAACAGATGATTTACAAACTGATTTTTTTATGCCATAACCAAAATACGAGCATATACACAATTATTAATATTGATCGGATTAAAATATATAATGTATATGATAATAAATAAATCTTCGTTTAATCCAAACGAAGCATTAGATCTCTTGAATAGCAACAATTTTGTTAACAGTTAACACACTCACACGTGTAATTGTAACCATTTAGCCAAAATTAGTCTTTTCAACACCTGTCACATTACCGCTAATGTCATCAGATAACATAGCCACTCGCTAAGACAATACACCGGGAAATACTCGGCACTTAGCTATATAGCATGTTAGCACAGCTGCTAAGTGAAGGGACCTACGTTTGTCGGTGTTTGTAACATGCACAGTCACGTTTAGTTTACATGTAATAAATGTTGTATGTGTCGTCACAGACGTCAGCTAGGTAAATTGACTTCTGAGCCAAATGTAGCTGTTGTGTTTCTGTCGTTTCCGCATGTCAAAGTTAGCCCTTAGCCAGCTAGGTAACGCTGTAGACATGGCTGTGTTGTTGTCATACTCGTAGGTCTTAGCTGGCTTGTGTTCGCCTGCATTCCTTTAGAGAAGGAATGTGACACACTGTCGACCTGTTTACCAGCTGCTCACGGTGGCTAGACGAGTGTGAGTGAGTGAGCAGCTCCCAGAGCTGTGCTGTTCTAAAGGAGCCACGAAATTTAATTTATATGTGTGCTCATAACAGAAGACAGGTAGCAATAGATTGAATGTTTTTCAAAATATGTTCAATACAATATGTTCAAACCTAAATTTGGATTATTTTCCAACCTATAACATTACAGATTATTCATCCAGGTGACCTACAACCGGTAGCTCATGGGATTACCTGCTGTATAACTAAAGTTGTGTCTTGTGTTTGCACAGGAGGGCTTCCTTTTAGGAGAAGTAAGACAAGAAGAGACTGTAAGCATCAGTGACGCACAGATCAGCAGTGCAGAGTTGCTGCAGGTTGTAGGTAAGGCTCGCACTGCACACACTGACCTTTATTCTGTCTGGCATCAAGTAAGAGTGAGCGACGCCACAATGTGCCTGTGGAATTCTGCTCAGGTTAACCAGCAGGTTTAAGACATAAGGAGCTCCATTATTGACAGTAGTGAGTGAACATGTAGTGAAGTGTGTGGATGCCAGTTTCATGATGCAACCTGGGTTTCGGTGCTGGTAACACTTCCAATATTAATATACGTTTGTTAAAGATTGTGCTTTATAACTGAGACGTTTGTCCCTGTGTGTGTGTGTGTGTGTGTGTGTGTGTGTGTGTGTCCAACAGAAGTCCATAACCATGATCCTTGTGCACAGTTGTTTAGGTAAGATACAAGCTCTTTGTTTTTAAATGAATATCCCCCATTGTAACACACAAACAAGATTATTCTATACTATTACCTACTACAAGCTGAAATGGTTAAATCAATGATCTGGCATACAGTGAAGAATTAAACGACACTGGACAGCAGATGGCTCCAACTGACACGTGTGCATTTCTATGTATAGGAGTTAGGAGCATTGACATGTTTTGTTTCTCCCTCCAGCTTTTACGACTACGCTGGAAAGATCAACGAAGAAAATCTCAACAGAATTCTTAAAGATAGGCGGAAAGTGAGTGAATAATATGTTGTGCTTCATTAAAACTGAAAGTTGGAAATCAAACCTGAACTGTAAGATAGATTTTTTGACTTCATCAAAGCGTTTAAAATTCAGAGGCCAAAGATTTTAAATCCATATGTTTGTTTTCTTGGCTGTGTAGAATGTCATCGGTTGGTACCGGTTTCGGAGGAACACGCAGCAGCAGATGTCTTTCAGGGAACAGATCATCCACAAACAGCTGACTGAGCTGCTTGGTGTGCCCGACCTCGTCTTCCTCCTCTTCAGCTTCATCTCCACAGCCAACAGCTCCACACATGCGCTGGAGTATGTGCTCTTCAGGCCTAGCCGCAGGTAATGACTGAGTACATATTCCCACAAATGCATACATGTGGACAAGCGTGAGCAAACACACACACACACACACATGCGTCATCTATCAAAATGAGGTCACTGTTGGATCGTCTTTGTCCATGTAAAGCTTGTGGACTGATGGTTGTTGTTGCTCCTCTGGGTTCATGCCTTCACATTGCTCAACGTGTGTTGTTGTGTCAGTGTGTGTGTGTAAGGGTCATGCAGACTGTTCAGCTGTGCGACTGCAGCAGTTATTCCTGCCGTGCTGTGAAAGAAAAGTTTAAATCTATATACAGGGCTTTACGCCGTCTATTGATATATTGGGCTCGGGTTTTTTTTCCATTTGCAGTCTTGATTATTTTGTCAGCCGGCTGTCTAATCAATACGTTTTCACTCTGACCTACATTTAACTACAGCATACTGCCTGTAACATATACTGCAAGGATAGATTTGTTGTTGTTTTCATAGCAACACAACCCAACATAATCGTTGTGATCAATGTATCAAATGCACAATAAATGGAATAAGCAAATGATTTGTTTTGGACATGTTTGAATGAAAGGTATGTCATGTTTTATGTCATGTGATGATGCTAACGGGCCGTCTCCTCTCAGTAGGTTCAACCAGAGGATCACCCTCACCATCCCAAACCTGGGCAACACAAACCAGCAGGAATACAAAGTCTCCTCAGTGCCCAACACCTCGCTCAACTACGCCAAGGTCATCAAGGAGCACGGGTGAGACTTCTCCCATCTGCTTTGTTTCTGTTTCGTCTTCCCCATTTCTACCCACAACGGGTCGGCCAGTTCCTCATTCACCGCCGCCACACTATCCCTGCTAACTGCCGCTGCGGGCCCGAGGCCAGTGCGGTCGGCCTCGTGTCTCCTCTGCTGCACGTGGAGCCGTGCCAGCTGCTTCCTTTCACCTTCAGAGAGGAGCTTAACTCCGAGGCGTCCACTCCGCCAGCTTCCCTCCTTAAATCGCTCCTAGTTTACATTCAAAACCGCATGTTTAGCGTCGGCGTCCATTTGTGCCTGACGGAGCACCGTGTGAGGAGCTTTGGCGTGTGACAGCCTGCACACACACACATCTGCCTTTGTATCTAAACTTAGCCCCAGTGTTTAAGTCTCAGATGGGATGGATACTGTGTGCACCGAGTGTCATCTTATCTTAGACTGTGAAGGATTTAGCGAGGCCTCTCTGTTCTGTGCCTGATAAGATCAGATCATGAGGCTGCTATTTCTGTTTGGCAGTCAGAGCAGATAGTTTACAGGTTATGGTATAATATACACACACAAACCTGGCAGGTTCCCTCTGTGTTTGCTTAGTTTATTGTAAAATGAAGACTAAAACCAATCTCTCCAGGGCCGAGTTCTTTGATAAAGACGGTGTGATGAAGGATATCAGGACAATATACCAAGTCTACAGTGCACTACAAGATAAAGTGCAGGTGAGTCCAGAGAGGTACACTAACATCTTTACTTCTATTCTGGCTATTAAGAGAGGAGAGCTTCTGCCATGTCTCATTAATGACTCTCTCCCTTATGTGTGTGTGTGTGTTTAGAGTGTGTGTGGCGAAGTAGAACAAAGTGAACGCGTGAAGGAGAAAATTCAAGAAGATGTGAACAAACTCAAACAACAAATAGCTCTCAGGAAACGCAAGACGGCAGAAGAGGAGAGACGTACGTACATGTTTAAACTCAGTGAAGTGGAAGTTAGCTCACATTTCATTTCTAAGTGGGTTCCGCTGTGGGATCGTGTGCTGGTCTGCTGTTTGACACTGACTTCTCTCTCTCTCTCTCTCTCTGCTTCCTCAGGGCTCCTTGAGGCCCAGAATGCAGCGGCTCATTCATCTCTAGAGGAGAAGACGGAACCTTGTGATTCTTCCCTCCTGTCCAGGATAGCTTTCCACGCCCCCCCGGCCCCGGAGCGGCCCAGTACCTCACCCAACCCCCCTTCTTACGCTGACCTCTCCCAGGACGACTCTCTGCTCTCCTCTTCCTCACCCCCTACCAGTGCTGCTCTGCTGCCCCGGCCCCAGGCTGTGGGCTCCCCGGGCCACCCCACCCCGGGCCCCGTGGGGATGGGCCTCAGTATGGGCATGGGACTCGGCCTGGGGCTCGGCCTGGGGGCCTGCTCTAACCCCGACGTTGCTCCCAGCCCTCCGTACCTGGGGAACGGCGACGGATCCAGCTCTGACTCCTTAGACAGGCAAGCGGCGGGGCAGGAGGACGACGACGACGACGAGGAGGAGGAAGAAGAGGACGAGGACAGTAGCGAATATGAGAACTTGGTGAGCGTAGCCGCTCATTTGCCAGTGGTCTCTGCCAGCGTTTTACCTCAAGGCCGGCCAGCTGCCCTGAGTCCTGATGGGGACGCTCGGGGCTCACAGACCTCATAGACGCACGCCTCAGAGTGTGTGAGGGACACAGATGAGTCAAGCACCTTGAGAGGTGGGCATCTCAAGCAATCAAAGATATACTAAAAGACTTTAAGGAAGTGCCAGTCCTGAAAGTGAACGGCATGTGCAGGTGGTGTCCCGATGTGTGTGTGTGTGTGTGTGTGTGTGAGTGAGAGTGTGTTTCTTTTTCTCTCAGTTTGATCTCCATTTTAAGGGGAAGACTTCTTAGGCTTTGCAGACGTAACAGGGGTCTCACCGGGGGGGGAAGTAGTCTTTGCTTTCACTTTTCGTTTGTCTTTGTTGGATGGTAGGAGGTCTTGGTACTCCAGTGTGGATCTGTCTGCTTTCAGCTAAGACAACAGAGTCAACGCCGCCTGGTCTGCCCAGCTTGTCCCCACAGGACAGACTCTCTCTCTCTCTCTCTCTCTCTCTCTCTCTGTCACATGTGCACCCACTTTACACCTTAACTCTTGCACTATTTTTGCCTTCTATTAAAAGATTCACCTTAGATAAGGAAAGGGGAAAATATTCTGCAGCCTTTCAACCCTTTTTTTTTTTTTTTTTTTTTAGAAAATCGGCAAATGGTTGTTAATTATTTTTCTTTATTTTTTTAATTTGAAGATAGAGATATATATGTAACTATAATTTCTTTCACATGTACAGTTCTCACATGTGATGGTTGGACTGTTCCATTGTTCCATTTTCCCAGTTTGTCTCTACTTAATCATACAGTTGCCTATTTAAATGATAAAGAATAGATTTCAGACTAAATTTACTCTGCCACTTCTATAATGGGTGCTTTATAAATATATATATTTTGTCAGAATAACCCTTAAACTTAATTTCATTGACACGAATGTGGATTTCTGTCTCGGTCTTCTCTGATAACACTGAACTGAACTTGTATGCGCTTTGCTGCACTTAAACTAAATGGAAGACTTCTTTATTCTTGTGCTTTTACCAATGCTGTCATGTTGTGCCACTCCAGTCTCTGTCCCTCTTTGATCACCAACCCCCAGCTGATCCACGCTCAGCTTTTTGTGCGTTGTATGGATTCACAGGGCAAACACACATGTACTGTAGCTTTACTAACCAGATGCTTATGGATCCCTGCTCCCCACTGCAGCACACAGCTCCCAACTAAAGCAGAAACAAACGTGCATCCGTCTCCTCCTCTTCTTCTTCATATAAACACCTGACTGCTTCCTCTCCACTACTGACTGTTATCATCTAACCCACTTCTCTGCTCACTTTCTCTATTGAAGTCATAACGGAAGGCTAACACCCCCCATGCTGTGTGTGTGTGTGGGAATTGTTACCGTGGGAACAGAGATCAAGAGCTCACCTTCCTGTCTGGGCAGATGTGACAGCAGACCTCATGTATTCAGACCTGCTGGGGTCAACCTAATGTGTACGGACCTGGATAATGTGATGAACACACAACGATCTTGACTCAGTATTCAGTGCCTTCCACTCAGGACAGTAGTGCAGGTGTCTGACCGCACACACTTCACGTTCAAAGATCTTTCTTGAGGGGTAACATCCAATTATGTGTTGCTTTTTTGCAATAATTGACATCCAGCTTTTTTTTTTTACCCCTTCAGTTGCTCCGCCTCCCTCTCCTCTGTGTTTCTGTCTCACCTGCCTGATGCACCTTCACTGCTTCTCAAATCGTTTTCCCCCCTTTCTCCCTTTTTGCTGGCTGCTTCTTTATGGACCTGTTTGTCATGGTTTGCAGCTGTGGCTTTTTCAATTTTCCTCGCTTGCTTTATTGTTTGAAACTGGAATTGTAAAAGTGTCACGTCAGAGGGAATCTGCTCAGAGACCGAGAAACCTTACAAGGCAACGGGAGTGACGCCTGCAGAGAGAGACCAAGGTGCAGACTGGTTGGGTGCTTCCTCACATGAACCGGTCAGGCCCTACACAATAATGTAAACACGGACGGGGCAACTGGAAGAGCGTTAAAGACGGTGATCAGTCTGGACACAAAGAGAACTTTTTTTGAGATGTTGGGAGAAGCTTTGCCTTGTGAAGGAGTTTGTTGTTTTCCCAGCTTGGTTGTTTTGTCTCGTGGTTTGCCTGATGTCATTTTTCTCTGATGTGTAACGACAGAACTGGCACTCAACATGTTACTCCACTTAATAATCATCCAGAAGTAACACAATCACAAAATGTAAAACAAAATCAATGCATCAGACAAGAATGGTTTTGTTTGAGCACTGGAATATAACGACGAACTCTGCAATGAATGTATAGTAAACAGGGGAGGGGGGTAGCATTTACACAACAGTACTTACAGTATAGGCTTGTCTCAGTTGAGTGATGTGGTATAGAGCAGCAGATGTCAATGTTCTTTCTCTTTCCTAACCCGGCTCCTCTTGGGCCTAGAGAATTGCTATTGTTTTCTTTCCCGTGTTGTTGTCTTACTAAGGTAGACACTGGCCTGTAAAAGATCCCGATTTGATGGCCAGAATGAAAACCCCGGCAGGATTCTTTGGGTCTTGGAGAACACAGAAGAATGAGCATTGTTAGGATCCTGTACCTGTTTTAAAATTCCAGCATAATCCAAATATACCACTCATGTATTCATACTGTAGGGGACGAACGCTTCCTTTCCCCACCCAGACAGGCCGTTTGCAACATCCACACCTCCCTGAAGCACAATGTCCCACAGCAGCTTGTACCTTTTTTTGGGCTGTTATCTGGACGCTTGTTATTGGTAAGAGTTTGACCAAGGATCCGCTTGGTCCTGCACAGTAAATATGGTTCTTAAACTGGGGGATAATAAATAAGACAATATGTGAAATAATATGCCTTTGTTTGCTTATTAATGTAATTATGATGATGCTAATTATTATTTTTTTTTTGTATTTTAAATCTCTGTTCCCAGGTGCAAAACACTGAACCTTGTGTCCTGTCAGTGACGTCATTTCGTGTGATTGGCTTTCTTGTTAACAGGTGCATCCATGCGGAAATTTGCTCTTCACAAACAAATTTGCAAAAATATTGCCGTCTTTTGCTTCGTCCCTATGCCCGCAACTCGAACGATTAACCCCGCGGTGAGAGCCGCTACTCCAGCTGTCATGCATTACTGCAGACTGCTTGCTGCAGTATTTTTACGATGACATCACCCTCTTATCCCCTTTGAGGCCACACCACGTGGTTCAACACAAGAGATGCAACAAATTAGGACGCTGCAATTAAAGGCGCAACCCGTCCATTTGTGACAACCTGGGCTCCACGATAAGAAGGGAAACATTCTGTGCGCTCCATTCTTGGGTTGTTATTGCTGCAAACGCTCGGTTTGCTTTTGTAAAAGCCCTTTAACAGTTAGAACGAGAGACGTGGGATCTGATTGGTCCGTGTGAATAGATACAGAAAAATCAACCAATCAGCTCGCCCGGCAGATTCAGGTGGTAAATCCTGTTCCTGCCCGTGACTGTAACACGGCCCAGGCTCCCTGAGCGCTCCGGTAGTTGGTGTTGTGCCCCCGCCTGGCCTGCCTCGCTCCTCCCGTGCCGCCATTAAAGAATGTCAGCTCGGTGTTTGGGATTTTGGAGAAGGAGGAAAATGCTTTAAAGCGTCCCAGCGCAGCGGAGCGACCGAGGGACGGGACTGGGGGACTGGGGGGCGGGGGTTCCCTCCGGTGGATGCGCGGACATTCAGCTGCCTGCCAAGCAAACGGCGCCCCAGAAAGACGTAAATATGCGGCTAGAGTCGAGCCAGTGAGCGGGAGAGAAGCTGAGCTCGGGTCGGAGCGGGTCTCTCTGCTCCGGGGGAGGGAACGGAGTGTAAACACAGCGAAGCAAAGGTAAGAATGGCGACCGAATTTAATAGTTAAGAGTTAACAAAGGCCTCTGGAACGGTTGGAGAGTCCGAACATAATCCCGTCATGAAAGCTAGCGCGGCTCCGGTGTTTACTCCTGCCTGCTCGGTTGTCACGTCGGGCGGCTCGTTTGTTTACGGGTCGCGTTAGACGCAAATGGACGCAGGAAAGTCGACGACAGCTCATTTGAATGATGTAAAAATGTCCCCAGCTTGTTTATCTGTCCCGACTTCGATGGAGACTGGTTGAATGTAGCGATTTGTTCCTATTTCTGTGCCCGGAGCGACGGTGTGTTGACGGTGTGTTTGCTCACCAAACACGCAGCTCCGGCTGAGTGCACCGCGTCTCACGAATGTGCAGAATGTTACACATGTAAACACACTCTGCACCAGCACTTAGGACAACTTCTCTGCCTTATTCTGCACTCTGGCTGTGTTATAACGACGTTACGCAGGAGGAGAGGCTTCGTCTTGTGTCATGGAGTCGCAAATGTATACAGTAACCGACTGGGTTTAGGTTCCGATCCAGTCCCAATGCATTAGTAAGTGTGTTCTCCAGTCATGCGCCTCCCTGCAGGGTGTCTGGTTTCATCTGTCCTTATCTCCTGTTACCCAGCTCGGTTGTAGGGCACATTTGCTCAGGGTGTGTGTGTGTGTGTGTGTGTGTGTGTCTCTTACTGTATGTGTTTAAAGCTAGTGTCAGGTGTGTTACACAGGCATGCAGGTGTAGTGTTGCACCTGTATCGGTCTCACTGTCTTTGATTTACTTTGCCACAGCGACAGACCAGATCAAACGTCTGGTTAGTGTTTGACAGTCTGCTGCCACCTGTGCACCTGTGTCTGTTTGTTTGTTTGGGGGTTTTGCGTGACCTTCATCACCCTAACCTCCTCTGTTTGAATAGGTAAATGATTCTCTGGAGTTTGGCTCAGACTCTTCGTCTAACCACAGAAACAGAAACACCAATATCAAAAGTGCTCTGATCTGGTTTTCGCTTTGAATCATGGGTAATATGGGTTCGTCTTTTGTCTCTTAGAGGTGTAGTCAAGTGTAATGTTTCTGAGGCATTGTGGTTTAATGACCTGTTTTTCTCCCCCTAGTGTCCCTGCTTGCCTGTGTGATCTCCTTGAAAGTGGATCTGCCGAGCTGAGAGCCCCTCTGAACGGCAGGAAGCTTCCCACAGCGGCCGTGCGACGATGACTGAGCTGGTTGCCAAGTGGGCCTGTGAATACTGCACATACGAGAACTGGCCGTCAGCCATCAAGTGCACCATGTGCCGCGCTCATAGGCCCAGTGGGAGTGCCATCATCACTGAGGAGCCCTTTAAGAGCGGCCCTGCTCTGGATGCAAGTCTACACCAGTGGGACCCCGCAGGCCTCAGCAATAGCCCCTCCCAGGGGGGTTCCAACCTACTTATTTGTCCAGACTCCAGTGCCCGACCCCGCGTCCGCATTGCCGATGTACCCGAGACGAGTAGCAAGTGGTCCTGTCACATGTGCACCTATCTGAACTGGCCTCGTGCCATCCGTTGCACCCAGTGCCTGTGTCAGAGACAGCAGGCTCAACAACAACAACAACAACAACAACAGCAGCAGCACGGGCAACACGTAACCCATCACGGACATCATACCCAGCAGCCACGCAGCCCCACAGAGTCGCCCCAGACCTCGGGGTCTGGATGCCGCTCTGCTCCCCCGGTCCCTACTACAGATCCCTGTGAGGAATATAACGACCGCAACAGGCTTAACACTCACGTACAGCACTGGACCTGCACTGCCTGCACTTACGAGAACTGGCCTAAGGCACTCAAGTGCGTGGTGTGTGACCACCCCAGGCCAAACAGCCTACTGACTGAGCCCATCGAGCTGGCATCAGAGCCCGAGAGCCAACAACCTCGATCCCAACTCAATGAACAGGACAGGGACAACAGGAGGGGTGTTGTTGGACAAGTGGGCTTGCAAGGAGTTGGGGGTGTAATAGGCGGAGTAGGGAGTTGTAGCAGCAGCCAAAGGAGGTCCCCCCCGACCTCCAAACGGGAGTCCGAGGTGAACATGGACTTTCAAAGGATTGAAGTTGCGTCAGGAGCTGGGATTGGGAGCAAGGAGGAGCTGGAGGTGGACTTTAAAAAACTGAAGCAGATTAAGAACAGGATGAGAAGGACTGATTGGCTATTCCTCAATGCTTGTGTTGGTGAGTTGGAAGATGACTTAAGTGAAATGTGTTTAAACTATCCTCTGACTTTTTCCCTTTATAAGGTGGGCAGGCAATGACATAACAGGCTAGACGCTGGACGGCACAGTGTGACCGCTCTGATTCCCCAAATCTCTTGTAGTCAATACGGTTAATTCAAAGTTATTATGTAGTCGTGTCCACATAGTTCTGGTTTGCACCCTATTGTCGCTGATAGACGGTGGGCCTCAGAATGTTCTGCCTTCAGTGAGTGTAAACCTCCCCCACACGAGCAGCAAGTGTCCATCCACCCACACAGAAAACTGGAGAACAAGGAGTAGGAGGTAGGAGGAACATGGTGGGAGCTCTAAGTGATGTCTTTTCTTTCTCTCACTCATTCTCCTACCTCCACCAGGGTCCGCAGAAGAGTTTGCTCCACACACACACACCTACTCGCTCATTTCTGAGACAGACGACCTCATATTCAGACCCGCTGCTCCTCAAAGCAGAGGATGCTCATTAGGTTGGAATGTTGGAGAAATACCTGCAGATAATCAGCTGTTAGTCCTACGCTGGGTCTCTTACAGCATATCGGCATGAGCGGCCCGTCACCTTGGGGCAGTGATGCGAGTCGGCGTGGTTCCTATTCAAGCTTTAGCGCTCCATATGGGTTTGAGAATGTTGCCGGAATCCTCTAATAATACGAGAGGAATGGTGGAGGATTGTTGGATCCCTGTTATGTTGAGAAGAGGCTGATGCAGTTCTAATGTCTGGGATGTCCCTGTGTCATTAACACACACAGCATTCACACACAGGAGGAGTGACCACAGCGCCTAGTCTCCTCAGTGACTCAGTGCGCTATAAATAGAACAAACCGTACAGAAAAAGTAAATAAGAAACAAGTCTGGCACATCAGCACGAACCTTCTCCAGCAGTCTGGACCGTCTCAGACCAGCTGGCGTTCCCTCCATGCCTCCGTGCCTCCGTGCCTCCATGCCTGGTGCTTGGTACATGTTTGGGCATCTGCATGTGGAGACGAAGATGTTTTTCCGCAGCGGTGAGCTAATGCACCGCGTTATTATCCTGGTTATTAAGCCGTAAACAGATTTGGGACTATTCCTGACCACGGGCGTTTTCTTGAGAGAGGTTGAGCGTCTGTGGCATCAGCAAAGTGCCGTGACCTCGTGGTTGCATTGGGCCACAGGAGCTTCATGTTCTGGCTTCATTGTGGCTGAAGCCTGAAGTTTGTGTGCAAGTTAAGTTTGGTGAGTTTGAAGTTGCTGTTTGACTTGGTTCCCTTGCAGACTGGCTCTCCGTGTCTGTACACGGTTACTGGCCTACTTTCTGGTTTGTACACGTTGGGGAGACGTTAGTGCAAGCAGAGATGTAGAGGAGGGGCTTTGCATGTTTCCATGTGGCACTACTGAGCCAAGCTAATCTCTTATTAGCCTCAGCAGGAAATAAAGAAATAAAGCTCTAATGTGGTCATTATTAAGATATTAGTTTGGCTGTAAGTGCTTGGTTTGTTTTTTTGAGTTCTGCTGGAACAGGTCACAGATTTATGATGATTCTGTTTAGAAGCAGCACAATGTCCGCTTCAAGGTTGTGTTTCCAATTAAAATGGAATAGATTTATGTAAACTCGTTTCCTGTTTATTGGAGTCTGGAGCTCAACTTATCATGAGTGGAGGGAAACGGCCGGGACAGGTTGGTCGTCCATCACAGAGATAAGACGAATGGACAATAAGCTACACTCACAAATACCCGTGGACAAGTCAGAGACGCTGGTCCTCCTGATGCTTGTGTGCTTAGTGTTTAGGGGGATAGAGAGAGAGAAAGGTGTGTGTGTGTTCAGAGGAAACCCCCGGTGACACACTCCACGTTGTCCCTCTATGGGAGAAAATCGAGCGAGACTAAAACAAACAGCGTGTCCTCATTATCACCGGCGCTCGGCCTCCTGTCTCCTCTCACACGTGGAGCTGCTGGACTCTTCGTCTGCGTCTCCGGCGCTCTACACCTTGTGTGAAACCTCCGTCAGCTTGCAACCCAGCAGCACCTCGTCTCCTTCAATCGGAGTCAAGGTTCTCTATTAATAACAGCGTGTTGCCTGGCACCACTCAGACCTCCATAGTTCTCGTACTCAATTAATTCAAGTATAAGGGGACAGAGTGCAGAATAGTTGTTGTCAGATTCCAACTCCAGGAATTAGATGCAATAATGTTAAATAATTGGAAGTGAATCAGAGGATGGATGTGCAACGTAGCCAAACGCTTTTGAGGTCACTTCTGGAAGAACACGGAAGCCCGGCGCTGTTTCTCGTCCACCTGTCAGCGGCTGCTACCAGAACTCGTCCGCTGATGAGTCACTCCAGTCACACAATGAGGTTTTGTTCTGGTAAACAGCCTTGTCGTTTCTGTAGATGAACCCACAACATACCGGTGATTTGTACGCCAAGGCAGGCCGGCGTTTACGAGCAGCGCCGCCTAAAAAACCCCGGCGTGACTTTGCCTAATCTGCTGCCTCTGGCCTCGTCGCTGTGTGTAGCTGTACGCTCTGTATTTGCCTTTTGTGTTCTCTTGTAAAGGATCTGTGAGTACAGCACTGACTGCAGGGCTACAGGCACACCCACACTAATGGAGTGCTCTGTGGAAAGTGGTTGCGATCCCTGTCTGTCACACTGTGCTGCTATTGTGTTAGTTTCCCTCTTCATCACTCACTGTGCTAGCCAGCTCCACATGGCACTGCAAGTCCTCCCACCATCTCTCCCTCTCTCTCTCTCTAACTTTCTGTCTCGTTCACACACAGATCATGCTGCCGAACATTGTGTGTGGTCCTTTTGACACAAGAACAAAAGCTCAACAGAGTGTAATGCTGCGAGAGACTGCGACGCGACCTTGTGTGTATGCTAGAAATGGAACGGATCCACGCCGTTACTTTGCAGTATCCAGACTGAATTTGGACTTTGGTTTTCGGTTCATAAACCCAATTGCTAATAACTCTGATGACCTCGGCTCATTTAAGTGCCGGCGCCGGTCCGTAAACGGTAGTAGAACCCCGTTACAGAGCAGCTTTCTTGCCCTTATGCTAGTTGTTTGTAGCTCAGCGTGTGATGTTGCGTTTGGGCGGGCTACAGAGGCCTTCAGGGAGATTTCTCTTCGTCACCATCACACCCATGTTTAAGAAGAGTTTGACTGTAAAGCTCGCCCGCTTCAGACCAGGCTGCGATCCGTCTCCTTCTGTACACAGGCAGATATTTATACCCCGCCGGTCAGTCGGTCGATAGTTTTGTTTACTGGCTGGTGGTTAACAAATTCATTTTTTGTGTGTCGGCGTCGGTTTAGTCCTGCTTCTGTCCGGATCAAACTCCATCACCAACGCCAAATATATAAATATTAAGCAGTCAGTGGCGTCTGGGAGCCGCTGAAGCTGAGCTGAAGCTTCTTCTGGTGTCCGTACCCTATCATTTTGTTGTTTGGGAACAGAATGTCCCCTGCATAATCTTGTTCCCGTCGAGGAGACGCACACATTTTGTATAATGTGAAACAAATTAAGATACGGGACGTGGAGGGAATGTCAACTGATAAACTCCACTCTAAAAACTGAATGAGTAAACTCAGGCACGTATCTGCCTCAGATGCAGATATTGATCCGGATCCGTCCGGAGCCACCGGTGTGTAGCTGCTTGTGTGTGTCTCTGTAACACTCTGACAAATCTGAATTTAGAATCTGATTTCAAGGTCATTTTTCGTACAAAGCTCCTTTAAAATCAACAAGAAATGTGCAATCCTAACACGACCCCCCCGCTCTCTCTCTCTCTCTCTCTCTTTTTGCCTGGCAGGTGTGGTGGAAGGCGACCTGGCAGCGGTGGAGGCCTACAAGTCATCGGGAGGCGACATCGCCAGGCAGCTAACGTCAGACGAGGTGCGGCTACTGAACCGGTCGTCCGCGTTCGACGACGGCTTCACGCTCGTGCACCTCGCCATCCGCTTCCAGAGGCAGGACATGCTGGCCGTGCTGCTCACCGAGGTAAGGAGACGGTCAAAGATCAGACTGCACTTACGTATAAGTTTAAGATGGCCTGCGGATTAGCTCTCAGTTGGAAACGTGAACCAGGACGGCTAGAATTCCCTTTCCGCTTAATTTCCCTTTTTCCGCCTCTTGGATAATAGTTCATTGTATCGCCACAATCCCATCCTCTGCTCCAATCTCTCCCTCCATTGCCGCCGCTGCTGAATGGTGAGATTATGTCACGATTGCAGCTGTATTTGCTTTTGTGTCGCGGCTGATGCAGGCTTTTGTTGTGCGGATCCCTTTAATCTCGACATCCAGCGAGATCAGAACGGCACAGGGGAGACGGCAGGATCTGAGGGAGGAGAGGCACTGATCTCCACATGCGTCTGCCTCTGTGCCGCCTGTAGGAGGCCTCGGCCCCGCTCTCCAGCGCCATGACCTCACCCCGCTTCATTCACTGTTTTTGAAGTCGTCACGTTTTGGTATTGTTTTGCGTTGAAGCGATTAGTTCCACTTGTGCCGTGTCGCCTTGCAGCTGCTGACTGGGAGTGTGTGTGTGTGTGTGTGTGTGTGTGTGTGTGTGTGTGTGTGTGTGTGTGTGTGTGTGTGTGTGTGTGTGTGTGTGTGTGTGTGTGTGTGTGTGTGTGTGTGTGTGTGTGTGTGCTGCCTTTGCCGTCAGCACTCTGATCCCACATTTATTTGTATTCACACACCCGTCCCTCCTCATTCAGCCTCCCTCCCACTTCCTTATCAGAGAGGTGAGAGTGTAACCTGGAGTGAAACGTTAAATCCTCCCCCTGAAAAATGGATTTAGAAGCCGAGGACCGTCTGAACCCTGCAGCAGTATTCTTCTCTTTCCTCTCGTCCTAGAGCTAACCTGGATTGGATTGTGCAGAGTAAAATTGGCTTTAACCCGGCTGTCACGGCACAGGATTCAGCCACACACACACACACACACACCTTTATTAAGTGGCAGTGTGCCTGTGGAGATGGGGGTCAGGGCTTCATATTCATCCATTGGGTTCATTAAAACATAGAGAATGTTTAATGTTACCATCTACTCAGTTTGGAGAAAGATCTTCCTTCCACAAACTCTCTGAGCATCTTTGTTTTGCCATTTTGTTTCTAACATTCCGATCCCGGCACTTCCCCAGTGCAGCGTCCGTTTGATACATTAGTCCTTTAGATATTTGTCCTTTCTCCTGCACACTAACATCCCCCTCTCCTCTTCTTCCTCCTCTTCCTCCTCCTGTCTGCAGGTGTCCCAGCAGGCAGCCAAGTGTATCCCAGCCATGGTGTGTCCCGAGCTGACGGAGCAGATCCGTCGCGAGGTCGCCGCCTCTCTGCACCAACGCAAGGGAGACTTCACCTGCTACTTCCTCACCGACCTGGTTACCTTCACCCTGCCTGCAGGTCAGTCCGCCGTAGCCCGGCCAACACAAAGCCCCGCGGCTCATACCGGCAGCTGTTACCACGGGGACGGCGTCTGTTCCGCCTCCTGCCTGGATCAGAAAGCAGCGGAGGAGACGATGGGCGTCTTTGCATATTTTATTTCAAGGACGCCTGCGTTTCTGCACCGTGACTAAAGAATCCGGTCTGCCCGTCCCACAGCGGCTCGCCAAGTGTGTAACAGAATGCCGGTTGTGTTTACTTGTGGCGTATGAAGTTGCCTGTTGTTGTGACGCTGCGGGAACATAATGCCGCATTTGTCCGTCTCTCCCGGCCGCCTGAAGTCGGAGGCTACCTCTGGCGCCCTGGTTGAGCATTGTTCTGGCAGACTGCGAGCACCAACAGTACGCATCTGTATACAGAAACTGCACGCGCCCGATCCCGTTTCTGTTGGACTCCGTTGTGCGGACTTGTGCTGCTACGGTTCCATCCTGTCGCTCGGTGCTAAGCTAAGGATTTGTTCGTGATGCAGAGCGTTCAAGACGGTGCAGACGTTGGCTTCTGGCCACAGCAGAGAGCAACTCTGGCCCCACAAAGTCAATGCTTTAATTTCTTTTAGCCAGAGAATAAGCTTCTGTTACAAGAGCCAGTGGCTAAAGAACAAAACAGGGAGGCTGCAGTTGAAACGATCCTCTGTCGTTCCAATGCAATGATTGAATAAATGTGAGATGTAGACTTTCCCCTGCATCCATTGTGCTTCCTTCTCCTCTTTTCAGACATTGAGGATTTGCCCCCAGCAGTCCAGGAGAAGCTGTTTGACGAGGTTCTGGACCGAGACGTCCAGAAAGGTGAAACATCTACAGTCACATCCACGTCATGATTTAGATATCCTGCATCCTTCACTGCCCTGCTTCAGCGTGAATGAGAGAGAAACACAATCCACACTGAGGGTCAGGAGGAAAAGCTGCTGATTTTACTCTAATATTGAATATTGGCTATATTCAGTTACAGCTGTGTAGTTTCAGACTGAATGTTCTGCTCCTCTGTGTCAATCTGTCTGTCATCAGAGTCGTCCTACCACCTCCACTCTAATCAGCCTCATTTAGTTTGAGGGATTTGTCTGGTCCTCACTTAATGATTGCACTTCCCACACACACACACACACACACACACACACACCTGCATTTCTCCCACAGTGGCTTTAACGTTCTATCTCTGTCCTGTAATAAATCTGGATCCTCTTCTTCTCCAGAACTAGAAGAGGAGTCTCCCATCATCAACTGGTCCCTGGAGCTGGGGACGAGGTTAGACAGCCGCCTGTACGCTCTGTGGAACCGCACGGCCGGCGACTGTCTGCTGGATTCCGTGCTGCAGGCCACCTGGGGCATCTACGACAAAGACTCGGTGCTCCGCAAGACGCTGCACGACAGCCTGCACGACTGTTCTCACTGGTGAGATTACAGATTACAGATTAGAGAGGGGGGGGGGGGGGGGGGGGGGGGTAGAGACGAGGTTTAAACCGTCCACTGCCCAAAGAATGTAGGAAGTAAAGATTCTGTGGTTCAGGGGCATCGGTCTGGTTTTATGGGGACCTGAAACTTTGCATGACTTGAGAGTTCAGCCAGAGTTGTGGGAGATTTACACACTCTTCCTCTAGTTGAACACGCCACACGTTCAAGGAAGGGGGGGGCATGTGACGCCGTCGGCCGCAAAACTAATTGTGTGGCTTTTGTGCGTCTGCCACCGGCACGCAGGTTCTACACGCGATGGAAGGAGTGGGAGTCGTGGTATTCACAGAGTTTCGGCCTGCACTTCTCACTCCGAGAGGAGCAGTGGCAGGAGGACTGGGCGTTCATCCTCTCCCTGGCCAGTCAGGTACGAGCTCAGTCGAAGAAACCACACACACACATTCAAGGAGTATTGTGCCGACACTGTAATGTGCCTTCAGTGTGACACAATTATGATGAATAAATGATGGCGGAAGCTTTAATGCTCTTACCGCCGCACGCTGAAGGAAACCTGTAATGCTCTCTCTCAAAGTGCATCCTCTCCTCAGCACTCCACTGCCTGTGTGACTTCAGTGTGTGGGTGTACCGTTAGACCTCATACGGGTTGTGAACGTACAGTTATTGTGTTACGTTATGTTGTCAAACTGTATTTAGAGTAGACTGTGGTAACCTGGCATGAGGTGGTGTGTGTGTGTGGTATTGACTCTCTTCTCCCCTCTTCCTCTCTCACAGCCGGGCTCCAGCTTGGAACAGACCCACATTTTCGTTCTTGCACACATACTTCGTAGGCCAATCATCGTCTACGGAGTGAAGTATTACAAAAGTTTCCGCGGCGAAACGCTGGGGTACACACGGTTTCAAGGTGAGAGTCTTGCACGTTGCACGCAGGGAGTGTTACTCCCCGTTTCTCTGTACATAGAAATGCCAGACTTCCTTAATAAAGTCACTGAGTCTGCATTGTGAACATTACTGTGATACTGCTACTAGATTGATCCGTCACTAAACTGCATCTGCATCATACCGTATAGTGTGTGTGGGCTGTTTTAGTGCTGTTTACAAATTTAAATATTCACACACACACACACACACACACACACACACACACACACACACACACACACACACACACACACACACACACACACACACACACACACACACACACACACACACACACACACACACACACACACACACACACACACACACACACACACACACACACACACACACACACGTAACTTGATCCAGTGAATGCAGAAAGCAGGGTCCACCTTTACGGCACGCAGTAAAAACTGCGTGGCTTTAATTTGCCTGCCGACTGAGCTCCTGCAAGGGACGATGAAAGATTTCAGCGAGGGCCGGCTGCTGGCGGTAATGTAATGCCCGACGGAGGGACGATTTACTGATGCCAGAGGCCCAAAGGAAAGGGGGAGACGTTCATATGGGCGCCTAGAGGAGAGGGGGGGATTAGTTCAGTTAGAACACAAAAGGGTGGTAGAGGCATGACTTGCCTTGATGTGTCACTTCCTGTGTAAGCTTAGCAAATAGTATTTGTGTCTCACACACACACACACACATGCACACGCACACACACACACAACAACTTTCTTTAAATGTTTAATTGAACATAAAATGTCAGAATCCAAAGTCCTAAATAATAAACAGCAATAACAATACAGTATTCATAAAACAACTTGTCCGGATGGAGAAAGTGTTTTAAATGTTTGTACATTTCCACATGTGTGTAGTAATGTGAACTCAACTGACTCACTAGCCACAGGTAACTCAAAGACAAAAAGTATACAGGAACATAAAGAGTTAAATTCGGCATGGACAGATGCATCTTTCACTAACAACAATACAGGAGAAATAATACTAATTAAAAGAGAAATGATAAAGAAATAATAAAAGCAAACACATCTTTCACTAACAACAATACAGGAGAAATAATACTAATTAAAAGAGAAATGATAAAAGCAAAGAACAATCAGTACAACAATCAACATAAGTAATGTTCGAGGACATTTCCAGAACAAACACGCAGCGTTTACTGAAAAGCACCAAGCTGGAGATCAACGTAAAAGAGCGACACTGCTGCGGAGAGCAAATAGCATTTAAAGAAAGTCGTAAGTTCACCGTTGGCCGTTCACAGATGGAGATTCCATGACCACCATTTGGAACGACAGTTGGAAAATCACCTTTGTTAAACGCTGATCTGACACTGATGTGGAAACGCTGCATCTTAGTGGCGGGACACCGTCACTTCACGGGTCACAAAATCGACATGCATTGTGGGAAATTTAGTTTATGGACAATGTACGCTGTTTAAGTTTATTTTGCTCTCGCGGGCCACATAGAATGACGTGGCGGGCCTGGAGTTTGACACATGCGCTCTAAAGGCCAAAACACTGGTGCCACCAATCTAACAGCAATGACGTCATTTGACAATTCATATCATAAACCAAGGTACCTACCATAAAATGAAAACAGTTGAAAGTCACACGTATACATTACTAAGTTATACATTTCAAAACAATATGGACCTAATGTAGAACAACAATACTTACTCTAACTAATGATACCCATCCATTATCTATTATGTCCCTTTACAACTCCTTACCACTGTCTGATAAGAGAACACTCTGCCCCATTGTCTTTGTTTAGATCAATAAGGTATATCTATCTATCTATGGCTTCATTTCTTATGCAGGATGACCAACTTCAAACATTTAAGAAAAGTCTTTTGAAGGTCCATGAGCTATTAAAGCTTGATCATATTTCTTGTTCCTCCTTCCTCCTCAAGTCGGGCCCCTGGCATTGCTTCATTGCTTCCGGCGCATCACCAAAGCAGGGGTCCATCATCAATTCAGCCTGCCCTTATTTGGATTCATCCAAATCGGCGAATTTCGCTCTTGCGCCCCTTTTCTTGCTGATCTTATGGGCCGCTCGCCATACGTTCGGAATGTTTTGAACACTCCCTCGCGGACATCCCTTTGTGGCAGCTGTGATTGCCTTTGTTGCTTTACAAGGAACTCCATCATGTTGTGGCCTCCTGTGGCTTGGACATTGTAATTGATGTCTGGTTGAACCCCTGGTGGGACCTGATGGTATATTGGTTGTGCTGCAGCTGGTTGTGGTGGATGGTGCACCATTTGTGCAGCTTGTGGGGGTTGGCTGTACGGTTGTGGGTGTGCACAAAAGTCTGGTGCATGGGAGTAAGACGCTTGCATCTCATCGTGGCGTGGACAGTTAGGGGTATTAGGCGAGGCTCTGCCTCCGTCCTCTTTCATGCTTCGTATCCTTTGCTTTAGCGTGTTGCCAGAAACGTCCGCTGATCCTTTACGGCCTTCAAAAACTTCTATTCTTGCGTAGCTTTCAGCTAATGAAGTCGTCAACTCCAGCACTTCTTTTTCAGCCTTGATGTTGGCCTCTTCACGACTTCGCTGATGGTCTCTTTTCAGAGCCTCATGACTTCGCTGGTGGCTATAGGTAGCTTCTTGCTGTTTTGAGACAGCTTCTTCCAGCTCACACTGTTGCTTCAAGGCGGCTTCCTTCGCCTCAAGCTGCTGCCTTGTTCTCAGTGATGCCACACGTTCCCTCAGAATTGCAGCTTCCAGCTTTATTTGAATGAGTGTTGTGGCTCGTGATCGACTCACTAGAGATCCACAGAGGCATTGGCAGGTATATTCGCCGTGGCCGCCATCAGGCTGCAGGATGCTGTCAGCCGATCTTGCGGCGTCTTGTACTGCCTCCATCCTTGCTGGTGTGAGTCCTTGCCTTGTTGTCATCCAAACCTTGGTTGCATTTATAAAGTCTCCGATGGGAAGCATATCCTTTGAAAACTGGCTCCCGTGTTGTTGTTTTTCATCTTCGGACAGGAGACCTTCAACATCCAATTTGGAGTAAATCAGCTCATTTCTAGCCCGCTCAAATTCATTTTCCATCATGTACGCTATCCTTTCCACATTTCGATCATCATCCTTTAATCCCTCCACTTCAACAATTTTCCTTTTTAGGGCATTCCATTTACCTTCCATTATTGCCATGCATTGTTGCAATTCTTCTGATGCTTTCCCTGTTGCGTCTTCCTGTTCAGCCATCTTGTATTTGTGACTGAAAGTTTTTCTGTAACTTGTCTGGAGGAAGGCCCCCTTTGTTGTTACCGTACAATACTTCCAAGATGTATCCCAAAGGAGGATCTGCCGTCACCAGACTCTCTTCAAGGCCGGAGCGACTTTGTTGAAGTGTTGGAAAAGGTCCTTTGTGTGTTCAAAACCAGCGCTTCCAATAGTGTGGTCACTGAAGAACAAAAGCCTTACTTAAATAAATGATACTGGTGTCATCATATTAATATCGATGGTGTCATTGAAGAAATTGTAACAGGGGTTGATGTCATCTTAACTAGGGGAGTCACAGCAATGACATCACTTGTACATTGAAGTGTGATGCCAGTTTAAACTTAATTGTACATTTCAAAGTTCAAAATTTCAAAATAATGTGGACCTAACTTTGTACTCATCATCTAATTCCCCTTTTGGCTCCTATAATTGTTAATGGTGTAACACAAACAAGGAGTTGGGAGGAGCCTAGCTAAAGCAGACATCATGAGGCGTTTACTGCCAGTGGCTCTTTACACTCACATGCACATCTGAGGGGGTTTGTTATCACTGGTGTGTGTCTTGACAGTTGTAATACGATTTGGATGTTTTTGAAGTTAGTCAGGGTGATGGGGGATCGGGTCATAGGGAACTTCACTATACATCTGTTGTCTTGTTCAGCCTGATGGTGGCTTTGTAACCCTTTGCTGTTTACCTCTTATAAGGTTCTAACTTTTGAGCGGCTTGTTCTAGAAGCAGAAGTTCTGTGCGGTTTTCACATCTGTCCCTATAGTTTCAGCTCAGTTGTCACAAAACTTCACATTTAGAAATTTGCTGCCAAGGTTTAGTAGCACAGGAGCTCTGAACAGGTCCATTCAAAAGCCTACAGAAGAAGGAACACCAAATATCCCCCCAAAGAATGTTCCAAGTTTTAAAAAAGAAAGCAATATCAACCTAGTTTGGACGTCATTTTACTGAAAATCACAAAATCCGATCGAGTCTGCGTTGTACTAGCTTAACTTGTATTAGCTTAAATGAAATGTTTACAAAACATTTCCCTAAGCTCTTGTCCTTTCCCTCTGCAGGAGTGTACTTGCCTCTTTTGTGGGAGCAGAGTTTCTGCTGGAAGAGCCCTATCGCGCTGGGCTACACTCGCGGCCATTTCTCAGCACTGGTGGCCATGGAGAACGACGGCTTTGACAATCGCGGCGCAGGTGCTAACCTCAACACGGACGACGACGTGACTGTCACATTCCTGCCGCTGGTCGACAGCGAGAGGAAGCTGCTTCATATTCATTTCCTGTCGGCTCAAGAAGTAAGGAACCTTCCACCATCTTCAGAATTTAAGCTGCTGGAAATTCTCAATAGCCTGTGGTCAGCCGCGTCTCGGCTAACAACACGGGGTACAAACAATCAGGCCATCTCAAACACACTGCGACTTTATTTATGAATAGAATTGACAGGACTTGTTCCTGGTTTTATTCAGGTTAGCCGTGGCCCTCAAGGGAAGCCAATGTCCAACACTTTTGTCCACAGTGAAATAGGTCAACAGCTACTTTGATGGATTGCTAGGAAATTTGGTGCAGGCATTCATGGTCCCCAGAGGATGAATCCTCATTGGTTTGATGATCTACAAACTTTTTATCTAGCACCACCAGCAAGGCGAAACGCTTGAATTCATGACAAAATGCCAAAAACATCAGGTTCTTTGTGTTTAAAGCTTACAAAATGTAGCCGTTGGCATGTTTCACTAGCCTACTGTAGCGATTTGTGATTAGCATGTTGAATTGCTAAAAGCCTACCGTGCCAAATGCATTTCCCGTATATTCTTGATTCAAGGTGAAAATGTGTATAATAATATAGATATATATGCACACACCTAGACAGTGAGATGTGGTTTACTGGGACCACAATACAGGTCGCTTAACCTCGCTAGACAATGACAGTATATGTTTTCATTCAGTAGCACACATACACATGAGTGACATTGCTCCTTTCTCTTCCGCTCAGATGGGAAATGAAGAGCAGCAGGAGAAGCTGCTGAGGGAGTGGCTGGACTGCTGCGTGACGGAGGGCGGCGTTCTGGTGGCTCTTCAGAAGAGCTCCCGCCGCCGCAACCACCCGCTGGTCACACAGATGGTGGAGAAGTGGCTGGACGGCTACCGACAGATTCGCCCGTGCGCCTCTTTGTCCGACGGTGAGGAGGACGAAGACGACGACGACGAGTGACAAAACTGAAAGCGGGGGGAGGCCGTCCGTGGGAGAAGGAACCCCTCCCCCAACCCCACCCCCGCAAATTTTACAATTTTCTTTTGTTTTTGTTTTTATCCTTTCCTGACACGGACAAACTGTGAAAGCCTTCTGGTGAGGACAGGGTAGGGGAATACAATCCCCCCTGCCACCTCCAACTTCTGGCAGAAGACACTGTTACCCCTCCAGTACACACACACATACACTTAAACACATTCTCCACTTCACTCGGACTAACCGGAGACTGACACACTTCACTGCTGCAAACACAGATTGGGGGGCGATAAAGAATCATGAGTTTACGAACGCTAACGTCTTTTTGATTTTAAGGAAAAATGAATCTTTATTTGTAGATGTAAATGCATGTGGTTGTTTAAAAAATAAATAAAAAACGTATCAAGGAAAATATACCAGCATTGATTCTAAATCAACACTTTATATGAGTTCAATAGAGGCACTGACAAAAGCACACTTCCAAAATGTTCTTTGACATTTTTCCAGTTGTCAAACAGGTGGGCTTGTTTAGCATTTTGTTTTTGAATGGGCAGGGACAAAGCCAATATTGTTCTCTTTGGGTCGGGAGGCCCTGAAAAACCAGAGATTGTGTTATAATGAATATGACTTTAATCCTTATTACTAAGCACTGCACATTTATTAAAAAACATTTCTATATAAATATATAATTGCTTGAACTATGGTCATATATGAAGCTTCTGAAAAAGGGACGTTTTCCCTTCACAAGTCAAAGCTACAGTCGCTAAGTTTTAGCACACGGATCATGTTGGATCTTTAGTTTACCTTCAGACTGATCTGAGAAGTCGTGTGTGTGTGTGTGTGCGTGTGTGTGCGTGCGTGCGTGTGCGTGCGTGCGTGCGTGTGTTTTTTTTTCCTCCAAACTTATTCTAAATATTTATTGTTTGGAAACTTATTTGAAATGATAAGAGCTTTGAATCTTTGTATATTTTCTCTTTTTTGTGGTTTTGTTTCATTATTCTTTCAGTTACGATGAAGACATTTTGTGTTGCACAGAAACGTCGCTGTGGGAAAACAAAACAACCACAACCACCAGTGAAAAGTTTACTTGCATTTGTGTGCGATTCTTCTTCTAGTACCTCAGTTGGATGTCTAAAACCTGGTGCTTTCTTTGCAGACGAGCGGGGACGCATTCAACGTCCACCCGTTACACCGTCTCCCGCTCCCCCTTTGTCCCGTTTTTACCGTGGCATACCTTATCCAGTTCACCCTCATGGTACACAGCCACAGCTCTGTAATGCCTATTTCTTGTCACGTGAAACCATCTTTATGTTCCGAGTTTGGTCCTAGTGAGAGACTGCAACACATAAAACCAAAGTTGACAAAAAAATACCCTCGCGTCGTCGATACTTTTTGCCGTGAAAGATGTTTTTTTTCTTGCCATTGCTGTACTGTAACTTCTCTCATTTCATTATAGTCATACATGTTTTGAGCATCACCTGTATGTTGCTTTGTATTTATGCAATAGTTGCAATTGTGACTATGATGGTTTGTGGATTTAGGCCTGACCTCACTATACGAAGTGTACCACAAAAGGACAGGTGAATATGGAAAAAAATAAAGGAAAACCTTTTTGAATGTCCGACTAACACGTTTTCCAGTCTCATTTTCTTCAGCTCTTCTGTCGGCTGCTCCCATTAGGAGCCACAACAGCAGCAGCACACACAAACACATCTGTTTGCATCTCTAGTTATTAATCTTGTTTTATGTAACCACATTAAACTACAGTACCTTAGGAACTGCAGTAAACCCTGGCTGATGATGTCATTGCTTGTTGTACTCTCTGAACCCGTAGTAGTCCCATTGATAAATAATTTGCATGTTCAATTGTACCTGTAGAGTAAATGTATTGGTACTCAATAAGTACTTGAAGTTGCATTGCATTTAGTTTTCTAGCTCCCTCTACTGGAAAGAATTGTTATGACTGCTTTGACATTTGTCAGCCACCTGGGTGAATAAACCAAAATATATCATGGTTTCAGATATCTCATGTATATATCCTATATACACACATCCTATTTTGAAGATTTTCTCAGCCTTCCCTATGTGTGTGTATTGCGTCTTGTTAGAGTGGAGGCACGTTGAAGCTGATTGGCTGAGAGCCACACACTCTAAAATCAGCTGATGGAAATTTCCACTTCAAAAACATGTTCAACACAAATTTCACACTTCACAAACAATACATACAAATATAAATGTAGTTTAGGTTTTGGGGTTAGGGTTGACTTGTTCTTTAAGCAACAACTGCTCCTGAATTTGACTCATTTAGCCCAATTTTCAGCTGAGAGAAAACCTTACATCTTTGTCAGCTTGCCGTTTCTTTGTTACTATGTGGCCTTTTTGGATCATAATACGTCCTTTAGTTCAGGAAGTTCTACTGGTTCTGGTGGTCCAACCCGTGTTCAGGTAGGAGTTACTGTTTTGCATGAAAGGAGTTGCTCCACATGTGGTTTTTAGGCATCATCTACCTTCAGACTGACTCAGCTCTGTGTCTCTGCTTAATTGGCTGTTCCTGTTTATAAACATTCAGAAGCTTCAAAGAATTTGAGCTTTAGCTTTCACTCAAACTGCTTCTAACTTCATCCATTCAGGTAGAGAAATCATTCAGGCTTCAATCTTTCAGGCACTGGTCCAGCATTAAGAATCATTAATGTTTTTTCAGATAACACAACCTCAGTTTTCTTAAGGTTCTTCAGCCATTCCCTATTAAAGAAAATTCCTTCAGGCCCTTTATACTTTCAGGACCTTCTAACTTTTTCATACTTTCAGGTACAGAAACCATTCCAACATTTTTCAGGCCTTCAGCATAACCTTTCAGCAATTGCAATCACAGTGCATTTTCTTCAGGAGATGCATTTGTAGTTTTAATTGAGCTTTAATGGTCGTCTGATTTCCCCTCATCTGACATGGTGAATGGAGTGTGTGTTGAAGAGTTGGACGGTTAGAAATCCTCCTTTTTTTAAGCTTGTTTGGGCTTTTCACAATGCCTTTAACTTTAAGTTGGTGGTGTTTGTCCTCTCTTGGGACGCACAGACCCCCCCATGGACACGCCATGTTCATCTGGCTCATTTTTGATAAAGTAAAACGCTTTCATTCTTTTTGGGTCTCTCCCCATTCCCTTCATGTCCTTTTTCATCCCATTTCCTTCATTTCCTTTTTCTCCCATTTCTTACCCGTCCCCAGTCCCATGACCCAGTATCAAAATGAGCTTCTTGGCTCTCATGTGTTCCTTATATAGACTCTGTTGGCCCCGCCTCCTTTGTGGTTAATTGGTTCCACCATGTGTTCTTAATTTGTTTGCCTCCATCCTAACAAGATCATTTGAGCTTTTCATGAATGAATTAATCCTTTTACTTTGAGTTTTATCTGATTTCCTGCTTCTTAGGTGATTTTCCAGTTAAGTGTGTGTTTCTCTTTTCTCCAGTTTGGTTTATTTCTTGGCTTCTTCTTTGATTTCTCAGTTGGGTATGATCCTTCGTTGGCTCTTACTTGGGTGAGTGTTTGATTTTGATTCTGCTCACCTGTGGTTCACTCTCCCACACACAGGTGTTCCAGATGAGCCTGTGATCGGTCCTGTGCTCTAAGGTAAGTGTTTCTCTAAGGTTAGTGTTTCTCTAGTCTTAGAGTTAGGTTTGGGTTTAGGTGAATCGGCCTTCCCAGGAAATGTGCAAAGCTTCGTCTAAATCCAGGTCCAAGCAGACGGCTACAGTCAGCGTAGACGAGCAGAAGGCACATGAAAAGAAAAGACCAATGGAGAATAGAGGAGATGGACACTTCATACATAACTCAAGCTGATTCGCACAATATTTTGTATACATTTTATTGAAAAAGGCTTAATGAGCTGATTGATTGCTTGCTGTTCTCTTGTTTTGCACATTTTCAGTGAAGATTTGATTGAAATTGAAGTTATTTGTCTGGTGATTGTTTGAGTGACTCAAGTCTATACTGTATATAGATGGGTGACACATTGTGGAACATGTGACTTTGTTGTGTAACAGCTTGAAAAGTGCTTGAATCTGAGGTGATGTAAACAAAGGAAGGCGTACAAACCCTGGACATGGAGGTGAGCAGTGTGTTTCTTCTTACACATTAAAAAGCAGAGCACAGGTTTCTAAGTAGACCCATAATGAAAACATAAACACGAGAGTCTGCCCAACATGCCTGATGGAATAGAAAAGGATTCATTTCATTGTTTAACATTTTCTACAGTTCAATCAATCTTTACGTATTTTTTTTGAATGCATAACTTATTTACCCGATGACATTAAAGAACAGTCAGTGATTCTCTTTGTGGCACAGTTCAGACTCAGCTTCACCTGAGCGCCGACACAAACGTCCCACAGCGTCGTCATTAGAACAGAATGGTTTATTTATTGTTTCCAGCTGCACTGTATGCTATATGTTCACCTTGTACAAGAAACAAATACAAATACTCACACTAAAAACCAAACCATCTGCTAGCAGCCTTCTCTTTGCTAACGTATCGGGGGGGCTGAACTTGGGACGGATTTTTTTTTTTGCTGCTGCTGGCGGAGGGCACGGCGCCTCCCAGAGCCCCAGCTGGCTTCCATTAGAGCAGAAAACAAAGAATAAACTATAAGAGGGAGAGGCCGGGTCACATAAGACTGTGATTATAAGAACATTTAACAAGGCAAGAACAAAACTAACAGGACTGAAAACCTTCCAAACATCAAAGAAACATACATTAAGATATATAAAAAATACCACAGTGGAGAAACAAAGTGGAGCAAAGCAATAATCCGGATTTTTCTTTAGTTTAGGTTGAGATTCCAATACATTTTGGGGGCAAAGAAAGGCTTTTTTTTTTCCTGAGACATTTCTATTTTTCCGAAAACGTTCCCGCCCGTCTGGCTTGCTAGCTGGCGTGGGTCCTTGTGGATGTGGACAGATACTTGGGACGGGGTTTAGAACAATAACCACGTGTTCCCTTCACTAGAATTGGATAAATTACAACAGCAATATTTAATAATTGAGGCGACAATCACTCAACAAACAGGGACTAACTACAAATGGTGGCAGTTTTTGTCGATTTTTTTTTCTTTTACCTCCATGGGTCAAAATATTCTTTGAGGAAATAGAAAGCGTGTCGTCTCCTCGCTCCCACAGCTTCTCCTCTACATTCAGGGGCCACCAGCACAAACAAAGGGGTCCAGATTCTGCAGATCCTGCTGGTGACGTCATCTGATTCTTTTTTTCTTTTTCCCCCCTAACCGTCGGCTAAATAGAAGCAAACATAACTGTGAATCCATTCACTTTCTCACACTGAAGAACAGAAAGACAGAAACCCAGACACAGAAGGAAAGCATCAAACAAAAAGTTACACAAACACATTTGAGCTGAAATGGTGACAGGAGGCTTGAGTCCAGCACATCCAGCCATGGTGTGGAGCTGTGGGCGTGTCCCCCAGCTCGTGGTAAAACAACAAAAATCACGTAAATTGATGGAAAAAATCTAAATAAAACAGATAAAATGGGGAGGGAGGGGGGGGTAGTTCAAATCTCCGGCGCATGAGTTTGTTCCCAGCTCAGGGCGGCAGAGCACCACGAGTGTGTGTACAACGTCCACTGTCCTCACTTGGGGCTCGGCGGTTTCATATGAAGGAAAAAAGTGTGAAACGTTGCCCCGCGGGCAGTCTGCTGGTCAGTTTCAGCGTAAAGTGGGATGGTGGAGTCGGGTAAAGTTTGCGTGGGTTTTCTTTCGGCCCCCCCCTGCTTGGCTACAGCAGTCCTATGGCTCAGTCATGTGCTCTCTCATGGGGTCACCATGTTTGGAGGGTTGGTTGGGGGATGTGGCCTGTGACGGATGGGTACCGGGGGGCAGGGTGTGGGTGATGGGCACTCCTCCGGGAACCAACCCTTCCATAGGCCCGGGAATCCCACCAGGAGCGACGCCCATCATGCCGGGAGGGAACCTGCACACGGGGACACCAGGGGAAGCAAAGCAAAGCAGAACGCGGTGAGATTTACGTCTTCTGAAACGACACAGAACTGAGTTGGTTGCTCCGGATGAAAGGAATAATAAATAATCGGCACTCGATAAAAGACAACGACGAATATAAAATGAATGACAAAGCACTCATACAGCATGGAGGCAGTAAATGAGTGTGTCAGAAGTGCTGATCTGGTTTGGGAGAAGAATTTAAAGCAACACGCCAGAGAGTTGACAAAATGTTCTCAGGAGATTGACATCCAAACTGGGTCAATGAGATATTTGGCGTTCAGTCAGTCACCGGGTCTGAATACATATTTGAACAGACACTTATGGTACTATTGGATAGGAACTCATTAAACTGAACCTATTTGTATATAATTAAACTGCTCAATGGATCCATAATGGTCTTTACAATACAGACTACAGACCTGCTAAGTGAGCACCAAGTCTCTCAACTATGCCTAGTTCGAACGTAAATCTCCCAAAACCCAGTGAATTTGGTTAGGTTACCAGCGTCTCACTACAACGGTGGAAGGTCAAAAGGTCAAAAGGGTGACTTAGAGATGAGAAGGTCCCAGTTGGAGGAGGAGAAAGAGACAGAGGCAACATGCCGAACACTAAAACCTTCCTGATCTCTAGACCTTTACGCCTCGTCTTACCTTCTTGTCGACGTTTTCTAGTCTTAACTGTGTGTCTAGCATTCAGGATGGGGAGGGTTTGGGGGTCTAATGAGGGCTGGGTGGGCACAGTGTGGGTGAATCGGGGCGTGTGAAGCAAAAAGAGACTACAGATTCCGACATTAGCTCTCATTGACAGTGTTGTATGTGTATATATTTGTTTGCTGGCCTGTGGACCAGCAGTTTCATTGTATTCATTTACCTTGTTGAGCATTAGGTATATAATTTGTCCTGCATTCCCCCCGTTGCTATGGCCTGTACCATGGTTTGGTTCACTCGGCTGTGTGAGAGAAGCAGTTCAGTCTGGTTGAGACAATGACCTAAACTAACAAGGGAAACACTCATTTGGGCCAAGTCCTTCCACAAATATGCCACAAACAATCCAGGACCCAAGCCAAAATTCAGGAAATTGAATTTGCGACAGACATAAATACTGCATATAAATGTGTAGAAATGAACATGTGGACTCCCCCGCTGCTCAGCGAGGACAGACAGGTGAACCGTGAGCCTAAATCCAACTCCTAACCTGTAGGCGGCGCCATTGATCTCGGGGTGAACTTGCTGCTGCGGTTGCTCCATCATTCCCCAGGGCGCCGTGGTGACAAAGAACTCTTTGTTGACGCAGTTTCGTAGGCTGTCGGGAATACGACCTGCGTTGGGCAAGAGGAGTGTGTGAAGCACTGATCTCAATGATATACTGTCTGTGTAAGTGTGTGTGTGTGTGTGTCTGGATACCGGTAATAGCTCGGCGTATCTCCGTGGCGGCGGCCTCTCTCATCTCCAGTGACGCCTGCTCGCTGTACCAGGCGGTGTGGGGGGTACAGATCAGGTTGGGGGCGTCTTTCAGAGGACCCTGGGAAAAACTGGACGCCAGAGAGACGGACAAGAGACGCAGACAGTGAGGATGGGACATAATTACTGAAGTCTAAAGCCTGGCTACTACAACAAGCGTTACAGCTACGGCATGAAAGCCAACTGGTCACATCTAGAGACATGGAGTTCTCCTCACCTGAACGGTTCAGACTCGTGGACGTCCAGCGCTGCTCCCCGTATCCTGCCCTCCTTCAAGGCCTGAGCCAAGGCCTTCTCATCAACCAGACCTCCTCGTGCTGAGTTAACCAGGAAAGCACCTTGACGCATCTACGCACACACGCACACAGATTATTGAAATCCTTGACAACACAAGTTTTGGAGCTTTCATGGGTTCAGAAAGTCTCTGATTCAAAGCCGCATTCAGATTCTTTGTAAGGAGAAACATCGGCGATAATAAAGTTTTCGAAGAATGCTGACGTTTGAAGGACACTAATCCCTTTATCTTCCTGGGTGCAGCTATCAGGGGAGCTTGTGTTAGCAGAGATAAACACACACACACTGTACTCCACTCAGTTTTCTTTAAAAGCAGATAACACAACTTGTTTAAAAGTGGACAGATGGCGTGCAAACACAAACGCAGGTCCATTCATTCTGTGAGGTCGACTAAGCTTGGATTTCACCCAACGGCCTCCGGGTGGCAGTAGGGATCAACCAGACAGAGAGGCTGTTCAGGGAAATTTACAAAAGCTCAAACTGTAAAGCAAATTCCTCACAATGCCCCTTCTCACATATTCACACACACACACACACACACGGCTGAGGAGTGAGGCTTTAATGACAAAAGGTGATCTGCGGGATGCACATCAACACAAGCAGGAGACATCTGTTACCATGGATACTGATGGATGCAGTTGTAATGTGAGCTAGAAGAGTTTATAATTCCTATAATCGTGGAACGTCAGAGTGTTTGGATGTGGAGGCTGCGGCTCGTGGCTCAGACGCTCACAGACGCTCTGATTCTGAACTAAAGTGGAGTCAGTGAGCCGGCGAGGACGCAACCTGCCAGACAGGTGTAATCACGTTATGATTGATGGTTTTGTCTCTTTCCCCACCTGTTTGATGGTGAAGTCGTTGATGAGGTGGTGGTTGTGTTCGTTCAGGTTGCAGTGCAGCGAGACGCAGTCGCTCTGGTAGAGCAGGTCCTGGAGGGTGTAGACGCGCTGAACACCCAGCGAGCGCTCCAAGCCGTCCTGGAGGTAGGGGTCGTAGAAGATCACGTTGAAGCCGAACGCCTTGGCCCGGATCGCCACCGCCTGGCCGGAACGACCTGAGGGAGGCGCCAGATCCCCGTTTTAAGGTTTAATGTTCCAAGTTTGAACCCTAAACATTCCCCTCCTGCAGTTAAACACCCAGAGGAGCTCACCGAAGCCGATGAGGCCGAGCGTCTCGCCCCGGATCCTGGCCGCGCCCGACGCCACCTCGCGGATCTGCTCCACGCTCTGGACCCGCGTGCCCTCCCGGAGAGCCTGGTAGAGCCAGGTGTTCCGCCGGTACAGGTTGAGGATGTGACAAAGTGTGGAGTCTGCCGTTTCCTCCACAGCGGCTGAGGGAATGTTACACACGGCGATGCCTGCAGACATGGAGCCGGGAAGGATTAATTTTAAAATATTGCTAATAATTATTCCAAAATGTCCTACTGACTTTTCATAATGATATCCATGCGTTACATACAGACCACTAAAGAGTTAAATGTGTTATTGATTTGCAGTGGGTTAAACAAGTACATCTGTGTATTTATTTTAAATTTATGTACATTTTTTATTATTCATGCACATATTTGCATCAATTTTTTTTCTTTCACATTTATTAATAATATATTTATTATTATTCATGTTATTTTCAAGTCATATTTCCCATTTGTAACTATTTGCTTTGCATTTGATTAGATGTTAGTCTCCCCTTGTGATATAATATAGACTTATTTATGAACATAATCATCACTATAGTTACCCTGCTGTGGTTGGTCTTTTGTATTTCCTCATGTAACCATGTAATTGAAAGCTTTGAGACTTTGTTTCTCTCATAACAAAGCAGCATTCTGCGTCTTTATCTCACCGAGTTCCCCGGCAGCCTTGATGTCGATGTTGTCGTAGCCGCTGCCGATGCGGATGATGATGCGGAGGGCCTTGAACTTCTCCAGGTCCTCCCTGGTCAGAGTGATGGTGTGGTACATCATCGCCCCCACCGCCTCATTCAGCACCTGAAGACGCAGGCAAGTTAAATACCATCATCATTATCATCCTCATCATCATCCTCCTCATCATCGTCACCATCGTTTAGGTTGAGCTGGTAAACAATCCCCCACTTGGAGAGCAACGTAAACACTTCTTAATTGTAATCATGTGGATTCATATAACGATTACATCATCACTATTGTAGCGAGTCATTAGCATCTCAGTGATGAAATTCAGATGATCTTCTATAATATTATGTATGAGCTACTTGTGATCAACATAAATGAGCCCACGCTCTCCTCCCCCATTGTGCCTGACCTGAGTTTATGATTGCTATTCTTCATCTAAATGCAAATGGCCTGTTTACGTGCGCTCTAAAGTAAGAGTGGTTGTGTATGTGTTTATAATGTCGGCTTGACAAAGGCGATTTTTGGCACAATCCATTCATTCTGCCTGGGTGCAAACAAGATTAGAGTGGAGACAGGCAGTGTGACAGCTGCTCACAGACCCACAAAGCATAACAAGTAGCCCCCAAAAGCAACCGCGGCTCAATAACATTTCAATTCACAACCTGCTAACTGCATTAACCTCCCAGAGACACACACACACCTGAATGTGACGCTTTACTGCAGGCAGATGGAGATTTAAGGTGGAATTACTGTTTTTACTTCTGGCTCGGCTCCACTTTGTTTGAATATTCATTTCTTCATTTCTTACAATGAGTGTTTGGAGTTTTTGTGTGTGTGTGTGTGTGTGTGTGTGTGTGTGTGTGTGTGTGTGCAGGAGCATATTTATGAGCAGTATTTAGACGTAAACAGATGTAAACATTGTTCTAAACATCAGGGGTTCATCGTGGTTTTCGGTTTCAAAAGTGCCAATTCAATGTTTGGACGGCTGCAAAATGAGCAAATAAAATCTAACACGCCGTCATAAACATCCGTCCAATTTACTATTTTTACACAAACACACAGACTCTCAGGGCCACAGAGGGAATGTGGGATACACACACACACACACACACACGCATACACAAGATACTTTTGGAAACTTTAACTGCCTACAAAAAGACAGCAGAGTTTCTCTTTATATGCTCGCTTGGTCTGTGAGTTTGTGTGTGTGTGTGTGTGTGTGTGTGTGTGTATAAATGCACCTTCTACACCTTCAGCTGTAACAGTTATAGCTGTGGGAACGCTGCCAAAGTGTGTATTCCCCGGCGAGCCCTGTGTGTGTGTGTGTGTGTGTGTGTGTGTGTGTATGTGTGCGTGTGTGTGTGTGTGTGTGCGGTGCATCTCACTGGACAGCGTTTGCCAGCAGGAATATAAAACAGGGCCATAAATAAAGAACAGTATTTATTTCACTTTTTCCTGTTTGGACCTGCAGCCTTCACTCTGACCTGAAGCTGACGTGTTTTATTGGAGAATAACATGAAAATGTCGCCTTTAATGGGATAAAGGCAGAAATCTGCATTTGTTATTGGTAAAATAAAGTTTCTTGTCATTCATTTAGCTCCTACAAAACACTGTAGGGACTTGTGTGTGTGTGTGGGTGTGTGTAGTGTGTTAGTCCAAACACTGGTACTGCTGCAAAAGGCATCCAGCTGGTTGTGTGATTCAAAGAGTCTCCGATCGGCCCCAGACAGTAAAGAAAGAACTATTTCAGTGCATTTGTATGAGCAGCATCCTCCTTCTTTTTTTTAACAAAGCTGCACTTCAGCAGGAGAGGAATTAGTCACTGATGAAACTATCAGACTTTAACCGGAGGAGCGAGACGAGTCAGTGGGCTGGAATATTACCAAGACGTAACCGCGGAAACACAGGAGGAGGAGGACCGACCGGGAGTCCTTCTGATGTCTTTTTAAAGTGTAAAGTCAATATAAAGTGAAGGTGAGTGCAGAGATAAAATGCCTCATGTCATTTTACTGACTGATCTAAAGAGAAAAGATATTTACTGTACAACAAACAATGAATGACAACGACAACAGGAACACGAGAGGTTAAAGTAGTGAGGAGAGAGGAGCTGCAGAGGAGAGAGGAGAGGGAGGAGGAGGTGTCCTTACCTTCTCGTGGATCTCCTGTGTGGACTGGGCGTCGCAGAAGGCCACGGTGGCCAGGTCTTTGAGGATGGGCATCTCCACCGTGCAGTCGCGCCCGTCCAGCAGCGCCACCAGGGGGCGTGGGTGCATAGGCCCGTTCATGATCTGAGGCCGGATACCTGCAGAGAGAGGGAGAGAGAGAGAGAGAGAGAGAGAAAGTTATAGACTAAATATTGGCACAACACACAGCTACACACACACAGCTACACACACACACACACACACACACACACGCCAGAAAGGAATCAATACGCCTCAGCTGGACTGACCCACTTTCTACTTTAAAGTACTACCATCATCTCCTTTACACTGGTCAATATATCACATTCACTCACACACACACACACACACACACACACGCTCCTGCTGTTATCCACATTGTTACCAGGCAACAGGTACTTTCACCCCATGAGGGCAGTGCTTCAATTATCTTATCACCCTACAGAAGCCAGCAGGCCTTCGATACATGCCTGTGCGTGTGTGTTTGTGTGTGTGAGTGTGTGTGTGTGTGTTTACGCGCCCTCTGTACAGTTTACAACATTAACACACAGCCGCTGCAGCTCCCCACCAGCAGCTCTTTAATAATGAAAGCCTCTTCTCTCTGCCTGGACACACACATGTGACCTGATGCATTCTGGCCGTCTTAACTCGTCTAAATCAGCGTCTAATAGATTCACCGATCGACTCCTCGGCTGCCATCCTGCGCCAAAACCGTCAACAAATACTAAACTAAGACAATCCTCAGCGTGGAGCGACAGGCAGGCTGAGCAGAGAGAGAGAGAGAGAGAGAGAGAGAGGGAGCAGAGACGGGAGAGGAGGGGAGTCGTCCACGCAGCTCCACTCTGGCTCCCTGCTGCCTGTTGTCATGGTGATTAGAGGATTTGGGCAGGATTATGAAATATTTTATTTAGTGGCATCTGCGCTGCTGGAGAGGACGAGCATGTTCAGTCTCTCTCTCATCTTTCCCTCGACAGTCTCTCTCTCTCTAACATATGTACTTTAAACAGGTCAAACGCCACAGACCAGGGAGGAAACCGTCAAAGTACGCATCCTAAAATCCTCCTCAATCCATCACCTCTTCTGTTTCAGACCCACACATCCATGTCAGTCAAACTATGCTCTTTTCGTGGGTTGTTTCATTTCTCTTGTTAGAGTCACTTTGCGTCATCATCATTTCACGCTGTCGCCATTCCAATCCTGCTTTTTTCCAAATTTCCTCCCCACTTTGTAATCTATTCACATCCATCTTCTCCCTCCATGACACATGATGTCATCACCCAGAGAGCGTCACACATGAGAGGCTCACACTGGTCCACAACATCCAGTGCAATTACCCTGAAAGACCACTAGGAGAAGAACTCGTCCTTCGTCCCATTGTGCACGTTTCTGCGTATCTGAAGGTAAACAAACAAACGTCTGATTCATTCAACGCACAACGTGACCTGGTGGCCTCTTGATGAATCCCTCCTGATGTCGTCTGCCATGTGTCATCATCATGTTTGTGTCAGACCGGCCTAGCAGATTTGTTTGCATTGTTCACAAACGCTCTGTCGGCTGGTAAACGTCTGAGCCGACGCGTTCTCCAGCAGGAACGCTTCTAATGAAACCCAGAAATGAATTTGTTCTTAGGCGCAGGATAAGATCAAATTCATCCGTGCGCATGTTTGATGAATGAGGCCCATTGTGTGTCTGTGTGTGTGTGTGTGTCTGTGCGTTCACTAAACACACTTGTGGCTCCGCAGCTCCTCGCACTCCTGCAGAGATCATTATTACACGCTGACCGAGAAAGAAAATACTTTGTCTTACTGCCACAAACAAGGAGACCTATTATCACTCAAACAGACAGAACCACGCTGAAACACACACACACACACACACACACACACACACACACACACACACACACACGCACACACACACGAGCAGAGAAAAGGCAGCATCACTTGTCAGAACGAGGTCAAGATGCAGTTGATTAATTATTTCCTGCTGGCTAATAGCCTTTCTGCAGCCTAATAAGGCAGAACGTGGCACTGCACTAAATACATGATGAATCTGTGGCTAATTAACTGCTAACAAGGCTCTTAATGAGGGCTGTAATGACTCAGATACCTGGCCAGTGATTTGGAGGAGCTCAGTGCGTTTGGGCGTTTTCTCTGAGTCGCTCAGGCAGAGGAAACGATCCACACATCACACTGAGTTCACCGTGTTTACCCTCCGTGAGTAAATACGTTCACTAAGCTCGGATAATGTCCCGTGTTTGTAATTGTAACGGAGAGAGAAAGTGCAGAAGACTCACAAAGGCAAAGCCGACTGCACGCCACATTGTAATCACACACACACGCACGCACGCTCTTAGCCAGCTGTTTCCACTGACCAGCCCCTGGCCCCCCGCCTCCCCGGGGACCCTTCATCAGGACCCAGTTAATGAGTTTTCGGGTCGCTCTCGTCTCGCGCAACCAGACGGATCGCCACGTCGTGTTTCCACGGCGCCGGCTCAGGAGAACGGCTGGCTGAACCCAATATCATTCTGTTCAAAGTCACCGTACTGTAACAAACTGCACCAAGCTGTGTTCTTTAAGTCTGCCAATGTTATTCACAATCATAATGACGGCAAATTAAACTCCTGCAATAATGTACGAACACGGATTTCGCACAGGAAGCACGAGGTCACGTTGACTTAGAACTGTCCGAGTCTGGACCTGGTTACTCAAAATCAAATGTAAGGAAATATCTGCCTTAGATCGTGTTTCAGGTCACTAATTGCTGGTTGTGCAGATGCAACAGATTCCAATATAATATGGATTTTCCCCATGCAAAGGAATCTCATAAGACCTAAGAACTAGACTAGACTCATCAGGGCGTCTAAAGTTAACGTAGACTCATACAGACACATGAGTGGACCTCAGGCTTTGTCGTGTTGTAGCTGAGCAGAGGCACTGCGGTCAAAGCTGTTGGTGGGAGATAGTTGGCGTGTTCTTAGAACGGCGACATGACGGCTGCAGGACTTTGTCTTTACGTATCAGCCTGGTAGTTCAGCTGTACATTCACAATATCCTTACGAATCTTACAAAAGTCTCATCAAAACTCTCCTCAATAAATGTGAATCGTCGCCCTCTAGCTGCAAACGCATTTAACTCCAATTAAAAGTGCGTACTCTCCTTCCAAGCGCAACGCGATCAAGGAATTCTGGATCTTTCCCCGGATTCTGCGAGGCGTTAATTCTGCAGCGCCTTTCAACCGAGAGAGAAGGAGCCGAGCGAGCGGGAGGCAGAGAGTGATGAAGCAGAATCCATTAGTCAGCCACTGTGTGAGGCTTACCCCAGTGATCCACATCCAGCGAGGTAGCTGAGGGTGGCACCAACCCTCGCCACTGATCACACAGCAGCTGGCAGTGTTCGTACGCCAGCAATCTGGCATCAAGAACGGATTGAGCCTCCTGGGTGATCTGTTTTACAGCTGCTCCTATAGAGAGCGCTTCACACTTTCACTCTGCATTCAGGCCGCTCGCTCTCTCTCGTCTCCGCCGCTCCATTTCTACTGGCGTTTCTTCACTTCTCTTCCTTTTCCTTGCGTCTTCCCGCTACCTCTACGTTAATGCCAGTCTCCCTCTCCAGCTGGATCGGAACCAGTTTGGGGATTTTGGCCGCTCTTACACTGCCCCACCCTGCCAGCCAGCCAGCCAGCCAGCCAGCCAGCCAGCCAGGCCGTGAACCCGGACTATAGGAAATGAAAGCAAAAGGTGGAAAACACCCCTGTCCAAATAAGAGTAAAGCAAGATCACATTCCCTCTCCACAGCAGACAAAACATTAGACTCACACTTAAAGGAGACAGGAATGGATCAAGGCTCCTCACAGCTGCTTCATAAGAGCCTATTTGCTCAAGCGTACACTTCCACTAGAGCTAGAGACAACGTGGTTTACGTTAGGCGGTAGGACATGTTTGGTTGATGCGCTCTTAGATGGAGATCCAAGCTGCTGGTGCCAATCTCCTGTTATTGTACCCAAAGTATTTCTCATAGCACGGCAGCCACCGTTTTTCTTTACGCCAGCCAGTATTAAAGAAACAAACCCAGCTTGGCTAACTGCTCAAATGCAAACACACTGTTGAGAGCGACGCCGCCCGAGCCGGGGAACGACCTCATCCGGCGGTAGGTCTGCGGAGGTTACGAGCTAGGAGGGAAGCTCCGGTGGAAGAGGCTTGATAGTGAGCTTTGGCCAACGCTAATCACAATCTGGACGATTCTCCGCCGAGCATGAAAACTTTTGGCAGAGCCGGCAGGAGCATTCTCAAGCCGCAAATGGATTACAGATGTTCCACGCTAAAGAGCCTTCTTGGATCCTGACAACAGAACGAGATGTGATCTTTTTTAAAACGTAAAAAAAAGAAGCAGCATCGGTCTAAATACGTCTGGACTGAATACGATCTGCAGTCTGACTCTCTGGTTTGAAGGAGCTGATGTGAACAGGCAGCTCAGAGCGCTCAGCTGTCAGACTGTGCAGGCTCACAGAGAGAGATGAAGCATTTCCTAAATGGAGCGCAAACAATCAATGAAACAAAACAAACCTACCCTCAAAAACCTGTATTTCCACCTTGGTGTTTGTAACTGGAGCTTCATACCTGCATTTACAGAGGTGACACAGCATCAATGATCTTTATCTCTCTGTAACCTGGAGCCCGGAGCCTCCGCTGGCCCGGCGGCGCTAACAGATCCTGCGGTTTCATGGCTTTCCAACGTGCCTTGGTTGGGTTACAAAGACAATTTCATTTGGAAGTGAATCCACTCCTCCTGGATTTACTGTACTTGTGGGCTGTTTGTGAGGCTGCCACAGACAGACAGTGGCTCTGAGGGCTAAACGCTCCACTTTGGGGACTCCAGAGTTGTATTAGCTTACCTGCACCATTGTCGTTTCCTGAATAATTACACTGTGTGCTGCGCCATCTCCAATCTCTGTAATCGCCTTCCTCAAACAGTTTAGTATCCAGCGAGACTCTGTAGCGCCTCTCCTCTCTATCCTCGGCTCATTTTCTTAGTGACATCATCATTAGGTCACTCCTATTAGTCAACTGTTGCCTCCTCAGAACCCGGCTCACTTCACTTTCCCTTTGTCCTCTTTCGCTCCGTTTCCCTTTTCTTTCCCGTACTTGTGTGTGAAAGGCCACAGCCCAAAATTACTCAGACCTGTGTGACACACTCACACTCGTCCGTCCGTGGAACATTCATCTGAAAAAACAAAAGGAAGTGAGGAAGATTTTCCATGGCAAGGTGATGTCAAGGCCACGGCGGTCAGCGAGTTCACAGCAGAGAGAACTACTCCACTTCTCTGGAGTTGACACGGCGCCAAAATGGGCTCAATGGGCTTAGGACCAACAGCTGGTTGTGGTTACCTAGCAACTCCCAAGCTGGGGGCCTCGACGACGGGATAGGCCAAGTAATACAGAAGGGGTGGGGGGGGGGGACTCTCTTTGGATGAGCTGATAAACCAACAGGGTTTCTTAAGGCAGGAGGGAGGAGAACGTCTACACTAAGTTAGACATTTATTACATACCAACGGTTGCTTCCGAGTGTTTCTTATGATGTTCTACCCTAAAACATCTGGATTTTTTCATTACTTGCTATCCTACAGTAACTTCTGGTTGCCATCTCACGTCAGTTCTCGAAATATGTAGCCTGCACAAGTCATACCCTTCCTCATCGTTCCATTAGGCTCCATTCTCTCTAGAACGCTATGGATGACTTTTGTTTGCCGTGAAATGAAACAACTTGCAACATTCCACCCAACCTGGCAACCTGCAGCCGGACCGAGGGGTCAGGGGAGGCGTGTCCCGGCATGAGCGGCGCAGTCAGACAGACAGGGAGGTTTTTCTTTGGCATTTTCCAAGGGAGACGTCAGGGCAGCGGAACACAAACAGGCCAACACAGCTCAGCAGACACACACACACACACACAAAAACACACAGAAACAAGAGTTTGGCCGCAGTTACTGTACTTTCACACACAACCCACAGACGTTAACCATTAACAATCACACTACGGTTACAATGGATGTCACACATATTGTGGAATCAAATGCTCAAATGCTCTCAGCTCATTTCAGAGGACGCTCACTCACACACACATGAAACACAACTTACACACTCTAGGTACAACATGCTGATAACTACTAAGTGTGTTTTGTTCAGAGTGTGTGTTTATGTCCCCTGGCATCTTTGCAGAAAGGTGTGGGGGGTGTTTCTATCTTCAAGCCCCCTCTGGACCCTATCAGTGCCCACCCAGACCCACCAAACCTCCAAAACCTCCCCGGCTCTTTTCTTGTTCCACTATGAGGAACAACAAAGACCCTGTTTGTACTCCCTCTCCCCCCCCACCTCCCCCAAACTTATCACCACCCAAACATCCAGCCAAGAGGGGTGAGGGAGGGAGAGAGAGGGGGAGAGAGAGGGGGGGCACCCAGACAGAAAGGAGAGAAATGGAGAGAAACTACAAGTGGCACAGGAAAATGTGCGTCTAAACTAAAGTGGTTTGTTCGCCTGTAGCGATGAACGTATGTGTGAATTTGCACTAACCGGAAACAGATTTGCTTTGTGAAGTTGTGAGCCGGCGTAATTCTGTGTTTTCAGAGCGAATACGAGTCGTGTTAGCTCGATAGCGCGCTAGTTAGCTTGCTAAGCAGCAGTTTTGCAAAGTTTATGTGATATTAGCCGAAATATTTTGTGACACGCGTACAAAGAGTCTCAAAAAGGTATTATCTAAAATATGTGCCTGAAAGAAAAGTGTGATTTGTTTGTATTTAATATTTATTTGATCATTGAAGGAACCCACCGCCATTTTAGCTAGAAAGTTTCTTTGTGATTAGCTCCTCCCTTTCCGCTGTGCGTTGCATTGTGGGAAAATAGTGTCCGTTAATTGTTCCAAAGTTGAATATGCTATTAGCTACTTAGTAAAATAAACAGTTAGAATCCCTGTTTTATGCATTTGTGAGCCGCTGACGACGACACAAAGAGGAAATGAGACACAAATTCATGTCTTTGCTCCCGATGTGACTCGCAGCTCTGCAGTCCAGACAAAAGCACTCGTCACTGTAGATGGTTGATGTCAGCACCAGCGAGTGTGTGAATGTGTGAGTGTGTGTGTGTGTGTGTGTGTGTGAGTGGGTGAGTGTGTGTGTGTGAGTGTGTGAGTGTGTGAGGGACGATGCAAACTGCTGCAAATGATGAATGAATCAGATGATGTCAGATGTTAAATTGCATTATTGACTGATGAATTTAAAGCCTAATCCCACTGATTCATCAGGTCTGGTAGTGATCACTGCTGTGGAGACAGTGTTTCTCCCGCTCACACATATTAACTCCATCCATGTTTAAACACGTCTGACAGACGCTCAGTATGAAAGCGGCTTCACTCCGTCTCTCTGTGACCTTAAGCCTTTAAACAACAACCATCTGATCTCAGTGAACCTCCTCATGCTGCCGGGCAGAGTTGCAAGGAAACAGTGACGCACTCAGAGGGGTACTTGCCTTCACGCTCGCGCGCACACACACACACACACACGCACATTAGGGGGTAAACACACTGTTTTCATGACACACTTCATTGCAAAAACATAAGAGGCTCATTAGCCTTAAAGCCGCCGCCCCCCCCACCCCCCAGAATTCTTACCATCACACACGACACCCCTTTATTATTATCATCGTGGATGAGTACATGCATGCGCGCACACACACAAATACACACACACACACACACACAATGGACCACATGAAACATGCTCCTTGCCTGGGAAATGTTGTCTCCACATTCTTCAAATCGGGGGGCTGCACATGTCAGAGGCAAAGTGGTGGAGAGGGAAAATAAGTGGGCATTTGTGGGTAGGGGGGGGGATTGGGGTAGGGGGGGTTCTCAAACAGTTTAGCCCCGGGGGGTTATCCTCTCCTCTCCTCCTCCTCCCTCTCTCTCTTTTCCCTGTCCTCCTTCTCTCTCTCTCTCTCTTTTCTCCCACAGCTCGTTTCCAAATCTCCGTCACCTCACCCCCAGCAGCTCCATTTCTTCTTCCAAAACGATGTCACCCTTGAAGGAGGGAGGGTTGGGGAAGGGGGGGGGGGGGGGGGGGGGGGGAGAGAGAGAAAAATGGAAGGTGTCCCTGGGGAGGGCGGGCAGGCGCAGGCGGGGGCGCAGCAGGGGTGATCAAGAGCTACGACCGTCACCCTCGTATGGCAGCGCGGCGCCTTCAACTCCTTTTTATCTCCAAGAGGGGAGGAAGAAAAAAAATTGGATCCCTATTTGTCTTCAGCCGCTGCTCGCTCGCTCGCTCGCCTCTCGCCTCTCGCTCGTCCACTTCTCTGAGCTCTCGCCTCTTTCCGCCTCTTCAGCCAGATCACTTGTATCTTTTCTCCTCAGCTTTCTTTGCCCCTGCTCTCTCTCTCTCTCTCTCTCTCTCTCTCTCTCTCGCTCTCTCGCCCTCGCTCTCTCTCTTCACGCCAGGTTTGGGGCTATTCATCCACACGTCAGGCTCCCTCCGTCAGCCTTTTGTTGCGAGTCACAGCGAGAGAGAGAGAGAGAGAGAGAGAGAGAGAAACAGAGAGAGATAGAGAGGGAGAAGGAGGAGGAGGAGGAGGAGGAGGAGGGGGGAGAAATGGAAAAGACGAAAAGACAGAGAAAACAAATGGTGCCACTGCTGTAGAGGGAGTGAGAGAGAGAGAGAGAGGAAAAGGGGAGGCAAATAAAAGAGAAGGGGAGAGAGAAAAAATCCTGGTGGCGCACAAGTCAAAGCGAGCGGTGCAGCGCTCCTGGCACACGTTCGACTCCCTCTTCCATTCCCTCCAAACCTTCCCTCTTGCTCAACATATTTTCCTCCCCTCTCTCTTCTCCCCTCCCTTGGTTTAACCCACCCCTCTCCCTCCCTCCCTCCCTCCCTCCCTCTCTCCCTCGGTCTCTTTCTGTTTTATTATTTGTGGTCCGGCCTTCGTGGTGTTTTAAGACCGCCAGCCCCCTTTTCCCCTTCTCGCCTCTGCTCTCACTGTGTGTGTGTGTGTGTGTGTGACCGTTTCCCTCCCCTCCCTCGTCTCTCGGAGGACAAACAGATTGATTTGGCCATCCGGCACCATTACGTTTCATCATTTCTGAGCTTCAAACGTGAGAATGTTGCACAGCGATGACATCAATACCTGTCAGCGCTGCACAAAGGAGACACATTTAAATGTAACACAGGTAATCACTGAGGGCACACACACACACACACACACACACACACACACACACACACACACACGCACGCAAGCACACGCACAGAGGGAAAGTTATGTTACACTACATTCATCCTTGTAGTGGCCAGGTAGAAACTCAGATCTGCTGCTTAGTGCCTTGCTCAAGGGCAATGGCAATGAAGAATTCACCTGGCACACAGGGTTTAAATGGCAGGAGAAAACAGGAAACCCACTCAGACACACAAAGGGCACAGGATTTGAACCCAGGACCTTCTGGTGTGTGTGCGTTTCCATCCATCAAGTGAATATTCAACACTGCAAAATTAAATATTGATGGCGGGTGCATAAGAATAGTTGGGAGGGAACCAAGGCAACCACAGACTATCCAGACAGCCACTCCACCCCCCAGCCCCACTGTGCACACTGAGGTTTCCGCCGAAACAAGGAACTAACAGATTAGGATCGACTGCCTCGCTCATCTAACAAGAAGCCTCATAAGTACGAGACACATTCACATGATTAGCAGATGAAGACATCTGCCTCTTCCTCATCATGTGTAGTCAAGTGTTGGGCGATCAATGCACATTTCAATCCAATTACAATATCAAGTTTCTGCCTCAATCAGAGTACAATCACAGTTTTAAACGGAGGGAGCAAACTGCTACCCAGAGCACAGACACTCAATGTTAGCTTACTATTAAAACTCTTGGAACCAAACTACTGCATCTGAATTTGTGTCCAAACGTCCTCGGATCAGGACGGTCACGCTGATCGTCAGGGGAGAAAATCTGTCTGGCAATATCAGGGCTTTGCAAAATGTCTGTCTGAGCTGTGGACATCTGAACGATCGTGCAGCCTCACAGGTCACAGTGACAATTTGGCGTGACGGCGCAGGAAAACTGGACAGGAAACCTTCAGCGGATCACTTTGTCCTGATCCTCGTCCCCCAGAATTCACTGTGATCCGTCAAGTCAAGGACAAAGACAAACCGCAGTCTATTCTGCTTATCTGAGGTGATGAATGAATGAAGACACTTCGTCTCACAACACGCTACACGCCTTACAGCGCGCCGCCGTACGCATCAGAGTGAACGACGCGTAGTCCTAAACTCAGCAGCAGCGTGGACTTTAAATGGATCCATTGAGGAGGTTTGGTTACAACGTGTAACCAGAGCCCACAAACCAGAGCCCAGAGTAAAGAGCCTCATAAAGCCTCATTCATGAAACCAGAAGCACCCACTGTATAATTTGACCCCTAAAATTCACCATCCCATCTGCCTCCTGTGATCTACAGGGTGAGCCGCTGCCAGAGAGAGAGAGGGAGGGGGGAGAGAGAGAGAGAGAGAGGGGGAGAGAAAGAGAGGGAGAGAGCGAGTGAGAACGAGAGAGAGGGGGAGAGAGAGTGAGAAAAAGACAGAGAGAGAGAGAGAGAGAGGGAGAGACAGAATGTAAGAGAGAGGGAGAGAGGGAGAGGGAGAGGGAGAGAGCACAGCTGCAGGTGGAGAGCAGATGTTGACAATTTTTTTTATTTAGGGGAGGAGATCGCAGCACATAAATTCTTGCTCTCCCATTCATGCGCCGTCTGTCCACCCCTCCGTCCCTCCACCTCTCCAACACCATCATCACTCTCCACCTCAACCTCTATTCAGCCAACTGGCCCGCTTAGAGAGCGAGAGAGAGAAAGAGAGAGAGAGAGAGAGAGAGAGAGAGAGAGAGAGAGAGAGAGAGAGAGAGAGAGAAAAGAGGTGAAAAAGAGAGAGATGGAGGCGAAAGGCGTTGCTTATTACACCCGTCATGATGCCAGTGATTTGGATATATGACTATGAACAGAACACACACACACACAATCCAACAACACACACCCATGCGGCATTCTTTCCCATGTGACGGAGATAACAACACAAAACATGAGCAAAGCCTTTAAACACAAAGGTCTCACTGGAGCTCAAAAACTTAATTAGATAGTAATGATCTCATGACGATGATGAGGTAGATTCACACACTGAACATAACGACCTGCACACTCAGACTTGATCAAGTATAAAACCACATATAGACATGTTCGTCATATGTGTACAGCCTGATGAAGATCGTCTGATATGATTTAAGTGCCACAAAGTAAACTTCCTGAGGATGTGAGCTTTGGCACAGGGACGCGTGTGCGGAGCATCAAGCCGCTCTTCATCAGAAAGCTTTTAGCTCAGGAGGAAACGCTGGAACATCACTTCACTCGTGTCTCACACCAGAGGAGGAGGAGGACGCCTCGCTTGTCTGAGCCAGAAATCTGTGGCTGCTGACACCAAACTGCTGAAGGGTCACAGACGCAGAGGAGAGAATCCGTCAACAAGGAGAGGGAAGGATGATGGACGGGAGAATGTTTTTCAATTCAAATGAAAATGTACTCGAGCTAAATCACATACGGTACATAATTATTGAGTCTTAATCTCTTGTAGAACTAAAGACTTTCAATTCAAATATTTCAGAACGACACCAAGCCAAACTTTACGTATGAGACCCTGAACACACCACTGACTCAACTCATCATCCACCTGAGAGGAGAGGAGAGGAGAGGAGAGGAGAGAAGAGGAAGAGGAGAGGAAGAGGGAGTCAGAACTTCAGCTTCTCTTTTCCTTTTCTCTGCCTTTTCTTCTCTTCTTTGAGCAGAAACTGTTTGAGCTTGTGACCTCTTCTGTCTGTCCTTCCTTCACTTCTGAAGGAGGCATTAATCGCTCGGACTCTCTTTGTGAGGAAGCAGCAGCAGCAGCAGCAGCAGCAGCAGCAGCAGCAGCAGCTCTTCCCTCTTTGCCTTTCAGGGACCAGTGAGTCACTCAGTCACTCCACTGCTGAGCTGAGCTGAGCTGAGTCTCATTCACGCTGACCGACCATGTGGAGTAAAGATACAAGGACAGACTGAATATAAGAAGAGGAAGAATCTACAAGAATTAAATAAAACATTTCTAGAATTTTCCTTAAATTTTCTATTTTTCTTTTGACTTTCTTTAAAGTTATAAAAATGTAAACAATCAATTACGAAATCTGAGACATTTTGCCGTATTTATTTTCTTCTATTTTCTGTACTTTAAAAAAAAAATTCAGTTTCTGGAATGATGAATTTCTTTTGACCTGCTTCTTTTTAAAATTGTCGTCTTTTACGGTGCAGCTTTTATTTTCAGCCCGATTCAATGAGACGGAACGCTGAGGAGAGAACGACTCCAGACAGTTTGACTTTGCACATTAATCCTTTAGGGGAAATTTGACGAATCATTTTCCATTTCTCCTGCACGAATCATTTGCATATGTGGCACAATGATCCTTCATTCATTCATGTCTGTGGGCCGACGCCCCCCCGCCCCCCCCGCCCCTGCATCTGCACGTACGGGTTTGAACGCACCTCTGTCTCTCCACTCCTACCCCACCCTGGCGCCTCTATTTCACCTCTCTCACTCCTCTCTTCATGCCCCTCCATTTTGTTGGGTTAAGCTGGTTCCAGTCATCTTCCATCTTCACATCAGTTTCTTCACTTTCCTGCAGTCGGGCTCAAACCCGCAACCACAGACATGAGCGAATGTGCTGAGCAGGGTATGGAGTTTGTTTAGAAACATATTTCTCCCATTACCACTTAAACGTCTCTCCTCCCCCCCTCCATCAGGTTTGGAGAATATCGGCACACACACAGAGAGAGGGCGAGAGAGAGAGAGAGAGAGAGAGAGAGAGAGAGAGAGATTTTATACTATCATTAGAGAAAAAAGAAGATCACTGACCCCAATGTTAAGAGGAACATCTGTTGGGAAGAGGAACTCTGCACCCTTGCCACCTGCCAGCACCAGTTCACACATGCTTGTATACACACACACACACACACACACACACACACACACTCACACACAGTCCTACAAATACAGGCAGGCTGTGCATCTGTGAATGCAGTGAACAGAATCCCCCTGAGAGTTAAGGAAGCAGCAGGCTTTACCTGTTAGATACCAACAATTAATATGAAGCCTGACGTCTATCACGTATTTTGGTGAATTCATTCATTCAGTCTCAGGGTCTCAGTGGTGGTAAAAGATTCCCTCAGATCACGATGAAAACTGTGAGTGAACAGCGTTAAAATAAAAAATTTAGGAGCATCAGACGAGATTAAGGCCAAACTTTGACCGTCACAAAGTCTGGATGTTAGTTTCCTCTCTATGCTGAGTCCAAGGTTGACTGACAGCTGCTCCCGCCCGCTTTCCCCTCCCCCGCTCTGAATCATCACCAGTAGTGCCATCTCTCCCTCCCTCCCTCCCTCCCTCCCTCTCTCTCTCTCCCCCGCTTGCTTAATCCCATACTAGCTCCAAACCGCAGCCTGTGGCTTTGACCCGGACACTGTTAATAGATAATCGTCCATCTCCTGACCTGATATGTCAGTGTCCTCCCCCATAATCACTCCTGGGCTCAAACAGTAGGAAAAATTTGGACTTGTGTGTCACAGAGAACAGGCTGACCTGTGTTGGCATCAGGTCACCTGGCCGGAGTCCAAGGACGTGAGCCAACACGCTCCACAGGGTGGAAGTGAAGGAGTGGAAATCCCACGCTGCCTTATATGGTGATTATTTGTGAGTGGGGGTTGGGAGCGATTCCTACTGAGCCGTACATAGACGGGGGTTTGCTTGAGGGTTTTCCATGGTGCACAGAGGTGGGGGTGTGCCGTCTGTATTTACATGAAAGAAATTCATCCTGGTTGTGGGTGCGACTCGCCGGTGTAATTAATGAATTGTCAGAGGTTGTCGTTATATCAGGAGGAATCATAAGCTCCCAACTAATTGGATTTTGTGGAATAGGAGCCCATTATGTAGCATTGCTGCTGTTTCAGCACAATTTCTCGACATGACAAAATATAATAAGAAATTATTGTTGAGGGATGAACCATTTTATTGGTCAAAATTTTTTCCAAAATGTTACCAAGCCCAGCTAATTATCATCTCTCTCCCAAACAAAGATGGAGAATTAATATTACAAATGAAGACTTTTTGTCTCGCTGCATTATCTCAGCCAAACGTGCACGTCCAAACTAAATGTGCAGCGTTCGATCATAATGGAGCGACCCTTTAACCAGACGAAAATCTGTCTTCAATTTGCACCAAAATCCATGTTGCCTAGCAACAATTTAGGAATATGCTTTCCGAGCAGCTTTGTGGCCCTGTCTGTCCATTAACAGATGAAATTACTAAAGCAACAAATGTCAGCCAAATGCAAATGAGGTCTGATCTGCTGACTGTGTGTGTGTGTGTGTGTGTGTGTGTGTGTGTGTACATGCACTGTACTGTCCGTGGTCAAATGGAAAACAAAAATCCCTTGTAAAGCCCCTGTGTGTCCCAGCAGGAGCCTGGTTTTACAAACACTAACATTTGCTGTCTAGAGCCAAAATAATCACAAAGGTGCACAACAACGCTCACAGTTCTTTGCTCGCCGGCTGCCCTGACCCCCATTATGTCCACTGCAGGCTTCAGTGCAGAGGTCCACAGGTCTGCAGAGAATCAGAGTATCTGTGGATTAGTGCAGCGGTGGAAATGGAGGATCTGATGGATTAAGAGTCTCCTCTCATTACACGCAGAGTAGAAAATGACACAATCACACACTGGCCATCAGCACTGTAATTCGATTTGATCCGTCCAGTGATGCTACTAGTCAGCCTGGAGTGAGCGCCATGATGAAGCTGAACATGTGACAGTCATACTAGCATCAAGCAGCCGGTGAAAAAAGAGTGTTAAGTGCATTCATTAAAATTTAAGCAGAAATAGCCTTGACTCATTTAGTTCATCAGGAAAGGGATGATTTTCAGTTTTTCACTCCAATTTGAAGTGGAACTACAACAGACTTTAGAATTTGTTACAAAGAAAAGAGAAAAGCAATCGATTTTACAAATTCAGCTGAAATACAACAGATTCAATGTCAGTCAATGTGACTCTCGCTGAATCTCACTGAATTCAACCTTCCCTCACTTCAGACGCTTGACCCTGTAGAATGGCTAATTACTCCTCCATCCAGATCACTTTTGAGCCCGGATGGCAGCAGCAGGACTGAAGAAGCGTTGTGCAGCCTGCAGTAAAGCCTTTTCCTTCTCTAAAATATCCTGATTACCATAATGTAATAAGACATCCATGTTTACAACAACAGGGGCGTGGGAGCTGTGGGGAGATGGAATGTGGCGGAGCAGAAGGAGGCCTTCACTGTGTTCAACTACAGAAATGATCTGATCACCACAACTAAAAACAATAAATCACACACAATCCTCACAACTGTAAGAGCAAACACACACACTATTGGTACCTGTATAATTTAATGAGCTGTTTCCAGACTGAAGCACTCTAAAAATGGACGAATCTAATGTGAACTGTTCATGCATGAATGCAGCTTCTGTCAGCGTGTAACATCAAAACGTTGCGCCGTTATTAAAATTTAAAAGGTTCCAGTAAGGATGCCGACAGCTGCTCCTCCTGAATCCTCTGCTAGGCACCTTGTCCATACTTAATGCTGCAATGTGTCATTCTGACAATGTAAGGAAAGGAGTTGATGCAAAGAACAAGAAATGCTGACTAATCTCTCATGCAGAGATAAGCTGCCAAGGATGTGAGGAGCATAAGTATCAATTTAGGATTGTTGCGAAATATCAAACAAAAATGTAGGACAGGAAATGGATTATCCTTTTAGAGCATTAATTCTTAATCCTGACAACATTTCTGAAAAGGTGATAGGCAGCAACATTTAGACTTCACATCACTGGCCTAGATAAACTGAAAAGATATGATTTATCTATTGACGAGGCAGAGCAAAGAAACACAGGAGTGAATAGCCTTCAGCAGAGACTATTGATCTATTTACAGCCACAGTGTGTTGAGATTCACTTAAGGTATTTGTAAGCGCCCTGCACACAACATGACCCACACTCGGAGAAATTCTCTATGTATCACAACCTCCGATGCTTGTGCCAAACAGAAAACAGAGCACTCCACATATTTGAGCGAGATAGCAGTCGAACCAATGATTCATCACCATTAGGGATGAAAATAGACGTACAGTGCTTCTTTAAAAAGAGGAAAACTTAATCCATCCATTCATTCTCAATTTCCGTTTATCCTTCAGCCTGCCATGACACAAAACCCATCAAGCACAAACACACAAACCAGCCAAAAGAATGCCAAACAAATTAGAGCGACAAATCAGCAGAAGAACGGAAAGAAGGATGAAAAATGATTTACTGGTATCTGGAGAAGCCATAGTGGACACGATCACTGGTGGGCCTGTACGTCGACTTAGTTTCTGGTTTGCCACCATGGCCCCTTGGCCTTGAATGGGGGCTCCCACTGGGACAAGCGAGTTGTCTTGTGCAGGTCCCCCGCCCTTACGCACAAGTTGAGGACTGGCGTGCGGGCTGGGCATAGGCGACAATGGCAGTAAGTTCCTGTCCCTCTTCATCAGCTCCATGGGCACTGTGTAATTAGTGGAGTATGCTTTTGGTATCTGCTGCACTGGCTGCTGTAAAGCTGGCATAGACACCGGCATCTGCTGTGGCATACCTGAAATAGCGTGAATAGATCCTGGGATGGCCGGCATGGACCCAGTCATCTGCTGTGGCATTATCTGCATACCCTGCATAGTCATGGCAGAGGCGTAGGCGGACATGGGTCGTGGTTGAACAGGCATCATGGCTCCAGCATAGGGCCCAGGGCTACGAGGTGGCTGAACAGGGTATCCTCCAGAGGTCTCAAGAAGGTGCTGAGACGGGGCACTGCTGGGCCTCCTACCCATTACTTCTGTCATCCGAGGAGACATGGTCTGCATGGCCCCTGGAGTCTGTGGGTGCATGAGGTGGGGGTCCACAGTCAAAGTTTGTGGAGGGACTTGTTGATGGTGCTGGTGGTGGTAGAGGTCTGAGCGGTGGCTGAAGCTATTGGAGCGACCTCGCATGGGTGGCTGTGCCTGGGACGGATGGGGCGGAGCTTCAAAAGGCCTCTTGCAGTTAAGGACCAAGCGAGACAGAACCCGAGCCTGGCCCAGATTTGTGGCTACAGTGCGGACATCATTCTCTTCCATGACAGCCAGCATGCTAGTGGAATCAAAACCCTGCTGGATGAGAGAGGAAATGGTGCTCTCAGACAGACCCTCATTACGCAACAGAGCCAGAAATTCCGGGTCGGCCGTCCTTTTCGGGTCCACAGGAGGAGGAAGAAGAGGAGTCATAAGTGGGGCTGGAGGAGGGGGAGCTGGAGCTGGGAGTGCCTGCACAGGGACAGTGGCGACAACCACTGGGGGTTGCACCGCCATAGGTGGAGGAGGAAGTGGAGCCACCATAGGGAGGTTAGGGTCTGAAACAGGCATGCCGGGCGGAGGAGGCAGGGGCTGTTGCTGCTGCAGATGCTGCTGCTGCAACTGCTCTTGCTGAAGTTGCTGCAAATGTTGCTGCTGCATTTGTTGCTGCTGAATTTGTTGCTGTTGTAGCTGCTGCTGTATTTGTTGCTGTTGCTGTTGAAGTTGCTGCTGCTGTATTTGTTGCTGTTGCTGTACTTGCTGCTGTACTTGCTGCTGCTGCTGTAGCTGCTGCTGCAATTGCTGTTGTTGTTGAATGGTGTAAGGTGAGGCCGGGTCTTGCCTCATGATAATGCCCTGAGTAGCAGGGTCGACCACTAGACAGGTAGCAGCCTGCTGTTGTGGATCCAATGGACGGCCATTAACATCAGTGTAAACAGGTTGACCGGTAAGTGGCGGCGCTTCACTGGCGTACCTAGGAGATGCATTCTCCATTCCAAAGTGAGCAGGAGACGGGGCTCTGGAAGGTATGCGTTGGCCATCTGGCATCATCTTGGCAGCAGTTGCAGTACCGGGCTCCCTATAGGTCCGGTTCAATTCATGAGCAGTTGGAGGAGGAGGTGGAGGAAGTGGCGATGGAGGAGCTTGCGCTAGTGCTCTTCCTCCCTGTTCTTGATCCCATGCAGCACGAGCGCTAGGCGTCATACCAAAATGGGAGCTTGACCTACTTAGTGGTTGGTGGTGGGGAGGCGGAGGCAGCGGCTGATGGTCTCCCCGGTAAAAACCATCTGGTGGTCGGGAAGTCATGGCCGCATCTTGGTTGTAATAATCCTGATGAGAGATGGATCCTCGGTGAGCCATGGGCGCCCGTTCGTAGTGGTTGAGATCTGGCACGGAGCCCTTCCTCAATCCTCGTGGGTTGTGTCGATCGGCGTAACCCTGTCCGCAAAGCGAGTCCTGGTAGGAATACGGCTCGCGTTTCAAATCCGCGTCAGGGGGACGAACCCCAGGTGGAGGTTCGTACCAGCCTCCTCCCCCTCCGTACGACAGAGAGCTCCGCCGGGCCGCTACTCTTGCTTGCTGATCGTAGACGCTCTCAGCCCTGTCCCACTGACCCTCATTACCACCCAATGTGTCCCAGCTGTGGGAACGACTGAGACTTGACTGTTTACTAGTGACGAGCATTGGCAAAGAAACAACAACAAAAAGGTCTCGAGGAAGGCCAAAAACAAAAGGTGATCAGAAGCAGTGTCGGCAGGTGTTTGCTTTCAAGTCTTCACCTACAGCAGGATCAAAGAAAAAATGTCAAGGAGCGCGGGAGGAGGAGGAGAATAAGCAAGAAAAGAAGAGCCGGGGATATGGTTTCAGCTGATATCAGGTTGTAATATTGTAAGTCCAGCTATCAGGTGACTCCCCGTCGGCTGCCAATCCTTGAATAATTAATCTCTGGTCATGCCGTCTTGTTGTGTGTGAGGAAACAGGACACCACACAAAAACACATCACACTTGACCACACACAGCACACACTGCAGAGGCCAGCCAAGCTACTCCATGGAAGAGCAAGTGACAGGGTACGAGGGAGGGGATAGGTTGGGTTAGAGGTTGTGGTGGGCAGGGGCTTGAACTAATCTCCTCTCTGGGACATTTCACTCGCTCTGCCGATTGCTACGAGAGATTAGAGCCCCGTTTAATTCCACTTCCCACTGTGACGTCACGTGAACTAGATAAAGGCGGATCTGGCGGTGATGATGATGACAATGGCGGCGGAGAGGACGATGATGCCGACGGTTAAAGCATCACCGCCCCCGCCCCCCACTCACACACACACACCCACCACCACTCAACCTTTCCGGATGAGTAACCTACCTGCGGCTGATGATGTGGTTTTGTCAACAGGTCCGGTCGCTCTGTTTCCCAAGCTGAGAGGATGGGGAGGGAGGGGAGGCCGGGCTCATGGCTTCAGAGAATACAAATGAATACAGTTCTCTCAGCTAAGTCCACGGTGCTGTCGGTAAACATCAAATCCACTCTGATTAGACGCTAATCCTCCAGGCCCAACGCTCGCAGCAGATCCAACATGCAACCGATGCCCAACATACTCAGAAATGATCTTGGTGCCTCTACGATGCTCAATGTCACTGAAACTGTGACGGGCTGGATGTACGCTGGAGGCCGTGTAACCTTTGCCCTCTGAACTCATTTCAATCATGTTTGAAATGTGGCATGATCTACCAAACGTCAGCATCAACTCTGGTTTGTTTTTAGACTGGAAAGCGAGAATGAAAACACTGAACCTTTGTGTTGATGCAGGTTTAATAGAGAACGATCTGTGACTGAACAAACACACCGCTTATTTGTATATGGAAACAAGTGTGTGTTCTAACCACATGCGTCTTACTTTCTGAACATTACCTTCCCCCCTTTCCGTCAAAGCTCCTCTGATCCCCTTCACTCGGAGAGGGTTTTGTAATCTGGATTTGACAGAAAGTAAGACAGTGGGGGAGCACGGTGCGTGTGTGTGTGCGTGTGTGTGTGGGTGTGTGCTTTCATAACAGCGGTTAATGCCGCGTACCTACAACCAAGGGTGTGCAAAACAATAACAACAGAGCTGCACCGCAACAGGAGCTCGTTTCGCCTAATTTAAACAAAATGCCAGGCTGAAATGCTGACTCAGCAAAACTCCCAGTGCAGTTTATGAAAAAGTAATTAATAAAGTGCATTTACTATCCAACCTTCTGGCTTTGTGAGACTAAAAGGTACAGCTCTGTGGGTGCCTACCTATACCATACATGCATTTCTCACTTCACGCCGCCGCGGCTGAAACCCGATCCCTGTTTACTAATGCATGAAAACAGATGCAAGGTGAGGAAGTGTCTATTTCCATCCAAATCTAATTTCAGAACGAAACCACGGTGAGGGGCTGGTAATCTATATTTTAAGCTGTGATGAAGGTCCGTACTGTCCGCACTGCAGCATATTGAGAGAAATTCCTGCATATCTTATATCAGCACTGCCGGAACTCCAGGAGCGTCGGCGGCCCACGTCGGTATCGCTCTTAATCACCGAGACCAAGCAGAGTGTTTGGTTTTGTTGCGTGAGACGACAGAATAGAGGGTCGAGAGCGGCTCCCAACCAATTGCGCAGATGACTGAGCACTTTTTTCGGTGAGGTCAGAAGAACATAAGCAGCCTTGTTAGAAGGAAATTAAAACGGGATGGAGAGGGGAACGGGGGCGAGAGCGTGCCATCGTGTGAAGATTAGCTATTAAATAAAAAAGAGGAGAGGACGGGAAAAAAAATACTAAATGAAGTCAATTATGTTCAACAGCCAGCATTTTATACAGCCGGTCCAGTTCTGGAGTCAATCTAAGTACGGGCCTGAGCTCATGCAGCACAGAAAGTAGATCCATAGATACAGAAGTCATAATTCATATCAAGTATTCTTTCCTGAATGCTTCTTGTGGTTTTTAGAGCAACAAGGTTAATGCGAGTTATGTTCAATAGATTGCTGCCAGCGTATTGTACACCCACTAACAAACACAAGGGCACACACACACACAAGCAAGTCAAGGGCAACAGCTTGTACAGCGTGCGTGATCTCCTCGCTTCCTCTCCTTGGACTCCGGGTCTCAGTACCGAGGCAGATCACATCCCCACAAAGGCCGGCACAAACAGAGCGGCGGCGCATACGCGGCGTTTGCACATCTAATCCCGACAGAGAGTAAATTGCAGTTTAGTCTGTGTGAAACAAACACCATGTTTGACTTTCAGATTCCAGAACATTCCTTCATACGCCAGACTATGTACACAAAGCCACATTCACTGTAACAGAGGGATTTAGGAATTAAGCCGGGGATTTTAGAACAAATATAATGCCACCCCAGCGGCAGCTTAGAAAGACCTTACATTGAAGCAGGCTCGACTGGTGAGAACGACTTAAACATATAGAAACAGGCTAAATGAAATCACACACTGCAGGCATTGAGCCACGGTTTACCTTCAGAGAAAAGTCATTTCAAATCCAGAATGAGATGGTTTGTACCTGCTGGGGCTAAAATGTAGCATCAGCTCCTTCTGTATTAGCCTCCATACTCCTACATTAGAATTGTGACAAAGATGGGTCATTTAATGGGTGTGTGCGTGTGTGTGTGGCAGTGGGGGTGTGGGCGCATGTGTGTGTGCCCCTGTGTGTGCCTGTGTTACATTGTAAAACGTTCACATGCTTGTATTTAGTGAATGTCTGAAGAGGAGGAGGTTCGCATGCGAGGAGCCTATTTGGAAGTGGCTCTCTCCCATCACATCCACACACACACCCACAAGGTTTGCATGATCCAGGCCCCCCCGCCCCGCCCCCCCCGGACAGCTTTTGACCCCGCTCTTGTTCGTCTCCTGGCGTGCCACAGTGACAGCACCGGCCGCTTCGTTAGCGTCCCTTTCTACTCAGACACGTAAACCAAGCGAGCCGAAGCCTTCGCCACCGGTCTGACGCACATACATGAATAAAAAAGGACACGGCAGCGCCACATGAAAACGGCACGGAGACGGAAATCAAAACAACTGACTGTCTGACACGTCACGTAGTTAAAGCATGATTCGAATGTTAAACACATTTTGACTTATGCATGAGTGTGAGCCAGGAGGCGGCGGCTGGAAATGGGATTACAATGCTGCTACAACGCAAAGAATAATGCTGTCAGACGCATTGTAACGCACACTTAACAGGCTGAATGGAGATTGCTGGCTGCTATGTGATTTTTTTCCTCTGAAAGGATCTCTGCAGGGACTAAATGGAGTGTAAAATGGAGGCTGATGGCAGTGAAGCCAGTACTTATCTAAATGACAATCACATTACCCAGCTAGTGTAACATTCTGAACACACACGCAATTTTGATCCAGAGTCCAAGTGCAGAGTTCTGTACGCATGTCGGAGCAAAACCCCACAACCGTAATTCTCTAGACTTTGGAATTTCCTCCATGTCAGATATCCCTCTACCCATAATCCATCTACTTCAAGAGCATCCCTCCCTCCTTCCCTCCTTCCCTCCCTCCCTCCTTCCCTCCTTCCCTCCCGCCGCCCCCAAACCCACCCTGACTCCATCCAGACCCGCCACAGGTCTTTCTGATGTTTAGAGCCGCGGCGAAGGATTTCATTTTGATTTTTTTTCCACAAACTCATTTCCAAGACTCGACAACCGCTAACATCCAGGCTTCATCGCTCCGCTGCCAGCTCAAATAAAGGAGCGGGCCAACGCCGCACGCAAGCCGCAAAAGAGCCGTAAAAGCAAAACTGTAAAACTGCGATGACTGTAAACTGTGACTTCATTCCCAGACACACACACACACACACACAGACACACACACACACTCATAATAACATGTGACGTGTCAGTTTCTTTTAAATTTCATTTTTCATTCATTGTCATTTGTTTCTCTCCCTCTCTCTCTCTCTCTCACACACACACACACACACACACACACACACACACTCCACCCCCGTCTCTCCATAAAGTCTGTAAAGGGGTGGCGGGTTTCTGGTGGGGGAGACTGGACGGAGCCCAAAGGGGGGCAGAGACCCACAGACCGCTGATGACTTCATACCCGAGCTCGATGCCAGAGCGCAGAGAAGTGTGTGTGTGTGTGTGTGTGTGTGTGGGTGGGTGGGTGGGGTAGAGTCAGAGAACAAATGCGCAGGATATGAAACCCCCCACGCCCCCACCCCCCTGACATCCCTCCCTTTCCCTCACAGCCTCTCTCCTTGTTCCCTCTGTCTAACATGAACACGACTCCTCTACAGGCCAAATCTCACACCAGAGAACATAAACGCTACAACCATCGACTCGCAGCACTTTCCTGCACAGGGACACACACTTCTAACGAGCCGCTTAAACACTTGTGCGGAGTCCTCCTGATGAATTCCAACTACCCCACCTTGTGGTGTTTGCATTCAAGCACAGACTTGCAGCTTGTAAATCAACATTCAGGAACAGGCTGTCACTGTGACCCAGTTCATATCCCATCTCTGCCCAGATCAGCCAGTTAGTTCTGGCTAAACGACGCTGGCAACAAGTTCTGCCGCCGCCGCCGCCCGAGCCAATGCATGCTGGGTACACAGATGGAGCGGACAGAAGGAGGGAGAGAGAGAAAGAGACAGAGAGGGGGGAGAGAGAGAGAGAGAGAGAGAGAGAGAGAGAGAGAGAGAGAGAGAGGGGAAAGAGAGAGAATAGGGAACTGATGCTTGCAGCAGATGTTTGCCATGGTTCCCTTATTGCGGTTACACACTTTCTGGCCCTTCATCCATCCCACAACAGAACAATCACACCATATAAATTTACTAAGCCGACGTCTAGACCAAACAAGGCTGTGAGGAGCGCAGGGACACACACACAGTCATCTGGACAAACGACTGAAAGTCTTCTATCGATCGCTTCACAAAGAAGAACATGCTCTGGAGGGATTCAATCCATTTAAGTAAACTTCAATCCAAAGCCTTTAAGATTCTATGAATGCAGCAGGTTTGGACTCAGTTTCCATCAAATCAACGTTGCCTGAAAGTCCACAAGTTCACTAAGACACGTCCAGTTTCAGCAGAATGAAGTCATTTACATACCCAGACTTAACAGCAGGTTTAATTATAATCATCGATATTCTAACATCAGGAGGGGAAAAACCTCCCAAATAGATTTCAGCCTCTTTCATCTGCGTCTGGAACCAAATTATGAACAATTTGGCCCCAGAGTCCAAACTCCACGTTTCCTTCAGCCACATCATTTCCTCTCAGCCTGAACAGAGCCGATGGAGGGAGATTAGATTCTTTGAACAAGCCGAGGTGACGGAGGAGGGAAAGAAATCAAGAGCAGAGAAGCGAAGGAGTGAAAGGAGACGAGCTGAAAGGAGACGAGCTGAAAGGAGACGAAGGCTTCAGGAAGAATCCGTGACGAGACCAAACTACAAATTCCACAACCGGGCAGAAGAACTCCAGAACGGGAGAAGATCACAACCAATCAATACTCATCCATTCATCTCTTCAGCTCCATGTTGGTTTGTATTTGGGCCTTTAATTGGCAGGAAGTCACTCGTTTACTGCTTAATCATCATGTTAATGTTTGTAAAGCATCAGATTGGTGAGAATCAGAGGCAAACATACATCATATTACTCATATTTATATAGATATGCAGCTAAAACAGTGAGATAAATATGTTGGCAGCAGATTTTGGCTCCTTCCTATCCAGCAGAGCGTTAAGAATCTGAGTTATTTCAGGTTTAACAGAGTAATCTTTAGGCGGGTTTGACTTTTCCACCCAGTTTGTTTTGCAGCCACGGCGCTGCAGCTTGAGAGCTAAAGCCCAGCGGATCAGGCAGCATTAGATATCGCCGACGGTAACGCCTTCGCCGCTACATTCCAGGGCCGTGACGGCGTTTGATGGGAGTAAACAAACCGCACTTGAACATTTCGAATTCAATTTAGGCCCCAGGCACGGCTGAGTTAGCCACTCATCCCGATGAGTAAAGATGTAATCAATGCACACCGCTGTGACTCCAGTATTGGATTGACACAATTCCCCTCAGAAGATAAATGGAGATTAGGAGGAGCTCCCCCCTCTCTCTCTCTCTCTCTCTCTCTCTCTCTCCCTCGCCCGCCCGTTCTCGAGGCCTCACGCGACACAATCACAATTACCCCCACAACGCTCTTGTTTTTGTCAATACGCGTGATATGAACTTTGAATTCCATTTCACGCCTCGGTCCCAGCCGCCCGTTTACAGATAATAGTGGGAGGCTTTGACATCATGTTGCGGAACACACAACGCCTTGGGTTTTGAAACACGCTTCTTACATGGCTGAGCAGATTTAACATGAGCGTGAAAACGGCGTGATTCACCGCCCCTGTGATCTCTCAACCCCGCCCCCTTCCCCCCCCTCCTCCCCAATATGAATCAGCCTCGTCAAAGTGTCTTTCAAGAGCGCCACGAAAGAGAAATCCCCTTCATCTTCAGTAGAATGGCTCCATTGTCTACCAGCGGCAGAGATAAAGACGCTGCTGGAGACGCGGAACGGAAAATGATGTTATAGAATATTTAAGATAGTGACGTTAAAGCAGCGGGCAGGAGAGATGAGGAGAGAGATTTGGGAGGAAACATCGACTTGAGGCTCATCGCACACGTACAAGTACACACCAGGAGGAGAGACTGTGTGCCTCTCTCTCTCTCTCGCAGACACACACTCGCTCATACACACACACACACACACACCGATCGATCCCACTACCAACACATCAATCCCAGGGCACTTCATCAAAAACTATTTTCTTCATCTCTCCAACAATCTTGAGACATCGAACCAAGTCTCTCATTCTGCCATCATACTACACGCACACGCACACACACACACACACACAAACACACACAAACACACACACACACACACACATACACACCAGACACATTTCCTCTTTCTACCAGTCTTCAAAGCAGCAGTTTGGAGCCTCCGTTGGTCCCAAGACTCCCTTTGACACACACACAAACACACACACACTTTAGCCGTAACATCCCTCTGGCTTTCCACTAAATCTGTAACAGGAGGGTGGAAAGCTGAAGCCCTACAACAGTCTGCCTCAAAAGGTGTTTGACTGTATGTGATTAAAGAGTAATGTGTGTGTGTGTGGGTGTGTGTGTGTGTGTGTGTGTGTGTGAATGATCTGCAGCTGTGTGTGTTTGCTTGTGCGTCACCGAGTGTCACAACTAATTATCCCTCCTACCTCGCTGTCACAACAGTGATGTCTGCATCATGTGACACCGCTTTAGTCTTTTGTTGTGTCACAGAGCGACATCATAGCAGATAATCAGCACCATTCACTCAAACTAACACCACACACACACACACACACTGAACCAGCATCCCCACAAGGTCCATAAAAAGCTAAACAAAGAGGTAAATAAAGTAGAAATGAGAGGAATTGCCGTCTCCTCACCCTCGCAGATTCGGTCCAGCCGCTGGCGCTTCACCTTGTGTTTGTCAGCCTGAGCCATGGTGCCGCTCGCTCGCTCGCTCGCTCGCTCCCCCTCACCCCGTCTGACGATCTCGCCCTCGCCGCTTGCACAGAAAGTTTGTCCGGCGGTCCTACGTTTTGAAGGCTCACACCTAAACAACACAACAGCACAGAGAGAGAGAGGGGGGGAGAGAGAGAGTTACAACAGAACGGCCGGAAATGTGGAGAATTTAGATTTGGTAGCAAGTTTACTGGAAACTTATGTTCTATAGACAAACGTTAGACCCACAAACACAAATCTAATCCTGCCACAGGGGGCGCTGCCAGTTCCCCTCGCCCCACAGTTTGAGAACCACATCTAACACAAGAGGCTGGACTCTCCACTAGAGGGAGCTGCTAAAATGATATAATCGTTGAAAATGAAATTAAGGAAGAAATAAAGACGGCAGAGTGAGTGAGAGCGAGTAAATGAGCCGTTTCGCCAATCATTAGTGTTGCTCGGCGACTGATGCCCTCCTAACGAGCATCGAGGCTTCTGATTGGTTCCTGCTGAGGCCTGAGGGACACCACACAGTTTATTAGGAGGTGGGGGGGCAGGAATGAGATGACACACAAACAAGCAACGAGACACACACATACAGTATATACACCAGATGACATGAAGGAGACATAAAGGCACACACACACGGACACACACACACACGCGCACGGCCTTAGGGCAGAAAGTCACACAGAGGAATGTGGGTCAGTTAGTCAGCAGACGGGAGGAGGTTGTATCAGCAAAATAAAGACATAAAGGGAGGAAGATGAGAGGGAAGGTACTGGAAAAACATCATGTAACCGGACTCTCACACTCACACACGGACACACACACACACTCCTTTTTATCTCTCAGCAGTTCCTCTAACATTTATAACCCTGCTGCTGCTCTTCTCGCCCCACACTGGATCCCACAGCGCCTCGCTCTCACATCGCCTCTCACTTCATGATGTATTGATATTTGTGCTGTAGCTGCAATTAAATGTGTAATGTTTTGGGGAGGGAGGAACGGCGGGACCGAGCGGTGTGGCCCCCGTGATGGATGTGTGCTGCGTTGGTGTTTGGCCAGCTGTTGGGGGCGATATTCCCCCCCCCCCCAGCTGTTGGAGGAGGCGAAGCACCTTAAGTGAATGTAAAGTAAACATCTACAAGCTTAGACGCCTCCTCCACACACACACACACACACACACCCACTCGCCGGCCCGCGGATCGCCTGACACGTACGCCGTGTTTTCACCTTTAACAAAAACACACACAAGCACCTTGCTCAGTCAAGCTTTTCCTCCTCCGCAAAAGGTAAGAAGCTTTCTGCCGGGGAGGAAGCCAGGACCCTACATGTGGGAGTCAGAGGAGAAGTAATTGAGCAAGAAAGCAGGAAGCAGCCAGTCAGGGCCGGTCTATGAATAGACGGCAGGCAGGAGATGTGCATGGGCATCTCCGCCTCGACGCCGCACAGAGGCGCGGCTGCAGGTCAGCGTGACTGCATCCCATTCTGCTCTTATAAATACACTCAAACTCAGACTAACTTGTTCAAATCAATGGGAACTGAAGAGGACAGAACACAAAGATGGAGGTGTCAGCGATCTGCAATCGCCCTCCAGATGATGTCATCATGCTGCTCCCTCCTGTAATGAAATCTGCTGCTGGGAGTTTCAATGGAGGAGCTGCAGACGTGAACATAAAGAATATAAAGAATATAAAGAACATAAAGAATATAAAGAATATAAAGAATGAGCCTCCAGAGTGGAAGAAGTCAGATATAGATAGATGGTCAATAATGCAAACATCCAAAAGTCTGACCTTTGTGTTCTAACTTTCTTTCTTCCCCTCAGACCTGTTTGTTTACGTTCTGCTGCTGTGGCTCGTGAGTGGCTGTGCGTGTAATCGATCAATTAGCACACGGCGACAGGAGTGTTCAGCTCTGAAACACAGGTAACGTAACAAACCTGAAGGTGTGTGTGTGTGTCACATAAGGTGAATGAATATCGCCTCGGCCATTAAGGAAACCAGGAGGCTGTGAAGATCACCATCAACGTTCCCTCACAGGCGCGTGTGCAAACTGATCGATGACGTCGTCGTATCTGCGTAACGTTCTGAATCATCACTAGAAAATATCACACCTAGAAATTTGAAACATCACAACATCTTCCTCCGACTTTATGTTTCTCTGCTTCGCTCATGACACAGAGGTCACACACACACACACACACACACACACACACACACACACACACACACTGTAGCTTCCTCCTTCATCGCCTTCTATAATCAGAAGCGTAACACACACCGTCTGAGCAGCAGCAGGATCTTGTTTACTGTAAACGTCACTGAGAAGCAGGAAATACAACAACATGTCTACAGGCAGGGAAATCTAATGTAGTAGACTTGGATCAGGGTCAGCTAAACCCACAACGGGGTTAGAATCAGCAACGAATGAAAACAATGAACCTATAATAACATTAATGATGAAGAAGAGGAGGAAGAGGATCTATCAGACGTTGCAATGCAGTAACTTGAGTCCTGCAGGTGTCTCTGTTCTTCTGTCCACCTCATGTAACTTGGATCTACTAGTTCAGATCAGGCACTCGGCCCTCTGTGTCATCAGTGACAGAGTCAGTACACTGGCCCTACACACACACACACACACACACACACTCTAGATCCACACACCCCCTCTGCACTCATCCCTAACCCTCTCATGTGTACCTGGTGTAGAAGCTGCAGCTCCTCACTGATGATCCACACTAACTTCTCAAACTGCCTGCTCGGCACTTTAAATGCAACAGAAACTCATCTGCCGCAGTCGAAACCCACCAGCATTTCCATAAATTAACTCCAGAGCGTTTGGGAGAATCACAAGTCGACTCGGCTACGCGGGTCAGGAAGTCAACAACAACTCCTGAGTCGCTGTCAGCCGCAGAGGAAGTGTGAGTTATCCTGGCGAGATGCGAGCGCCGTTATATAACGAAACAATAAGGACCTGGGAGAGAACGCACAGCGAGCGGCGGGACAGGAAGAGACACACACACACACACACACACACAAGAAAAACAGTGTGAGGGATGTCTGGTGTGTGTGTGTGTGTGTGTGCAGAGGGCAGCCGCTCGCCTCAGCACTCTGCTTTGTGTTCTTTCCTTGTGGCTTGCGTGTCGCGTTCAAAGGTTCCCAAAGGAGTCTGGGTAATGATGCCAAGTCTGAGCACAACCAAAATAACTCTGCTTTTATTATAAGAGTTAATTAATCAATCAATCAATCAATCAATCTACAAAGAGACTCGACTAGCCCCAAATGAATCTCAGGTGTCCTCATACTTTTGGCCCTGTGATGTTATGACACATTCGTTTACTTGGTTGAATCTGTCCGCTGTCAGCCTGTGCCTTGCTCAAAGGATGCTGGGAAAGACTCCAGCCCCTTCCACAGCATTCACACCTACACAAAATGTGTGTGTGTGTGTGTGTGTGTGAGATCAGCAGAGAGCATTGGTGTAGCTTCATAACGGCCTGACAGATGTAACAGATGACATAAGCGCCACTTCAGATTCTTTACGGCGCCGCACTTTGCATTCAGAGAGAAAATGGGTTTCATCAAAAGCGAGCTGCGGTGGCAGCGGTGGCAGCACATCACAGCGCTGCAGCTGTTGCATCGGTTCAAGGTTATGAATTCATACAGCAACAATGTACATCTAGATATTTCATAAGCAGAGAAAATCTCTCTCTCTCTCTCTCTCTCTCTCTCTCGCCCGTTCTTATCTCCTCATGAAAGACACACGGCAAAGGAGAGATGTGGTTTCAGTTGGTGATAGCTCAAAAGAAGGGGGAGGGGAGAAGGAGAGAGAGAGAGAGAGAGAAAGAGAGAAAGAGAGAGAGAGAGATTTTTTAGATCATCAACATTGCTTCCAGCGTCTTCACCCCTGAACTTGACTTAACTATGTAAGCTTCATGACACACACACACACACACACACACACACACACACACACACACACACACACACACACACACACACACACACACACACACACACACACACACACACACACACACACGTCTGCATTTCAGTCACATAAACAGGCTGAGGTTGAAGCCGGTGCAGATAAACCTGTTGTTGAAGAGGAAACCGACTCAACACATTTACGTTCCTCTCCTTCGTCTTCTTCTTCTCCTGTGATTCTCTCCATTCTCTCCTCAGGTCTTTACTTCCCTGTTCAATCTTTCTTGTCAGGCAAAAAAACTCCTACCTCCTATTGATCCTGTTGATATTGAATCTTTTGTTATTTTAATTGAAATGTAGATCAAACTCATAGCGTGTACGTGTGTGTGTATGTGTGTGTGTGTGTTCCTCTCCATTGTGTCAGTTTCTCTTTATTTCCTGCTGTGCGTCGTCTCTCAGGTTGCTCTCAGCATCAGGATCAGCTGGGACGATGCAGCCTCAGCGGTCAGGTCCCTTCCCTCCATCGCTGCCATCAAACCTCCACGCTCATCACTGAACCTCACAGCGGAGCGCTCAGGGCGGAGGAAGAGGCGAGCGGCCGGCTACTTAAAAGTGAGCGCTTATCGGGCGGTGATTTATGTTCCTCCAAAGTGCAAGACAGCAGAAAGAAAGAGGGAGAGAGGCGAAGGCGGTTAGGGTTTCTCTTCTCTCATTAATGGGATAGCCGGGGCTCTGAGGGCCGCGTAAAGCCGTCGCTCAAAGCGCTGATTTATACCTTCCTCCTCCCCGCCTCACTCCTCCTCCTCCTCACATGTCTCCCCTGTCTAAATACATCTGTTCCTGACAATTACAGCTCTCCTCTCTCTTCCTCTCCGTCATTATCAGCGTCCCCTCTGTCCTGCAGCTCTCCGCTCCGCTCCGTCCTCCTTCCTTTTCATTTCTCCCTCTTTCGCGGTGCAACTCTAAAGGAAATGGGACTGCAGCAGCGCTAACTGCTGACTTGCGCTAATGCACAGTTTTGTAATAATGGCTATTCGTTTAAGTCACCCAGGAAAGGCATAATGGTGACATTATTGTGCATGGCAGACTGTTATGCTAACCCACTGAGGCTCTCGGCGTGGCCTGCTCTCCCTCTCTCCACCTCCTTAAATCTAATGACCTAAAACAAAGTCTGGCATAAAATCTCCACTGAGATAATTGGCAATTTATTCTTTACAAAGCCCCGAACACACAGCACAGCACAGAGAGCGTATATGATTTAGATAGTAGCCGTTGTGTTCGCCGTCTCTTGCTTTGTGCCTCCGTCCAATCAAATGATGACAGCGATCAGGGGCGAAAGCTTCAATAAGTCAGGTGACGTGTGAAACACCTGTGACGTGTTTATGGGGCCTCGTAAATCTGCCCGCTCCACTTTCCTGTTGACATTGAGAGTGATGGGGAAACGACCTGAGAAGGGCAGAGAGCAGAGAGAACCACCGAACTGGGCCAGGGACGTGTTCCAGATCACCCAGGGACAGAGAGAGAGCGAGAGTGAGAGTGAGAGAGAGGGAAAGGGAGAGAGAGAGAGAGAGAGAGGGAGGGAAAGGGAGAGGGAGCGAGAGAAAGGGAAAAGGAGAGGGTGGGAGAGAAAGGGAGGGAGAGATAGAGAGAGGGAAAGGGAGAGGAAGTGAGAGAAAGGGATAAGGAGAGGGAGGGAGAGAAAGGGAGGGAGAGATAGAGAGAGGGGGGGAGAGTGTGAGAGAGAGAGAGAGAGAGGGAGGGAAAGGGAGAGGGAGGGAGAGAGGGAGATGGAGAGGGAAAGGGAGAGTGAGAGTGAGAGAGAGTGAGAGAGGGAGGGAGAGGGAAAAGGAGGGGGGGAGAGAGAGTGAGAGAGAGGGGGGGCTGTCCGCTGCCTGTATGAAACTGCGTCTTCACCTTGTCCTCCTCAGCTCCTCACCACCTTTCCTTTCCTCCTCTAACAGCTCATTAACACAAAGTCCCAGCAGGAAAGACCAACACCTCATATTTTAACACACACACACACACACACACACACACACTCAAGAATGTCCATCGTTACGCCCGTCTCTCAAACATACAAAGAGTGAAATGTTTTCAAACTAGTTCTGCTTAACGTGACAGGAAGCCCGAGGACGGAGGGAAGAGGAGCAACAGAAATGTAATTATATTTTACGCCTTTGGAAGTTTGAGTCACCAATCAGAAGCCTTCAAATTCTCAGTTTAAAAAAAAAATCAAATGGAATTTTTTTTTTAATGGAATGGGGCCAAACACTTTCAAAACTCCTGATTCCTTAAAAAAACGACTGATTGGAGAGGAGAAGGATGCCGGAGTCCCATTTTCAGGAGAAAATTGAGGATTCTCAAAGAAACGCTGAGGGCGACTAATGAGGAAAGATTAGGAAACCAGGGATTCGGCTCGTACGGAATAAAGTCAGATGACATAATGAGAGGAAAGAGAGAGAGAGAGAGAGAGAGACAGACAGCTCAATACTTGTTTTCTGTTGTCCACCTGTCTGTCCCGTTCCAGCCAACGGACGACATCAACGCTAACACCGCTCATCGTATCGCTCATAAAGACGAAACATGTCTTCATATACTGAAGATCATCTCAGAGCATTTACATAAAAACCTCTCAGAGCCGCTTCAGTCTAATTAGAGGCACTTGTACCTTTTTGTGCCTTTATATCGGCTTAATCGTCTAACTTGATGCTCAGTCTCTCCTTCTAATGAAGTGCTGAGTACCTGACGCATACGCCGCCGCAAAAACAATTACACCGCAGTTTAAAGTGTAGAGATCAATCCATGATGTGAGAGCAAATGCTTTTATTTTGATGGGGGGGGGTTGGCTCATTATTTCATTACATTTCTCCAGGAGGTGAATCATGACAGGAAACCGTAATCATCACTGTAACACGGCGTTTGATATGCAGCAACTCTCTCAACAAACTCTCCCTTGTTGCGGCACCACTGTGCACACTGAATGACACTATTAGAGCTCCTGTCTCTTTAAGAACCCTTCCCAAAGAGCCGCCCTGTTATGTTTGAGCAGCTGGCCCGAGCTCAGCAGCCACAGACTGAGACACACTCATGTATGTAGACGAGCAGCCTGAGACGCGTTCATGTGTCACAGGAAGAAACAGACATCAAACCTTCAGCTTCAGCGGTTTAGCAGCTCTGGGTTTATTTACTGGCTGCAATTTCTTACTTCTATACAACTTCTGCAGCTTTGATTATGTTCAAAACAATTCTCCACTATATAAGACTATAAGAGAGAGAGAAAAGCATACATCCTCTTTAAAGACACATTAACTACTGCTAAATTAGCACTGCAGCTCCGGCTTAGACAGCATGGCAGACTGAAATGAGACTTATTACATCAACATCCTGCTGTTAGAGACGGTAATTGGGTTTGCAAGCCTTTTTAAAACAGAATGTGTGGATCTTCTCACTCTCTCTCACACTCAAACATCATTCTGCCTTCTTTTAAAATGTAATACCTCATACTTTTTGTGAAAATCTGCATTAAAAAGTGTAAGATTAGTGTGATTAGTGTGTAGCCTGTATGTTCTCCTTTATGGACACGTGCATTATTTAATCCACAGCTTCTTATCCTTTGATCTTTAGGACCCTGGGGGGCGTTTCGTTCCTATGGCTCCAATATAAGCGTTTGCATATTTTGCCGTGTAAGCGTTCCCTCATACTGGCCGAGTCTCCGATGAGACATTATAATGAATGCATCATTCTGGGCGTGTCCTGTCTGATTTAATAACCCCGTCCTGTGCATTTGGGTCTTTTTGGTGCTTTTATGATAACAATCCAGTGCTGCCAGTGTCTCCATTCTGCACTGCACTATCCCCCCCCCCCCCCCCCCCCCCCCCACCCCCCCCACCCCCCAGCAGCAGCAGCTTGATAAATGAGCTGCACTTTGTGTTGAATGTACACTTTCATACACTTCACTTACCAAGGTGCTCCTGCAATCTGCTTTCCTATCAGCCACCTTCAGCTTGCTTGGCAAAGTTAACAGAATAACTTTGTCAGCTATCACAGCAAATAGCTTTATCTTGCTACGGCAGCAAACTAATTGTTGTGAGCCGCGATACATTTCCTGGGACTGATTGTTGCTGAAGCATTTAGTTAACGGCAGCTTAAGGGAGCCGTTTGTGTGCGTCTTTGTTGGCATTGTAAGAGCCAGCCTGCGTTTATGGCTTCTATATGTGCAGAATAATAGAGATTAAAATGTGTACAATACTGCAGATGCACAGGACTCCAACTCACATAAGTGTTGTGTTATGTGCACATAGAGAAACCCCAGGGCCCAGCGGTCCTCCAATTCAAACCGACTATTACATTGAACACGTTATTGATCGGACAATAATGAGGGAAAAACAGAACTTTGATGGACTTATGGTTAGGAATTTAAAGGCCCAAAGAGATAAGTGGGTATTAAAAGAGCTAAGTGGTTATTATATCTGGTGGACTGATACCAGAATGAAATGGATTCTTCCCTGAATTGTCTCCAACCTGCACACTGAGCTTTATTAAAATCTGTCAATCACTTGTTGAGCTATATTGCTTGCAGACAGACAGAGAGACAGGCACCCGAAAACATAACCTCCTTGGCAGAGGTAATTAATACTTGAATTCGATTTTAGTTGAATTCAAAAGGACAAGCGACACCAGAGAGCAGGTAGGAGATTTCATGGGTCTGAAGCCAAACAACAAGGGGACCGGAGCACAGCAGGAGCGGCTCTCCAATCGATCTGAGAGTAATTAGACCCGATCCCAAAAGTGGTGAACGCCAAAAGACCCAGGGAGAGAGCGAGAGAGAGAGCGAGCGAGAGAGAAAGAACATCAATACCAGCAGCAGCATGATCCACCACCAATTAACCAGCAGTTTCCCTTTCAACTTGCTCCTCACTCCTCCAAACCTCCCTCCATTCCCCTGCACTTCACTTCCCGCTGCTTCATTCTTCCTCAGAAACATCCAGGGCCTATAAACTGCAGCTAAACCAGGTAGAACAAACAACCGGCCGACCCAGAGGCGGTGAGCTGAATGTAACGTGGTTAAGGCGCGACCGAGCTCAACCCCACTGACACGCATCCATACCAAACCGCAGCAGCAGGACTATGAAACACACCCTGGCTCCCTGTATCCTGCCTTTCTGTCTGTGTGTGAAATGATTCCATCTGTCAGTCACAGCTGAGCTGCGAGAAAACTGCTGCCCACACACAAGCACACAAACACACACACACACACACACACACACACACACATTCAACTTATCAGCTGGGAACTTGGGCCAAAGTGGGTGTCTGGTGGCAAGTCTGAGAAACTTAAATTGTCCACAGCTTGCTGAGTCTAAAAATGCCATTTTCACATTTAAATGCCTTTGCAGAAAGCTCCCAGCTCTCACACCACACACACACACACACACACACACACACACACACACACACACACACACACACACACACACACACACAGACGCAGAGCAGATTGGTTGCTTCTCCTTGGTCTCGGCTCAGTCGTGTGTTTTCAGAATCCTCCCCTCCAGAGAGACGTTTTCAGGAGCGCCCCTTTCCCGGAGTGTGATGAATGCTGCCTGAATGTTGTTGGACGTCTCCGGCCCATTTCACACGCTGCCTGTTTGGAGCTGAAGCGGCGCAGAACATCTCGCTTCTGCGGTTCGGCGCCAATGTAAACGGGTTCCAGCGTTCACACTGCATGCTTGAGCGGTGCAGCGAAGCAGACGAGGAGCGAGAGACGAGTGGGATTTTATAATTCTGACAAAGAATCATATTTGTTTTGTGTTCCACTCGCCTGCAGCGAGTCGAACATGGCAGAATAATCACAACAATAAACTTAATTTATATGCACCTCTCACAAAACTCAAGGATGGAGCACAAGTTAAAGATGAAGCCGAGGAGGGAAATTAGGACGGAGCGGAAAATAAAATATAAAAGACTGCAGGCAATAAATGAGGGCAAGGGAAAGACAACATGGAGGGAGGAAGAGGAAGGAAGAGGAAGGTGGGGCAGAGAGACTCATAATGTACCATCAGGCATTGGTGTGTGTGGGTGAGGTGGTCGCGATGCTGCTACAAGTTCAACCAGCAGTGCAGCTTTGAGATGTGTTGACCAATTGCATCTGTACAACGCAGGAGGGACAAACGTCGCACAAATAACACCAAACAACCCATGAACCTGAATCACCGTCGTTTGGTTCTGAAGGTTCTCCTCAGTGTGAAGCACACAGCGGCCTTAAGAACCAACAAAGTCTGTGTCCAGCACTGAAAGGTTCAAGGAACGCCGCGCATAAAGGGAGACGTAAAGTGGTAACCGTGGTTATAAAGGTTCCACACAAGCCATTATGCAAGGCAGCGCTCATTTACAGGCATTCTTCCTGCTAAAAGCTACGGAGACAAACAGAACACGGCGTCCATTCAGAGACGGAAGCCTTTGTCTCTGAGCTCCACCTGGGCACCAGAAGGACTCGGCCAATTCATCAGTGTGTACTTCTGCATGTTGATATGTGTGTGTTTGTGTGAGCGGCTGGTTATTCAATGGATAACTAGAGGGCACGAAGAGAGCGCATACCTCCTCCAAGGCCAAGTAGTCCTCCAGCAAACCGTTAATTCTAAAAGGTTCAGGTTCCAAAGTTATTGACTAAACTTAGTATAGCATAAATAGAGAGTGCACCTGTCCATCAAGTTTGGTTCATGAGATACCAGAGCTTTATTGAAGGATAAGCCACGCCCACTCAGCTTTCACAGCCAATTAAGGCAAGAATTATTGGAATATAAAGAAAAAAGGTCAAATGTTTGTCCAGCTCAGCCCAGATAGTAAAAGTTTGGGACATTTGGCCCAAAATTGTAAGAAGAGTTACAAAAAGAAATTGCCATTTTGGACAAATTGAAAAGAATTTAGATTGTGTGACTGACGGTCCAAAGGTTATACGCCCAAAATGTAAAAGTGAATATTACAGTGTGAGCTGGCGGGGAACAGAAGAGAATGGATTCTTGGCTGGATGGCGTCCGAGCCGCCCGCCAGGTTTCACTGAAATCCTTCCATAACTTTTTTGAAAGACGGACAGAATCAAAAAGGTAACCTCCTGGGCGAGGGGGTAACAAGCAGGAGAAACACGGAGCGCCCTCGGCATTCTGAGCCCAATAACCCGCCCGGATGAGACCGGGAAAGGGATGAAAAGAGACGGATTAGGACGCAAAACTGATATTTAAAGGTAAATAAATGAGGAGCTGCTCGGTGGTCAGGGCCTGAAAAAGAAGCGAAAGGATCAGAGATGAGAAAGTAGAAGTAGAACGAGAAGAAAGAAGAGGAATTCAGCAGTCAGAAGCTTCCCGTGAGGCTGAAAGGAGCCAAAAACAGATCAACTTCTGCTCTACTTTGGCATTAATTCACCACATTTCAGGCAAAACCAAAGCCAACAAGCGCAGATGAAAGCAGGCAGACATGAACCGAGCGGAGACGTACCGGCGTTCAGTTACCGGGCGGTGAAATTGGAGCAGTGCTGCACACACACACACACTCATGTCATGGGCGTTGGGTAATACGCCTCCTCTCTTTTCTTTATGTTCAAATTTAGCTGCACTGCTTGTTTTTGTGAACAGAGTCGTTTCTGGCTGTAGGTAGCGTTTGGGTTTTTACTCATGCATCAGCAGAACGCCAGGCGCGGCCCCGTCGCTACGCTGGAGCGCGGCGCAGCCCTTATCTGACTAATGGAGTCTCCTGTCTCCTGCTGCCGCTGAACTTCATTACGGGGGAGAAAAACAAGGCTTGATTGATAAGTTGTGAGCCTGTTGCATAAGGGAGTATTTTTGGGTGAATCCTGTTAAACCCTGGAGGCGTTCCTGCTCCTCTGCTCCTCTGCTGCCCCCTCAGGCCTCCACAGCCTCACACACACACACACACACACACACTGCTATTAGATATAATGGAGTTTCTGTTGCATTATTTATATAAAAGTATTACAAAATTATTATTCTAGTATTGCGATTCGGAGGAAAAGGCTGAAAGGTCACTCTGGTATCAGACTGTTTAAATCATTACTCAACTACAAATCATTCAATTCCAAATGAGTCCTTATTTATACATCAAAGCTTAATTACATCACAATCTTTAACAGTTTATAACGTACATAATGCTATACATCATCTTTTATCACACATTTTAATTGTGTAATTTAGATTTTAATGTGATTAATTGAGCGATCCGGCTTTGTCAACAACGATTGCTTTAATGTTTGAAGCAGAACTTTCAGCTCTAATTGGAAAATGCCTCACCTTCCATTAAAGGGAAGAGATAAAGACGAAGAAGCAGCGTGATTATAAACATCAGGGCTCCATTTTCTGTGTGTGTGTGTGTGTGTGTCTGTGCATTCTGAGAGGTGTTGTTGAAAGCTGGGGACACCTATTTCTAACCTCACACCACCTCCCCGGGGGTGCGTTCACAGGCCTGAGTGGGAGGGAATGTTCGTCTGCGTCTCCTCTCTCTCCGGCTCAGTGAAACATTAACCCGCCGCAGCAAATCCTTTCTGTTCAGGATCAGGAATCAAACATCTCCATACGGCCCGCAAATCAAACAACGTCTTTGTGCAAAGCGAGCGAGCTGACGAGCTGAAAAGCCAAACGGTCCCACTGAGCGTCTCAGCGGTGGAGAATCAAAGCAGCAGCCCCGGGCTCACAAACACTGCTTATATCCATATTTATACAGAGATAGCGAAGGTGATAAGACTCCGCCGCTCAGCTCTGCCACTCACTCTGTCAACACTCCCATCACCACAGGAAGCAGGCGCGCAATATGTCAGATGAGAGATGAGACGCAGGGCGAGCCGTCACCGTGTTTAGCAGCGAGGAACAGAGCAACACACTTGTTTCTGTGTCAGGCTGTTTAAGCATGCCTGTGTGTCTGTGTCTGTGTCTGTGTGTGTGTGTGTGTGTGTGTGTGTGTGTGTGTGTGTGCTGATGATTCGCTCTACAGCAGTGATCCAGCTGAGCTCTCCTACTCATTTAAATCAATGGCAGTGTAGCCCGGCTCTTTACAGCGTGGTTTAGGAGTCAAATGGTTCCGTGGAGCGCTGCCAGGTTTCCCGGTTTGGTGGCTTGCCAGCATTGATGCCAGTTAAGAGGCTGTTAGATGAGAAGCAAACTACGCTGATAGTTTAAACCACAGCCTACTGGAAGAATGTACTTATGGAATTAAATACCAAAGTTCCTGTTCACGTCTTGTTGGCTTCATGATTTAAAGCTGTGTGTTTTTCTTGTTTGTTTCTTTTATAGTTAAAGCTTTGAGATCGTCTGGAGTACGCCCAGACAATAAATGGTGAATAAGTTCTACGCATCCGTTTACCATAAATATGAACCACCTTCTGATGGGCACCTAAACGCAGCATTAGACAGACAGACAGACACACACACACACACACACACACACACACACACACACACACACACACACACACACACACACACACACACACACACACACACACACACACACACACACACACACACACACACACACACACACACACACACACACACACACACACACACACACACACACACACACACACACTCCATCCGTGCTGCCAGCTCAGGCCTAAGACAGCCGGCCTATCAGAAACAACGATTCAAACATTACTTGTGACCCCATGGCACCAGGCTGGCCCTGTAACACACACACACACACACACACACACACACAGACACACACACACACACACACACACACACACACTCTCTTGTCTCATGATGTCATCCCTTTACCAGCGTGTGCGCGATGGAGAAGCGAGTAAACGAACGCGATTACCAGGCCTGATCCTTCAACAGACAGGTCAGAGTCCATGGAGGCCTCACGGCGCTGAGGCTGACCAACGCTCACCCAGAGCTCATAATAAACCCAGACCCGACCCGGCCGGACCCCCGGGGCCCCCCCGGCTAAGACAGCAGCTCCCCTCCGCCGCTCAGCCTCAGCCAGCTAGTAAAACAAGCTGTTAAACTTTTATCTCCGTCATAACCGTTGTGATAATAACGCGGCACAGATGCCAGAGTCAAAAGCAGATTTCCCATAGGGGTTTTGAGGGAATATGGGCCGATTGTTTGTGCTGATATGTGAGATAATCTGCATGATGTCATAAACAAAGAATGAGATCGTTTATACAAACTTCAGGCTTGACACAATAACAAGTTCATAAAAGGATGAGACGCACCTGTGTGTGTGTGTGTGTGTGTGTGTGTGTGTGTGTGTGTGTGTGTCATTAGCATTTAAACATGTCCCTCTCTCTCAAAATGCCATTTTTCCTTTGCTGCCAGGAGTTCTCCAGTTATCACAAACAACTTTCTCTCTCTCTTTTTTTTTTATGCAAGGACCTTTTCAAATGTCAGGGGCAATCAAACACAACACGACGGGTCCTCCGGGTGGAGAGAAATACAGCTCTGAGGGCAGAGAAGAAAAGCCGACTTATCATGCATATTCATGCGGTTGGAAGGTTCAATGACTGCTGTCAGGGAGAGTTGTGAGCGGTTTGTGCGGGAAGAGACAGCTGGAAAGGAAACGCTCACTTTTAACTCTTTTCTCCCGCTCACCATGTCCAAATGTCAGCGTCTCAGTCCCACAATGGACCGGAGCCCCCGAGCGCCCACCAGCGACTCCCACAACACACACACAACACCCACACAACACACACTCCAAACTCTGCCCCCTTTGTCTCCGTCAGCGTATTCCGGGGGAAAGTTTTCCGCAAACAAACAAACAAACAAACAAACTGAGCCGTCTCTCCGCCCACTTCATCGTTTCTACAGCATCAGCAGGATGGGTGCTCCTGACACGAGCTCAGACGTCAACCGGACGGGCACGATGGCAGCTTTCGTCCCTGTCTGTCCTCCTCCTCCTACTCCTCGTGCCATACAGGAGAGAGAGGGAGGTTCAAGGGAAAGGAATGCGCCAATGTCACATAGCAAAGGTCCAAGATAGTCTGGGCCCCTTCTCCTCAGGCAGCCACAGTCCGGGTCCAGCTCCACCCCTGGGTTTCCAAATGAAGAATGAAAGAACGAACAAACAAACTAACCCAATTTTCCAAAGTTAGCCACCATTAACTGTGTTGATCCGTTAGTGAGTGTCTAGTTGAGCAGATCCAGGTTTTCCTTCCAGCCCCTGACCTATCTGGTGTTTGGTTGGAGTTCAGATGCTTTCAATGTCTGGAGGCTCTCAGACATCCTAACAGAATCTGTGCAGATTTATACTGACAGACTGCAACACCGTTTCTTTGTTTTCTTTTCTTTTCCTTTCCCACTTCAGTCCAACATTGATGGTGCAGAGATCAAAGTCCGGCCTTGTAAACTCAAAGTTCCCTCAGCAAACAAGAACAAGAGTGGAGATCTGACCGCTTGTTACACTTTCACGTGATGTGGCAGATGTGCATGAGTGACGTCACATTACTGCAAACTGTGCAGGCCTCCCCCTCTTCCTCCCTGCCTCTGCCTCCTCCTCCTCCTCGCGGCTCCAGAGAGGCACAGTCATCCAGGAGGACATTATTAGCTGTCAGCATTAACAGCCAGTGTAGCAGAAACAGCAGCAGCGCCGGTTTGGTAACAATGCTTACAGAGAGCCTCCTTCTCTGCCCCGGCGAGAGGAGCAGGCAGCCAGGACAGCCTGCTGCGTGCAGATGGTGCTTTGTCTCTGAAAAGTTGCTGAAAAAAGTGACACACCAACACACACACACACACACACGCAGAGAAACGCGCACGCAATGAACACACAGCGAGTGCGTGCGTGCGTGCGTGCATAGTTGGAAGACGTTGCCACTATTCATTCCTAATCCTCTGTGGTTTGTTTGAAAGTTAATAGCAGGTGTTTAGAGCGCCGGGTATGCCAAGTGAGGGAGGAGGGAGGACGAGGACGGGAGGGAGAACGGGGAGGACAGAGTATTACATCCATATTAGCTCCTCGTGTCCAGCCTTCCCCCCTTTCATCCGTCCTCGTCCTCCCCCTTTTCCTGACGCCATCCATCTTCCCGGCCTAATGTGTGTACACTCAGTTGAGAGCAATTAGGCCTTCATTGGAGGAAAATGGCCGGTCGTTAAGGAGGAGCGCTGAACGCGGCGGCCTGATGGTTTAAACCAGGTGGGAGGTTATTAGACGCAGACTCCCATTGTTAGAAACACAATCAGGAGTAAACATCCCACGCCACCCAGAGCTTTACTCCAATCAGCTACTAACCAGTTAATAATTTAGGGAGATTCTCATTTATGCAAGCGTACACTCACTCCCCACACACTCCACACACACGCGCTGCACTGTGATTTAAGGAATTTCATTAATTATGTAGAAATTATACAACTTTAATGTGCTGGGAACGAGCAGCTTCACTTCACTGTGCTGCATGTTTCTAAGATGTGGAACTAAACAATAACAGAGATATTTAAATGGAGAAACACACACACACACACACACACAGGCGCACACACACAAACACAAGCGCTTCAGGTTGAAGAGTTTGCGGCGACGTTCCGGCTCCATCCTGCAGTTCTAAGTTTGATTTCCTCAATTAAAAAAAATCTAATGTTTTAAAGTAAAAAACGCCGGCGTATAATTTATTTGTTGTCTTGGCGACCGTGCCAGCTGTACAAGACTGTTAAATGTCTTATTTTTGGACTTTGCCAAACGCTTGTTGGAGGAAACTAGAATGTAACAGCTGAGACAGCGAGGAGGAAGTAAGGGAACGAGACTTCAGGCTGTAGCTTTGAAGCAAACAGAAGAAGAAGAAGAAGGCTTGTTTCCTGCATGTGCACACACACACACACACACACACACACACACACACACACACTTACTCACTCACTCAGCACTGGGCAAACAGGTCTTATCAGTGAAGAGAATCAGACACCTGCTGCTGCTGGGGCACAATCTCAGACACGTTCCCAAAACTATCCGTCACACGATTACAAACACACACGCGCACACACCCACACACGCACGGCCGCACAGACACAACAGAACGTGTCAGAACGAGCTGGAAAAAGCAGTTACATTTTGCTGAGAGCAGAGATTGCGCCATACACGGTGGAGCTGCAGCAGCGGCTCATTGAGCGGCGCTCTCACTCAAACAGGAAGTCCCTCTGAACGTCGCAATTAAGGTTGTCATGGTCGAGGCGTTAAGGAGAGAGGGCAAACAAGTGCAGAGACGTGTTGCTATCCAGGGGTAGAAGGTGTTTGAGCGGTGATTGATGACTGATGTGACTTTGGGAACGTCTGCAGCTGCGTCAGTGCGTCCACATCGGAGACGCAAGGAAGAGCATCCATCCTCTGGGAGGTTGCAGAGCGACGTGAGGCCTTGCAGACGGCGCTGTGTCGTTTCACAGCCATTACCTCCTCTTCCTCAGTCAAACCCCCTCCAGACGGATCCTGTGGGAACTTTTAGAGGCCGTTAGCGGCTAGGCCATTATTGGAATTCTCTGCGGAATTCTCCAGAGCTATCGCGGCGTCGTCCAAATGACTGTGTTAAACGGAGTACGAGGCTGTGAGGGTGTGATTAAGAGGTTGTAAGTGCTTGTCAACGCACCATCGAAGCGTTCCGTCTCTCTGTACTCCGAAACAAAAACTAAACGTGCCGAAGAAATCTCTCAAGACAGACGCACATATGTTGTTTATACAGTGTTTAGACAACACACACACACACACACACACTAGCACTGAACTCTTGAACACACCGCTACCGGCACTCATACTCCCTTAGACATTTCCCAGGGTGCAACACTCTTTCCATTCGCTTGGCCTTATGGGAAATCTGGAGTTCCAAACAAACACATTCCTCACAACACTGCATCGGAGGAAAACATTTCAAAATTAAATACTGCGGCTTTAAGTAGCATGAATGTAGTTAACTACTTTGTGTCAGGAGCTTGAGAGTAGCTTGGCCTCAGCTACATGTCAGAGTAGCTTCGTCAACACTAACACACACAGCAGCACCTGTTTGATGTGTGAATGTGACTCCCCAGACGTGAGCGGCGGGCGCCGCCTTCAGGAGCCGTCCCCTCTGCCTGCACCGCTGCTCTGCCTCGCCTCTATCCAGAGCGCTCACACAGCAGAGACACACAGACGAGTGTGTGTTTCCACTGTGGCTCAGCCGTGTACAACAAGCGCACAATCATGTTCATAATCACACTACACTGACTCCAGCAGTCACCAGGGAGAGGCAGGAGAGGCAGTAGAGAGAGTTCTGATCTCCAATACAAACACACACACACACACACACACACATCATGGTGATAGCTGCCATCAAGCGCAGGCACGATGTCATAAATATTAAAGAAGCGGTTTTGCATTTCCTTGGCATTCTCCTCCCGGGCGATGAATCAAAGCCCTGATAGGAGCTGCCATGTACATTGTGATGCTGCCTGTGATGCCCAGCTTTCATATCTGAACACACACAGGACGAGGAGACGCCACAGGAAGTTCAACCATCAACCATCAACCCTCAACCCCCCACAGGTAGAGGAGGAGGAGGGAGGAGGAGGGAGGTGTGACTGAGATCTGCCTGCTGATTGAGAGGAGGGGAGGTGAGGAAACATAAACTCTCTCTCACACACACACACACACACACACACAGTGACTGGATTGTCCACAGCAGGACCTTGTGATGGTACGTTCAGACTCTGGATCAACGCAAAGGGCCTCAGCCAGCGTGTCATCAACAAAGGCCTTCTTCTTCTTCTTCTTCTTCTTCTGAGGGCTCCTGTTTCCCCCAAGCCTGTTGTCACAATGCCCGGGGGTGGGGGGAGGTGGGGGGGAAGCAGATGTCCCTTGCCAAGCAGCACATCTGCATACAGCCTCAGTCCCCACCCCTTCACTGGCCAGACAATAGGTCCCTCCTCCTCTTCCTCCTCCACTTGAAGCTTTTTCTTCTTCCACTTGGAGTCTCCAAATGCAGTGAGAAAAAAAAAAAAAGGGGGGGGGAGTGGAGATGTGTGTGCGTGTGTGTGTGTGTTTATCAGATCTAATCCTGGTCTGCATGTCACAGGTGTTCATGCTGGCCTCTGATTGGCTCCTTAATTAAGCGCTCATTAATTAATTAGCGGGCTGCGGGGGATCAAAGGTGGATTTGTTTGGATACACACAGGGCAAGTTAAAACTGCTGCGGGACACACACACGTACACACATGCACGCACGCACACACACTTTATCTAAACTTTTGATTTCCTCATTATCTTAAACTGCTATTTGTAAAAGCTGAGCCTTAATTGGAGGATTAGTCGTTAATCAATAGCGGCGTAATTGCGGTTTACAGGCTGAACTTAACGCCGCCTGTTTGTTCCTTTATCGTGTCTTCCCACAATCCTCCTCCTCCTCCTCTTCCTCCCCGCTGATGGCGCAGGGACACATGGACAGCGATCCAAAACTAACCTCACACACACACACTCTTACACACACACCGACATATTTGACTCAATCTTTGCAGAAGAATCACTGGTTCGTACCTCGATGAGACGTTCACGGTCGCTCCGGAGGCTCCACGCTCTGCATCGCAGGCTACACGCCGAGAATTCGCTTCTTATCTCGGGCTGAGATGATGATCCACCTCTGGGTGACACACAAAAAAACTTAATCCTGGGACAAGCTCCGAGAGCCGGAGCCCGGAGCCGGAGCCCGGGGTGGGTCGTGACGGGGGGAAGTCGCCTCGGCTGTGGCTTCGCCTGCTCGCTCGTCCCGCTGTTTACTTCCACGCTTCATAAACACTCCTGTTCTTTTCCTCCTCCAAGAATTGAGAGGTGTGTGTGTCAGTTCAGTTCCCCTTTTTTCTCTCTCGCTCTTTTGAGTGAGGCGGAGCCACTTCACACACATACACACGCACACGTACACACACACACACATTAGAGGAAGACACACTCGTTGGTTATGGGACATTTGGAATTTTCCATAAATGTATGTTATTATTACATAATGCGATAAGTCACCTGACAACTTGTTTTCATTTATTATCTGTTAATGTAATTAGCGTAATTATTATTGTGTACAAGGCTGGATTGATAAATTCTGAGCCCCACTAATAAGGAAGCGAGGTAGTAGTGTCATATTTCATTTACTATAATTCAATCCTCAGTGCTGCTTTCAAAGTTCTATGTTATACTACGTAAACGTACTCTTGTATCAATATAAAAAGTATTATGTGTGTTGATTGATAAGTTATGAGCCTTACAATAAGGGAATTAACCAGAGGTGTAATTTAGACAAAATATCACAATCACTATAATGTTGTTATTCCCCTTCAGCTGTATTGATCTGAGTTATGATTCTATAATTCACAAGTTCCAGAGTTACCGTGGGCGCTGACAAACTAGGCTTTGAACCGTAGAATGGTCCTCCTCAGACTTGTCTCCTCCTGTCAAACAAAGAGAGGAGCCATTACGCCTCATATCACTTTATGGGGGATCTTTGCACAGCTAAGAATAGGACGCTCCTCCAGGAGAACTGGCAGAAATGTGTCGTGTTGGATGAAGATTGTGTTGAAAATCTGCAACAGCCGTTGGATCTTTCTATACTGGGCTCAGGTCTTATCAATCAGATTAGATAGATAGCTAGATAGCTAGATAGATAGATAGATAGATAGATAGATAGATAGATAGATAGATAGATAGATAAATAGATAGGTAGATAGATAGACGGTTACATATCTTCTTTGTGTCTTGCTGAAGTCTCGACCATTTCCTGTGTGTGGTCCCGGGCCTGACGCCTCTTGGCCCGGTTCAGAGAGCATCTTTCCCCGTGGTCATTTTGTCTGCACCACAATACAACTACTGGGCACAAACCCAAACACTCCAAAGACCGACACAAACCAACTGTGGACACCAACGGAAGCATATGTTTGTGATGGATGACAGGAGGGACAGATTTGGGCACAGGAAGCCGTGTGGGTCCCCGCTGTGAGGTTGTGTCTCTAAGTCAACAATTGTTTCAGATGGAGGCGAGCGTTTTCCCTTTTCCCCAAATCAATAATAAGACTCCAGCAGCAAAAGAGCCATTAAAAGATGCAGCAGAGTAATATGCATGGATCTAATGATGAACGACCCAATTAATGTTGTAATACATTATGCAATGATGTAAAGGGACATGTAAGATGAAGTACATAATGTTGGTATCCTAAGTCCATTAATTACACATGGTGCAATCATCTGTCATTCTCCTTTTGTTCTTATTTAATTAGAAGAGTTGTTTTTCCAAATCTGCTCCATTCTTCCAGATTTAATCCTGCAAAAGGCTGCGTCAGCTAATTATAAGCTTATTAGCTTCTGTCTATTTACTGTAGGTCAGACAGTAAAGCAAACAAAGTAGTACACGCAGAAAAAGGCTCTATATTCCTCTCCTGCACTTTAAGAGTGGAGTCAGACGGAGCGTAAAGAGCGGTCGTGTAATGTGAGTTACGTGAGGCTCTTTTATTATCCCTCTATCCATCCGTCTGCACAAGAAGCTGTCTGTAAATCAGCATTCAACACATAACGGTTTTATGTCATGAGTTCCTTTTGTTTATGCACTACTTGTTAGAGGACGCCAGTCAACACACACACACTCTCACACGCACACACACACACACCTCTAATCTGTTCACTATATATTTGAGGGGATCAGTAGTGTGTGACTGCATATTTCTGCAGAGACATTATTTCTTCCCTCAGTTCCTCCTGGCAGAGATCTGAGTGTTTGACCTTTTTAAAATGCAAAGCGATTCTTCTGCTCTGGAGAGTGAACGGCAGGCTCATGATTGCGCTACTAAATTTGAGGGACTTAATGCAGTAACTCACAGAGAGGGAAAGCTGTTCTGCGCCCACTGAAGTCTTGACTCCGTTACGGGGATACAATAACACCTCCAAGGGTTATGTTAATCTTTGAAGACAGGTTATTCTTATGCTGCTCCACTCTTTGCCTCGTTTGAATGAATATTTCACCGCAACCTTGAGTCAGTCCCTCTCTCGTTTATTGCAGCATGTGCTCTTTTACTTTCTCCTGCACGGCCGACGCACAATGCATTCCCTTCCCGGCACGTAACAAACCAAACAAACAGCCGACACTTCCAATATCCGGTACAGTCAATCCAGTGTTTGTATATTTACGGATCGTCCAGGTGACTTCAACTTCCCGTCTTTGGATTCCATTGGACTCCATTAAGACCCTCGATGATTAGCAGCAGTTAAAGAGTGGAGATCACATTAAATTGAAAATATAACTTATGACACAGCGCATATGGGATATTGTAATGAGCAGCACTTGGGAGTGTAATTTACATTCTATAATAATGTCTGATGGCATGGCATTGTATCTCCTCCTCTGGCGCGCACACACACACACACACACACACAGGCAGCAGCTGAATATATTTTAACATTACCTTTGAGATGGCACAATATTACTCGAACAATGCCACACAATAACACTCTCCCTGCCCTCACATCTAATTATGTTCCGGCGCATTAATACCTCTGACACATATTCAAGGCGCCTTCTTAAAGACACTTGAATACCTTCCTTGCCTCATATTTATTCCCTCCAACAGAATGCAAATCAGGCAGATATGCCCGTTTGACTGCAGAATGAGTGTGAAAACACCTAATTAGGCTTGTTTTGAGATCTCTAGATGGGTTTTTTTTCGCCCCGCAGTGAGGAATAAAATCCCACTCGTGTTTAAGTGAGGTGTTTTCAAGGCTGACTACACAAACCCGCAAACGTGTAATTGAGTTATCGGCGAGGAGCAGGTGAGCCGGTTTAAAATGAGCGCAGGCACAAATTTAATAGATTTGTTGGAGCACATTATGCAGCCACACAGTGAAACAAAGACGGAGTGTTTGAGACTGCTGGCAAAGAAAGTAGCAACTCAGTGGAATGGAATTGGATTAAGCTAAATTGTCTTTGGTGGCATTTTGTGTCAGATGCACTTGTCTCTTTCTGTTAGAAGACCCCCGTCCAGACTGACTAATCTCACTTGTCGCCCCACATTTCGTCTTGGTTCCTGAAACATCCGACCCTTTTCCATCAAACCTGAAAGTGTATCGAAAGAGAGGGAGAGAGAGCGAGAGAGAGAGGGGATGAGCGATATGTGGCCTCTTGCTGGATTTAACCATCTTAGATTAAAATGGTGAAATGCTGAGGTTATGGAGGAGCTTCGTCTCCAAACGAAGAGGTGGAGCATCTCAACCAGTGATGAAATACAGAGCAACACACTGCACACATGTGTCAAGCCAAACTGAGCCACACTTCAACAAAGAAAGTCTGTTTGATTCAGACCAAAGGATAACCTGTCAGCTCGGGTTTTCTCAGGCTTCCATTGCGGGTTTGTTCCCTAAAATCTGTCTAGAACAACCAAATGAGGAAACGATGATGAGGTGATTGAATCGTTTGACATTTGGTTGAGCATGTTGCGGACATAAACACAACATAGCTCCTCAAAACAAACCCTATCTGATAAATTCCTCTATCTTGGTGTAAAGTCTCTTCTTGTGTTCCCTGAGATGCTCTTCCAGACTGCAGCTTGCAGGTCTTTGTATACAACAAGCCTAATGTAATTATACTCGCCACCTACACACAAATTAGCATGCAAACCGTGTCGGAGGTCTGATAACTACACGGAGGAATGTGATTTAGAGCGAGGAGAAGTCTGAACTTTGTCTGCAGCGTTTTAACAGGTTGCAACACCGCAGCTGCACAATGGGACGCAGGCGTGGACGAGCCTGCGGGTAACGAGCGCCAAATGACTCCGGCGCCACGCAGTGCGAAGACACAAACGCACACACGGACAGTTTTGCAGCGGATGTGAAGCCCCCGCGCTCTTATCTGCGGCGAACAAACGCCTGGAGTGATGGCAATGTTCTCAGGATGTTATCTTGTCCACAGTTCTGTACTGTCGGAACGAGATAGCCGAGCACCTTTTATCGCCGCCTTCAGCCTCTGGAGGGCCCCTGAACATAACTGAGGGACCAGTGTGTGTGGCTGCTAGGGGACACCGAACCTGCTGGCTGCCTGAAGAAAGACGCTGCCAAGGAACTGGAAGTGCTGCATGTCGAAGGCGGCGCCAGAGAGGAAGGAGTGTCACCGTGAACCCATCAATGTCAACACGGGCGCCGTGCAAGTCGTTTTCGGTGGCGAGCTGCACAGACTTTGTTGTGTTTGGACAGACGTTAGTGACAAACATAATCTGAGCATTCATGCTGTTTTAAGAAAGTGAAAATAGAGAGAGAGAATTAATGAAATTGGGGCAGCGAGACATTAATTATAATTGGCAGAAGAATAAACAGAAAAAAATAATGGCGATATGTGATTTAACCACAGCATCTCCATGGCAACTCTCTTTTCAAAGTCACATCTCCAATGAAACGAAGGAAATGCAAAAAAAAACAAAAAAAGTACAACATTGTGATTTCAAAAAAAAGATGCCAAAAACTGACACCAAATAAAAGCGCCGGGTTTTGTTTAACAAATGTATTCACTGTGCACACAGCAGAATATGTCAAAGCAGCACAGCAGCCTGAGTAAAAAGGAAAACACACTCACACACACACACACGCATGCGCACACACACACACACACACAATGCACCATAGCAACACCAATCTTCCTTCTGTTGCTGTTAGTTTGGCTGTCTGGCAAATCCACTTCTTGTTTTCAAAGCGTGTTTTTCTCTCTTTTTTCCTCTAACAGGTGCAAAACCTCTCAACTCAGCACATCAAAGAGACGCCTGCACCTGCAAATAAATCACAGCCAATGGGACGCATCCAGACTGGGGCTGCACCACACCAAAGAGGAAGGATTCAAAGTGTCTGCTTTAATATTCATGAAAGTGACAAGCTTTGGTTTGGCGGTTGAATACTTTTTTTTTTTTTTTTTTTCGCCAAAATGTGTCTTTTGTCCCTGGGAGGTTTGATATCGACCTCCACGTGATGTAAGACATATCCACACACACACACACACACACAGCGTTAGAAGTGCCAATCGTGATAGGCAGTCATATTTCACTCCCCCTCCCCTCCCCCACCCCATGTGAATTATTAAAAGCCTGTTCTGAGAGCTAATGCGAGCTTCTAATTATGATGTGATGGTGGGTTGGGTGCAGAGGAGTTGATCAAGTTGTGACAAGTCCTGAGAAGAAAGTCTGCAAACTGCACCCACAGACACCGAGGTGGCAGACAACCGGTCCAGACCAGACGCTGCCAAGTCTCACAGAGCAAAGCACAGATGTTTTTGGTTAATAACCATTCTCTCCCTCCGGACTCTCTGCGGCCCCCACGCACTCTTTAAAGCGACAGGAGTTGATATTGTTACATTTGCTCGGGTCACTGTGGCGTTTGTCTTTCATGCCTGTCTGTGGGCCGGTGATCTGGAACAGTTAGTGACAGATTTCATTGGATCTTTACATGTGGGTTGGGCCGGATCCAGGGAAGAACCCACTGTACTTTGGTCCTGATAAGCCAGATCATGGTGCTGTAATGAGAAATAACACATTTTTGCTCTGTAATCTTTGAGCTGTAAGGCAAAGAAGCCAAATTCCTAGGGTCTATTCGCATCCTCCATATAGTTTTTGCACCAAACTACATGCTCAGGCTTTTTGAATTCTTTTTTTGTGTCCCTTTATAAGAGTTGTGAGTCAGTAGTCACGCCCAAACATGTCCGAACATTGTCCTGTGTGTGACCTGTTTACTTCCATCACTGAGAGACAGAGGACTACTCAGCCTTGGCGTAGGTATGTGCTCTTTCCTGCGCTTTTCCTCCATCTGTGCACTTCACACTTTCAGAAATATGATCAAAGCTAATCTAAGAGCATGGTTGAGTCTGAGTTTGTGGAAACAGTGAGTAATAAGTCGAATGAGGATGGATGTTTGTCATCCTGTGTGAAACCAGTCTGTGAGCTCCACTTCACCTTAATAAACTCTTATGAGCTCAATGCTACCAGTGCTTTATCTAATTAATGCAGATGAAACAAAGATTGTGAGAAGAACTCATCTCCCTGGAGGGCCCTCAAAGAAAGACGCTGCCCCCAAAATACTCTGGAGAAATGTTCCTGTGCTGAAGAGGCTGGTTGGGGACACTCACACCGCCAGAGTGCTTTTCTCTGCGCGGCGTTCTCCTTCATTCACTCCCACGCTCCTTTCTTGTATGGCTGGCACATATAGCCACCCGTTCCCTCCCAGGGGGCGAAGCAAACCCATACACCATGAGTCAAATCAAGCTTCATTTATATCACATGTTCTCAGTCCTCCCATGTTGATGCGTGTTCAAGAACAATAGCTCAAAGTTTTCTCATTATTTCCCAGCATATTGTGGTGGATGTGGGGGTTTAGATGCTTACAGCTGTTCGTACATTTCATCTCATCTCAGTTCATTGTATCTCCAGGCCAATTCATACTCATGCAGAGTTGCTGCCATCTGCTGACAAAGCCCTGAACTATCATCATGGCGTAACTTCATATTACCTTATTAGCCATTAACTATCATTCTGGATCAAAAGCCAATAGATATCAAGCTGTTTGTAACATATCCACTACTTTACTCCTCCTACTCCTTACATTACTCCTACTGCTTTACTGTTATAATATAATAATAATCCCAAGGACTTTTATTGTCATGATACCAGGAAATGAACCCAGGACCTTCCCAGTTCTAGCGCACGTCTCTCAGAATCCAAGGTTAAATCTGACAATGCAGAGGGACGTTCCTAACTTCAGGTCTTCATTTAAGAGCCAGACCGTATACAGACTACTTAGCCATGTCATCTAAAGCCTCTGCCTTGAGCCTACGATCCCGGGCTTTGCGGCACGCTAAGCAGTTGGAGACCGCCAGCACTTCCAGGGACACGTCTGTGGCGCCTGAGTTGTCCCGTCCAAACCACATGAACTCCTCCCCTGCCTGGGCCGCAGCCGCAGCCGCCTCTGCAGACTTCTGTTGGTGGTTGCGGGTAAATCGTCTAGCGATCGCCGGAGCCGCGTCCTTCTGCTTGTCTAGGTATTCACTCTGGTAGACCGTGTGGTTCTCCATGGTGTCCTGGGTGTGGTTATTATCTTCATCGTGGCACAGGCAGAAGTGGGAGTTATGTTGTCTCTGGTCAACGAGGCCTTTCTTGCGTCCAACACCCTAGAAAGAGAAACACAAAGACAGAACGCAGTCAGAGATGGAAGTTTCTCTTTGAGGTTCAATGTGCTGGTACCATACTCACATGCTCAAAGACCATGACGTTGTCTTTTAAGGCATCCTTGTTGTCATGGTCGGATAGCGGATACTCTCTGGATTTCTGTAAGGTAAATCCATAAATAATCACATTGTGGCAGGGATGTGCACCGTCTTAATGTTAAAGCTCAACACAGCAGATTGCATTAAAGTTAAGAGTGTTTCTTTCTTGCAGTGCGCGGAGAGAAACCTCCACTAAAAAACCGTAAAGGTCAACACCACAACTTTACTGTGAAAATGAAAGAAGCGTGAAAAGCTAATAGACTGCTGAGCGTAAAAGTTAGCCGAGGACACACCTGCTGAGATTTCCATTTAGGATAGCGCTCACAGTTCAAAGCCTGGGGCAGCGCTGAATTAATCTGAGTCTGCATAATGCCCGTGCTGGTATGAGTCTCACGGTTCACTCTGCTACTTTCTGGCAAACCTGCATGAGCAAACTGGAAAGAAAAGAAAAGAGAAGTTAATTACACAGCCGAGTTTAAATGTTAAAGACTAGGCAGCCGTATAAAAGGACCTTTCCTTACCCACAACCCATCGGTGCTCCTTGATGAGTATTGCCTGCCACCTTTCACCATTGTGGCTGTGTAAGAGCCAAACATGAGCAAGGTTGTATAAGTGTTGTTACAGCGTTTGTTTGGATGACATCAAGTTGTGACTTTGATACAAGGATGACATCACTATTGTTCATCGAAGTAGCTTTAGAGTCTGACACTGTGGTGAGCAACGCAGGAAGCAACAGTTTTTTGAACGTACATTTGAATTTTGAAAAGGAAAATGACTTCTTTTTGTCTCGTCAGACTTACCTAAGACGTGAGACGTCTATCTCGAAGAGGAAGGAAGACGAAGAGGTGGCTTGTGATTTTGATGTGGAGTCCACAGAGAATTCACATGCATCCCCCACCCCAAACACACACACACACACTGGCGAACAGCAAACACTAGTGACTATGGAAACATGCAGCACACAGCCAATCTGTAATTTGATCTCAATTTGCCATGGAGATGCAATTTTGGAATGCAGCAGCAAATAAAAGACAATAAGGTTTATTGTAATGTAATCTATGGCCGCACAAGGAAGCTTCAGCATAACAATCACACATGTAGAGGGTGAAGTAGAACAATACTGAAAGGGCATATTTGAATTCTGCATGAATGACCTTGTAGAAAGTTCTGGAACAACTACGGACAAACATGAAAACAAGCTACAAAATGGATATAAAGAATTACAATTAATAGTTTTCTTTGTTGTGGCACGGTGTTGTTGCTTTGTCTTCACCTCTTGGTTGTAAGATTTTCTAACAGGGTTTGTCACACACATGACCAGACTAGGTAACATTCCTTTATATTGTTTAATTTGAAAACAGAATTACAGAGTCAACTGTACTTTCACCTCTACTTTCTAATGCGTGGTCAGACTGTGTTGCTTCCGATGTTGCAACACTGTATGAGGCCCTAAAGCTTTACATGAACCATAGTGTCACGACCATTATCGTTTACACACTAACAACAATGATGTCATCCAAAAGAATTACACCAATGTTCCCCTACAGTCAGGATGTCATCTAAACCACCAAAGCTACAGTGTCATATATTGTGAAATTAAATAAATAAATAAATTCCCCATGACAAGATGGCTGATGAAAAGGAAAATGGATGCAAGGATGGAAGTTTGGATGACATCACTGTAAGTTTGATGACATCACCATTGTTTCTTCAGTCTGACACTGTGGTGAGCAACGCTGTTATCTGGCTGCTGCTCAGTGTTTTCTGATGAAACATTTATAGAAAGAAGGGTTTCCTTTGTTTCCTTGTACCTGTGACAAACACTGTATGCCTCGTTTACTAACATGAAGTGACACATCTATAAAGGGGAAGCAAACTCGTCTGCAAATGTTACAACATTCTGCCAAACGAGACAACGTTTATTTATATCTGGCTCCATTTTTGTCCCCTCCAGACAGAAACAACCACAACACACGTTTGGATTTGTTAATGTTTACTGTAAACTGTTAAGTTATGGATGCAGAACTGCTGTCATTTTTAGAAAAGAGAACAAATAGAATATAAGGCTAAATATACTGTTAAACTTCTTAATATGCGTGACATCAACTTCAGACACCAGAGCAGCCTGCAGAGGCCTGTAGGGGTGACCAGCACTGTCCAACAGGTGGCAGTGCTGAACAACCACAAAAAGCTGGTTCACATTTATGAGAAGTGAAGTGAAGAACAAACACTGGCTACACTGAATCCTGTAGGAACAAACATACAATCTGAGAGTGGATTGTTCTGAAGTGTTTATTGTGTTATATTATTTCCTCTTTTTACTAAATAAATCAAACAGTTGTACAATAAAAAAGTATTTGGCTCTGAAAAACCTCATGATTTGACTTCATACATGCCTCACACACACTCTGGCCTCTCGTGGGACACAGCCGAGCGCTCCTTCCCGGCGGGTCGACAGTCAGGAGAGGCTTCTGAGGTGGACTGGGCTTCACGTAAACCTGAAACAAGCCAACAACCAAACGAGAGATAGAAGCTTTAGGTGAGTGAGTCTTTGTCATTGTCTCTGAGCTCTCAGGACTGTGTGGGCGTGCACAGATTGGACTCGTTGGACATCTCCACCAGCGGCCTAATAGCTTTGTTACAGCTGGTAGGATGGGACAGCTTTCATCTTTACGATTTGATGGCCTGGGTGAACTCCCAGCTAAGCTCAGCTCTTATTGGAAACATTTAATCTCTCTGTGCTTCCACCGGTACATGATTCTCCTCTGTGTCTAAATTAAATCTTATAACAGCAAATCACACTGGCAGGTTAATGAATAGCATATATAACACAACATAAACACAGGTGCAAGAACCTCAAAGCTCCTCAAATGCCATCATCCATTCTTAATGGCTGCTTCAGCATCAATTGGAGTATCAAGCCTCTTAATCCTAATGTCGTACTACAATATTGATAAAACTAAATAATATAGCAAGGTTCTTAACTCTAAAGTATAACATATCATGTGTATCTGGAAGCAAAGCAACAGTTTCACTAGAGGGCGCTGTGTTATCCCATCCACACCACATGAATCCCAAACACCATCCTGGTCTCTGCATCCCCCCGAGTGTGAGAGGTTATCAGAATGAGGAGCCATCATGTGTTACTAATCTACAGTGAGGAGGATGGAGAGGCAGAGATAAACATCTGCTGCTGCTGTCTGACACACACACACACACACACACACACACACACACACACTTCTCTCTATAAATGTGTTTACCTTTCAATCTAAATATATGTTATTATGACATTCTAAACTCTCATCTCTACATATTTGGATGAGAACACTTACTCTGAACAGCTGAGGGTGGAGATGCTTCTGTGGCAGCGCTCCAGGAGTTCGTCACCATGGGAACACAGTGTTTTCTCATTTCCCTGTGGAGGCTCTTCTGCAGCTGGTGGGCCAAACGCTGCCACCTGGTGAAACATGGAAGCAATCATCACTGATTTCATCACGTAGCATTGAAGCGACAGCGAGCACGACTGAAAGCTCATTTGGAGCTTTAACACACACACACAGACACACACACACTCGTTTTACCTTTCCTGTGTGTCGTTGTATTTATTCAGCCGCTCTGCCTCTCTCCTCTTCTCCTCCATCCATCGTTGTAAGAGGCGTTCTTTCTCTCTGCAGGCCTCTGCCAGAGCGTCTCTTAGTTCTCTCTGCTCCGTACGCAGAGCTCTCAATTCTTTGGACTGGGTCTCTATGGTGAAGTCGCATTCTGACAGGGTGTCCTTCATGGTGTTGCTCCCTTTAGCCAGAGTGAGGGCCTCTTGGCGGAAGCGGGAAACCCTGGAACAGCAAATGTAGATGCTATGATTCACCGGCCATTTCTTTGCCTGATGGTCAAGACTGACAATCACTTTGTTTACAGCAGTTTGACTTACTGTGACTGCCAGTGCTGCAGTTCGGCCTCTTTTAAATAGAGGACAGTGGTGAGGTCAGAGACGGTCTGAGAGAGCTGGAGGACAGAAAACACACAATGTATCGATACGTGCAATCTGACACTATCAAGACACAAACTCATGCTTGCGTCTCAATCATCATCAATGAGACCACGATCATTGTCTGGGCATAAAGTCAAAGTCTAAACTGACTCACCTTTTCTGCAAAGTGTTCACTCTCTCTCAGCTGGAGGTAAAGGAGTCTCGGGTTCGTCCCCACGTCAACTCCTGCTCGTTCTAAACTGAATTAAAAAACATCACACAGGTTTAAAGGTGTTTGGTGTCAAGCTTTGTAAAGCGGAGTGATGACTTGCTGACATTCTGCATCTCTAACCTCTTGGACTGAACTTCATCCAAAATTAGTTTTCGAGTTTCAAAACGTTCTGCCAGCAAAGACACTGAAAGAAAAGAAGGCAGATATTAAACATCTCAGCAGGATTCAGGTCGTGTGTGTTTGTGTGTGTGTGTGTGTGTGTGTGTGTGTGTGACTCTTACAGGTTGTGTAGACGCCCTCGTATGGGAACTTCTCTGTCTGGTCTCTCTGCAGGAGCTGTGCACGCACGTGATTCTTCCAGCTTTCCATTTGTGAGTAGCACAAATTTGGCTCGAATTCCCAGAGATATTCCAAAGTGATGGTTTTTCTTCAGTATCTCCTTCCCGGTGGTATTTGTGCTTATTTCCGACGAGACCGACGAGTTAAACTTGGTGTTGATCAGCCGGAGTGCGCGAAAATGAGCGACACAGCCCCGTTCACCAGCTCCTCCCTGCTCACCCAGCTGTAAGACATTCCTGAGCCTGACTACACGACCCCGGTGCTCAAAGGACAGAATGGAATAGAATAAAAGAGAACAGATTCGAGCCATTAATCAACTTCATTAGTCTACTCATGACTCATTAGTTGGGTTCTGTTTTGTGGTAACATGCTGTATCTCATCACATGAACCCCACCTGATATTTGTCTCAATCGGTTTGTTTTATAGTGATTTAGTTACTATCCTATATATTTAGTGTATTTTTTTTTAATTACTTTTTGGCTACTTAAATACGCTTACTTGTCCTTGCAAAATGACTTTACAGTTGATAAAATATGGACTTAAATCACTAACGAGCCGCAACTGAATCAAGAAGAGCCTCTCCATAAATGTAAGAATGGAACAAATATTAAATAAACATTAAGATAACAATAATGACACTAAATACATTTTATTTCTTGTAATTACATTTTTTTCTACAGACTTATTTTGTTTTTGTTAGTGTGCCTGTGTTTCAAAAAGAGAATTAAACCAAACCAAATAAATAACAATAAAAAATAGAAGCGACTAGAACATACGGCAGCTTTCTACAAACGTGACGTCATGTTAATTCAGAAAGTACTTCCGGTTTAACATTTATTCAGTACGACTAATTAGATTGTTTTCCTACATTGGAAACATATATTACACATTTTTGTGGTTTTATAAAAATGTGTTTTTTTGGTTAAGTAAAATACAGAAAAACATGTCGCGTTTAAAGTTTGACTCGCTGTGAAACCGGAAGTGGTCTGCTGTCAGCATGTGTCAACAACTAACCACAGGCTGGCTAACTGATGCCCAAAGTACGAGTGGAAGTTGCGAACTTTTACGTATCGTTTGAAAATGACTATGGTGTCATATAAATGTCTTTAATTTCAAACCTCGCGTCATTTCACTTCTCTCTCTTAACATTAACACGAGTCAGCGCTTCAGTTTCAGAGCGCTAGCATACCGAGCTAGCATAACAGAGAGCAACACCAGCCGCCGGTGTCTTCTTTGTCATCTCTCTCTCCCGTTAACGGAGTAACAGTCCGTTCACAGACATGGCTGCCTGGTCTGTTTAGTTGTAGGAAACTGGTTTGCCCGGTCCCTTGTCCAGTATGAGCGCGTCAGGCGGGGACAGAGAACCTGGGACTCTGTCGGATTATGTTAAGGAAGAAAGCTGCAGCCCGGCCAGCAATGGAGAGAGCAGCAAATACGTAAGGACACCGGCCATTGTTCTCAGTGTGACTAAGAGTGATGCATGTTTATGTACAAGATAAACGGAGGTGTGTGTTTCCGTCCAACAAGTGTACCGGAGCGTGTGTGTTCCTTAATCTCTACAACCATTGAGTGTTTGCTGCAACGTTAACTGTGTCGCCATTTAAGTCTATTTTTGTATGAAAGCTTCTTCTTCTCCTCTAACTGACCTGTGACCCTGTGACGCTCTGCCGTTTGAAGGAGTCAGGTGCGTGTTCGGGCAGCAGTGAGATAAAGAGCCGTGCGGTGGTGAAGTACTCTGCCGCTCCTCCTCCCACAAGCTACGCCCTGCTGCAGGAGAAGACCGACCTAAAGCTTCCTCCTGCCAACTGGCTGAGGGAGAATCCCCAGCTGGGCAGTGCTGGGACCACCGTGCTGGGCTCCAGCAGCAAGAGCAAGCCCTTCTCCAGGTACAACACAGAGGACTTAAGTGTCAGGACTGACGGTTAAGAGCAGGTAGTAGTTATTAAAGGTTCCTTTCTTCATCTCTTGTAGTTTTGGGATGGCGTATGAGTTCATCGACTGTATCGGGGACGATGTGGACGTGGTGTCGGACTCTGAGGTTTGTGAAGCTGTGGAAGACAAACTGTTTTGTTTACCAACATCAGACAGGGCCGACATTGACTTTGTTTTCTCTTCACCGTCCAGAACATCAAGAAGCTGTTGAAAATCCCCTACAGCAAGTCTCACGTCAGCATGGCCGTCCACCGTGTGGGGAGGACGCTGCTTCTGGACGAGCTGGACGTCCAAGAGCTCTTCATGAGGTCCTCTCAGGTACAGACGTCTCCACGGCAACAAACTTCCTGGGAGGGGAATTTAAGTCAACATTTTTCAATCCTTTATCAGTCAGTAAGGTGGTTTCAGTTTGTGAATGCTGTGTGTGTGTGTGTGTGTGTGTGTGTGTGTGTGTGTGTGTGTGTGTGTGTGTGTGTGTGTGTGTGTGTGTGTGTGTGTGTGTGTGTGTATGTGTATATATAGACAGGAGATTGGACCTGGCTGAAGGAGTTTTACCAGCGGCTTATAGATCAGAAGTGGCAGAGGAAGAAGAAGAGTAAAGAGCACTGGTATCAGAAAGCGATCCTGTCAAAGTTCCTCTACTACAGGTGAGCTCTTCCTCCATCTACAGAAACACTCGTACTTGTCGGCACGGTTTCGTCACCGCTATGGTTTCATCCCTGCGTCTCCCTCAGTATAAACGGCGACGGCGCAGCGGAGCCGGTACCTGGCAACCGGAACGAGGGGGAGGAGGAGAACGAGGCAGACGAGTTCAGTTCCACGTGGCCTTCCACCTTCACCAGCACACCCTCGGATTCAGAGGAGTCTGCTGCCCCCAAACAGGTACCTGCATGGAGAACTGGTGTGACCTGAGAGGGAGAGGAGAGTCACACTGAAGCCGTCGTGACACACAGACAGATTTGAGTATTGCTCAGTCCTGATGTGAAATGTGTCATGCAGCTGTGAGTTGAGAGCTGCAGTCAGGTTGTGTTCAGGCAGAGCAGAGAGCTGCAGACAAAACTGACAAATCACAAAGCAGCTTCTTATACAGCTCCATCAGGCTGTGGTTGGTCTGAGCATGGCCTTAGACGACAGCTGTGTGTGTGTTTGTTTGTTGCTCTGACAGTGTGAGTCTCTCTGTCATGTGCAGGACAGCGTTTCTATGGACAGCCTGTTCGCTCTGGGCCAGGTCACGTCCGTCCCCAAAGACCAAAACCTCCTCACGCTGTTCAACGAGGGAGAAAACAGTCAGGTGATGCTTCACTTCACGACACAAACCTGAGATCAGAGAGGCTGTCTTCATATTTGGGGAGATATTCATGTATGTTGTTTCTGGACAGGGTTTGAGAAACGACTTTGTTAGAAACATCATGTGGACGTTTGAGGACATCCACATGCTGGTTGGGTCCAACATGCCCATCTTTGGAGGCGGGCGCTATCCTGCCGTCAGTCTGAGACTCAGGTGAGAGATTTAAGCTTTTTGTTCTTCCAATCAATGTTCCAATCAAAATATCGTTGAAAATAGTTTGTGACAAGATGTTAATATGAAATAGAGGATAAAAACAAAACGTTAACTTTAGCTGCTGAATCTTCATCTTTGTTCATCTCTGATTCTGTCTCTGTGTTTTTCAGGGACAACAACAAACCCATCAACATTCTGACGGGCATCGACTACTGGCTGGACAATCTGATGTGCAACGTTCCAGAGCTCGTCATGTGTTTTCACGTCAACGGCATCGTTCAGGTGAACTTCCTTTATGTGATCTAATCAATGATGTCGCCACAGATCAGACTCCTAATGTTGATGGCTGCTAAATTCTTCGATCATTGGTTTGTTTGTTCTGTCGTTGTTTACCGTCTTTGTGGCTTCTGCTGTAGAAATACGAGATGATAAAGACAGAGGACATCCCACATCTGGAGAACTCGACCTTCTCCACCAGGGTGGTGAAGGACATCGCTCAGAACATCCTCTCCTTCCTCAAGTCCAACTGCACCAAAGAGGGACACACCTACTGGCTGTTCAAAGGTGAGAGAGACGAGCTAACAGCAGAAGGTTTTGGTTCTTATTTGCAGTCGTGCTCTTGCGTGACCTTTCCCCTCTTTCGCTGTTCCTCTCAGCCAGCGGGAGTGACATCGTGAAGCTTTACGACCTCACCACTCTGTGTGAGGAGGCCGAGGAGCAGAAATGTCAGAATCCTTTCACCCTCCCTGTGGCTGTGCTGCTCTATAAGTAGGTATCCTGCTGCTGTGGCAACAACAAGCTGGAAAGTGTAGAAATATAACAAACTGCACTCACCAACCTGTCTCACCCTGTCTGTGTGCTACAGAGTGGCCAGCAACATGATGGTGAAGGCCACACAGAACAGGAAACACTACGGCACCATCAGGACGCTGCTCTTAAACTGTGTGAAGCTGCTGGACCAGGAGAAGCATCCACAGGTACGCCTCAGCTTTGAATCTCAGAATTACACACCGGGGGGAAGTTGTAAATGAGCTGCATCACATCTGAAACGCTACAGTGCAGATTTGATTGAACGGGACTCCGGCTCTCTGCGCCCGTACAGATCATCGCCTCGGCTCACTACATGCTGTCAGAGCTGTTCCAGCTGGACGAGCCCCCCGAAGACGAAGACGGCGGGGAGTCGCTGCGGGCCGGCGGCTCCGAAGACAGCTACAGCGACGAAGACCGGGGGGAGGAGGAGGAAGAGGATCTGACGGAGGACAGCGACGAGGACGGATGCTACGGCGCCTGCTCCAGCCCCAAGGTCGACAGCAAAGCCGTGGCCGTGATCCGCTCGGTGGGAGAGCTGTCTGTGCCTGAGAAGTACAAGTCCACACATCAGATCAGAGTGAGCGCTCCTCTCTGCTGTAACACTTAAACACAACAGGAAAGAAATCTGTGTCAAGGTTAAGATCTTGTGTCTTTTGTTCCCCTCAGCCAAGCTGCACCTTCCCTATCTCCAAAGACAAGGAGGAGCGATGCAGACACGTCCTGGGCTGCGTCCTAAAGGCAAGTCTGCATGAGGATCTCTGTGTTTACACTCCTCATACTTACCTTTCTACCAACCAACACCTTACACATTGTGTGACACGGCTGTGCTCTGACTCACAGGGGCTGAAGGCGGTGGATGGCAGCATCAAAAAGGAGAGCGACCTCCCTGCTGCAGACCCCAACACACCCATCCCTCTGAAATATGAAGACAGAAGTGCAAGTGGAGCCTGTGCCACAGAGAAAGGCATCTCTCTGCTGCTGGAGAGAGGTTTGTCTGCAGCCCTCACTTCACCACACACACAGTATAATGCTGCAGAATGAAACAAGACAGAGGAGCTCCATCGTAACATAACTCCTCCCTCCGTTTCTCCCTGTGTCACCAGCAGGGCCTCTACAGGAGAACCAGAAGCACCCGACCCGCTCGGGGATGATCCCCGGCTCCTGGCAGCACCACATGAAGCTGCAGCTCTTCCTCAAGGCCTCCAAGGCGTACTTCGTCCTGTCAGACGCAGCCACCAACCTGCTGAAGTACGGCCGAGCCCTGCGTTACATCAAACTGGCTCTGCAGTGCCACGGTACGTCTGATTCACCTGAGCAGCACCTCAGGGACACTAGATATGTGAGCTGAGGGAAGAGTTTTGTTGTTGACTCGACAAAAACGCCTCCAAATAATCCACTCCAGAATTCAACCCTACATTACTTTGAAAAGCTTTACTGCTCTTCCTGCTCCAGCGTTTCATTTGGTCTCCCTCCCCTGCTCCTCTCCCCAGATGCTTATTGCTCAGTGAGCAGCTCGTTGCACCCACAGGTGCTGCAGTTTCACAGCCAGTGTCTGTCTCTGTGTGGGGACATCCAGCTGATGCTCGCACAGAACGCCAACAACAGAGCAGCGTACCTGGAGGAGTACAGCTACCAGACCAAAGAGGACCAGGAGATCCTGCACAGCCTGCACCGAGAGAGCAGCTGTCAAGGTCACACACACACACACACACACTTCACCATCTGTTTTAGTTCCTACTTCTATTCATAAATGTGTGTTTTCTTTCACAACTAATGTCCTATTTGTATTTCTGTTAACATGAATGTTTATTTACCTTCAATCCCTCTAGCCTTCACCATGGTAACAGACCTGGCCATGGACCCAGAGTACCAGCTGTTTGTTAGCTGTAAATGCTACGAGGCGGCGTACGAGCTGCTCGTCTCTGGAGTTCTTAAAGCTCTGGCGTCGGATCAACTCGCTCAGGTGCTCAAGCGGCTGGGAAACATCCGCAACGAGATGGGCGTCTACTACATGAACCAGGCTGCAGCCATGCAGACGGAGAAGGAAGGTGGGGGGGAGAGACTTTCTACTCTCATTCCTTTACCCGTCTGCTCTTCTACACCTCCCTCTCCTCTCACGCCTCTCGTCTCGTCTCGTCTCACTCTAGTCAACAGGTCGGTGTCTGTGGCCGAGCAGGAGTTGTGGAAGAAGAGCTTTGCGTTCTTTGAGAAAGGCATGAAGGACTTTGAAGCCATAGCAGACTCCACCAACACGGCGTTGCTGCTGTGCAACACGGGCAGGCTGATGAGAATCTGTGCTCAGGCTCACTGTGCCGTCTCTGACGACCAGAGCAGAGGGGAGTTCTCACCTGAGGAGGCGCTCTACTACAACAAGGTGCAGAGACAGAACCACCAGCATCGTGTCAGGAAGACGGACCAAGCATTTCCTAACCATCATTCTGTTTCTTTTGACTGCAGGCTATAGATTACTACCAGAGAGCCATGAAGGCGTTGGCGAGCAGAGAGAGCCACGCAGCAGTGTGGGACAGTGTGAACTGGGAGCTCTCCACCACGTACTTCACCCTGGCCACGCTGCTGCAGGACTACGCTCCACTGTCCAGGAAGGCCCAGGAGCAGGTGAGCTTACAGAGCACAGAGGGTCTGGGCTGCATGGTTCCCTGCTGATGAAGGGAAAATATGCAGCACAGGGATGGGATCACAGGATAACACTTTCTTTCTTAACAAACTCCTCTTCTTCTGTGGTGGCACCTGTAGTGTTTTGTCTGAGGTCGTCTCTAATAAGTCATCCTCTTACCGGTGAAGCCAACATCACCTGGACTCACTTACCTCCTCCTCCCTCCTGTCAGATCGAGCGTGAGGTGACTGAAGCCATGTTGAAATCCCTGAAGTATTGTGACCTGCAGACCGAGTCGGCACGCCAGCCGCTCTACCAGTACAGAGCGGCCACCATCCACCACCGCCTCGCCTCCATGTACCACAGCTGCTACCGCAACCAGGTGGGGAAAAAATCCATCCAATATTTAACACAACCAGAAGAAAGAAAGAAGAATCAGTTTATATTCTTCCAAGGATGAATAAGTGAGACACAGTGATGGGACATCTGTACGCCACATCTCAGTGACTATAACACACACACACACACACACACACACACACACACACACACACACACACACACACACACACACACACACACACACACACACACACACACACACACACACACACACACACACACACACACACTCACTCACTGTGACTGTGTGACAGGTGGGGGACGAACACTTGAGGAAGCAGCACCGGAGCCTGGCAGAGCTGCACTACAGCAAAGCTGTTCGCTTGTTCCTCAGCCTGAAGGACGCTCCCTGTGAGCTGCTCCGCACGCTGCTGGAGTGGGTGGCGTTCGCTGAGTTTACTATGGCAGGTGAATATTCATCACCGCACAATCTCATTAACGTCTCGTCTCTTCCTCCTCCTTCTTCTTCTGCACTGTGATGGTCTGATGTCTGGTGCTGTTGTCTCCACAGGTCAGAGCAGCAGTGGAGCCAAACTGAAGAGCCTGACTGGAGCTCTGGAGATCATGACTGAGACTCGCTTTGCATTCCAGCTCTTTCATAAAGAACTCTTAGAGGAGCAGCCTGAGGTCATTATCAGTGAGACTGGAGGGGGAAATGCAGAGGAGGGTTTATTCTTAGTCCAGCTTTTGTTTTTGGATCTCACACACACTCTCACACACACACACACACTCACCCGTCACTTCTCTTTGTGTAGCTGAACGAACCGGAGCCAGCTGAGTCGGCAGAATGTGCCGACGTGTCCGGTTGTTCCGGCTCAGGCCTGAACCTCCAGGAAGTGATGAAGTTAATTGGGGTGTTTCAGCCGAGTTTCTCCTTCCTGCTGCTGCAGATCATCAAACTGATGACGGCCATGAAGCGCAAACCGAGGTCAGCAGGAATCTGAGACCCTTCCGGTGTTTTTCCTCCATTCTTGGTTCTGAATCCTCCCTGTAGCCTCCATGAGTCACGATCCGTCTGACTCCTCTTGTGTTTGTTGCAGTAATAAAGACGAGGAGCTTCTGAAAACCTACAAGAGCGTCTACTCCAAGCTGCTGCGCGCCGAGAAGAACGCACCTCTCCTGGGCCGGGTGGAGCTTTACATCGAGCTCCTGCAGCAGCTGAAGCCGCACGTGAAAAACGACGACGACGCCGCCGGTACGCATACGTGACAGTGATGAAGACGAAGATGAAGAGTCCAAGCACTAAACTTGACCTCCTAGCCCCCGTCCCCTACAAACTAAAGCTGTCTTATGAAAAGATCCACAGACGCTGGGGTCAAAGGGCCACACGCTCAGGCACAACAAGTCAAAGTTCACCACCTGCGCCTTTCTAAAACGAGCAATGAATCCTTTTCTAACTCTTGCATCAGACCTGCTGGGTTTGCTTGTTACTGAAACAGCTGAGGGCCCGGAGCGACGGAGAGGTTTGAGTTTTTGCTTTTCAGTGATACTGTGAATAAAGAAGAAGTGGGGCTTGGCGGTTTGAAGTGGTGCCGTTGAAATAAGCTGAAATGTTTTTGCTTCCTCTCTCACTCCACAATGTGCAATAGTTTGGCAACATTCAATGCAAAACCTGGGGCAGTGTTGTGTGTATGACTGAATGTGTGTGTTTCTGCTGTGACACTGAATAAAAGGTTTTTGAATTATGACTCTGCTGTCTGTCTCACTCACACGTACGACCCGGTGTCTCTCCAACCTTCAAAGTGCTGTGTTTGACCTCCAAAGGACCTTTTTACAGTGAAGTGAGGCGTTGAGAGACACGAGGTCCCGCCGTTCGCGCCTCCTCGCTGCGTCGTTCACCCCGGGTCACTGAAGCGCCGCGGCCACGTTTTAATGTCGGCCAACCGGGTCACCTCGCTGCTACTCGACTGTACGGGCAGCAGATGGAGCTGCGGACGGGACACACACACACACACACACACACACACACACACACACACACACACACACACACACACACACACACACACACACACACACACACACACACACACACACACACACACACACACACACACACACACACACACACACACACACACACACACACACACACACACACACACACACACACCACCTCATTAATCAGGCTGGACACTGAACAGCTAAATGTGTGAGGATGACAAAAGGTGAAACATTAAACAGAAGCTTGGGTTCCACAGGATTTTATTATAAAAAGAGCTGGGATGGGAGAATAATGAGAAGAACTGAACATTTAAAATATGTGACAAGCTTATATATATACATTAATATATAATATAACAGCTATTATAGTTTCCCCATTCATATATTAATTCTATTTAGTTCCAGAGTTAAAGGTTGTGATGTCGCTCACTGGACGACACAGCGCTCAGACGTCTGCTCCTCTCTGGGTTCCATCTCACAGACCGAAGCTTTCTCCTCTCGAAAGTGAGAAGCTTCTCGGTCCAAAGCGTCTTGGAGAATGTCTTTGCTCTCGCTGGGTGGAAGATTGTAGAAATAATACTGAGGCGTCATCACAACCAACCTGAGGAGGAGGAGGAGGAGGAGAGGAAACATTTCATTTCACTTCAAAGGAGAGGAATGCGTGAAGCAAACGTTAAAGTCGTGTGTTTGTGAGGAGGTGAACTCTTATCCGCTCCTGACACCATTTCAAGTGCAATCGACGGATTAAAAGCACATATCAGGAAGTAGAAACTAAGAGCGTGACAAACGCCAGCAGAGCTTCCTCCCCCAGGATCCCTGCGCTCCATAATCCTCTCTCCAACCAGCCTGATACTGAGGAGCAGGATTATGAAACCTCCCTCTGCAGCCAACATGATTAGTCTTTGTGGCACTGAGGCTTTACATCTGCTCCAAAAGCCAAAGGGAATGTGTCTGTCTGATTACTCCTAAGCTTCCTCACATGTCTACCACGTTCAGGTGTGGTCTGCTGGGCCCAGGCACAACACACACACACACACACACACAGATAGAAACAAGCCACTGAATCAAACCAAAGCTCATAACAATAACGTGAATGATTCCAGTTCCTGTGCTAATGTTTCTAGAACCTTCCTGTCATGTTTGGTTGTAGACTTACTCCTCTGGTGTTATGCCGGTGACGGTGCGGAGGCAGTTGTCCTGGGAGAAGGAGTGCTCGTGGAACAGGACCCACTCAGGCAGGCCCAGCTTGGGGGTCCTGGCTCCGTATCCGGACATTGAGTGGATCTGTGCCACGTGCTTGTGGCTCAGGATGAAATAGTTCCCCGATCCGTCCACATCCCGTGCCACCTGAGGGGAAACGTATTCATGCACACTTATGGTAGAAGAAGTAGTTCTGAAGTAAACTGGGGCCTTCAGGATTAAACTGTGGTCTCATGACAGCAGCGTACCTGCATGAAGAACCCAGCCAGCAGGGCTCTCTTAATGTTGAGGGTGTTGGTTCGAGAACCAAAGGCGGGGATGGAGACCGGCAGCTCGATCCTCTTCAAGGTGTCCACCAGTTCGGAACGAAGAGCGTCGGCCATCAGCAAAGCGTTGTGGCTCAGGCAGAGGTCCTGACACCACTTCTCCAGGTCGCAGTCTAACAAGCAGAAAGAAGAGACCATGGTTTAGATCTTCACCTCATCTTTACCTCCATGTTTCCCGACTACACAACTCTCCAATAGAAGCAGGATTCTCTCTGAGCTCACATGGGTCCTGCTGGCTCTGCTTAAAGGCCTTGTAGACGTTGATGAGGGTGAAGTGGTCTCCCTCTGGGTGCTGGAGCTTCATGTGGCACAGAGGCCTCAGGTCCACAGATGGAACCATGAAGCAGCTCGGTACTGAGAGAGGAACGAGGAGAGATAGGAGACGGACATGAGGTCATGAACCCCTTCAATTCATGAGTGTTTACTGTTCTGTAAATGCTTTTACCTGTAAGCATGGCGGCGATGGTGACCACCTCGCTGACACAGTCAAACTCACAGGAGGCCAGCAGGGTCTTGGACATCTGGGGCTCCAGGGGGAACTCAGACATGATGATGCCCACCTCAGACAGGTCACCGTCATTATCCAGAGCTGCCAGGTAGTCCAGCTCCTCCAGAGCCTGCATCAGGCCACCAGGATCTGGAACAGAGAGGATGCTGGATGATACTAAAATGAAAACGTGTGACCCTCCCCCAGCCTAATGACCCTCAGGTGGTGAAGAGCAGGCGTGGATTAGATTATAATCCAACATTTGACATACATTGCAATATAAAATGAGCAGTCCCAGATGGTTTGTGTATAAGTATGATTTGCTTTAGGATTAAATGGACTGCTGCACTTTTTGTGTGTATTTTGGGTCGTAAATGAGAAAACTAAATCTGATCTAATCCTCATTTTCATCATATAAACATGTTTGAGAGAGAGAGAGACAGAGTTTATCCCTCCAATAGTGTGTTTGCTATTTTAATTCAATTAAGGAATTGTAGGTCTTCCGATGCCTGGTGTGTGTGTGTGTGTGTGTGTGTGTGTGTGTGTGTGTGTGTGTGTGTGTGTGTGTGTGTGTGTGTGTGTGCGTGTGCGTGTGCGTGTGCGTGTGCGTGTGCGTGTGCGTGTGTGTCAGGGGGGGAAGCAGGTCAGCTGTCGTAACGACGCTCACAGACCCGGAGCTGTCAGTTCATCTGAAGCACGGCTCACTGCCCTCCAACAGAAACCTTGTCTGTTCACACACTGTTCATTATCACTGCTCATGATGTCAGTTGTGTAATTGCTGTGAGTATTGTTCTTCAGTTTCAGGACATTATTGTCACTTTGCGATCACAATATTATGTCTTTAGCGAATGCATTTCTAGTTTGAAAGCTGTTCTGTTTCTCAATGTTTCCATTCTGTTGCCGTCTCACACCGCCAGACGACATCACCACATTTACTCCATCCCTTCTCACCTGGCCTGTCGATGAAGTCACAGTTACCCAGCCCGGCAATTTCCATCCTCTTCAAGAAGAGCACAGAGGAAGTGATGTCAGACTCAGCGATGTGGGCTGGCCTCTCATCTGGAAGCTGCTTATCCTCTGGGTAGAGACAGAAACACTTTCCTACAGGAGACAAACACACACGGTGTCAGGACATAAGCAGTCAGAGTTACAATATAATACATGCTAAGTGTTTTATCCTCACCTGTTGGACCTGCCAGCTGTTTACGACTCTTGGCCTGACATGTGCTGATTGGCTGGATGACAGCTGAGCTCGTTCTGATCCGGGGGTTGTAGACCTGCAACAGTAACACGCAGAATTCAACTTCATATTATTACATAAACTGAGATTTAAGACTGAAAATTTAGTTTCCATGACAAATTAGGTTGTTATAGGCAGTACACATAACAAAACATAATCTATAATTCATATTAGAACACAGAAAAGGTGAAACGTTCAATCCCCATGCAGGATATTAGCATGGAGCAGTAAAATATGCTGCGTCACGGTGATTCACCTCAGATCTGCAGCTAGATTACAGTTTTAAATGCAAAACACGAAGCCCTGCTTTGTTGAAGAGAGCTTCAGAGGCGCACTGCTCATCATCTCACAGCGGCACCAATGAGATTCAAGCCCGGAGCCACGAAAGAAAACGAATCCTGAACTCAATTGAGCTTGAAAACGCTTTGTAAATCTAATTCTCTGCCATTAAAAGGAGATGAGAGATAATATCGCAATTCTAATCAGAGAAACAAAACTTACATTTCTTCTCTCCAGGCCGGCGTTGATCACGAAGCGCACAGAGCCTGCCGCCCAGAAGAAGTCCTCGTTCGGGCTGGAGGTTAGGAAGACTCTGCGGGTCCTGGTCCCGGTTCTGGTTCTCTCTCCATCCTCCTCCTCCTCCTCCACTGGTAGACTTCCAGAGCGGCCAGGGTGTACGGCTACGGGCCGGAGCTCGCCCAGGTCAGGGGGCAAGCTGAGGCCCTCCTTCAGCAAGATGTCCCGGGCGAGATCGATCTCCTGATGTAAAGCGAGCAGAGCAGGGAGACACAGGGAGAGTTTACTGAGATGCAGCCGCCATACTGTCACTCCTCCTGATGGCCTCAGGCGGCGTCGCAGTCAAATGGGCCTCACTTCCCTGCAGTGCTGCCATTTACCTGCGTTGTGACCAGAAACACCACCACGTCTCCGTCCTCCCTGGAGCGGTGGATCTCCAGCACCAGGTGGAGAGCGGAGCAGAAGTATCCGTCGCTGGTACTGCTGTGCACCGCCTCCCCTACGCCCGGACTGTCCAGGCAGATCTGAGCCACCGTCCAACCAGAGTAGTGGGCCAGAAGCTTGGGACCGGGCTCAACGGCGCTGAGGAGGACGACACGGAGCTCCGGCCTCTGCAGGGCGATGTTCTTCAGCAGACCCTGCAGGATGTCAGTGGACACCGTCCTCTGATGGGCCTGGTCCACCACCACCACGCCGTAACGCTCCAGGAAGGGGTCTGACATCATCTCCCTCAGCAGGATGTCATCTGTACAGTACCTGCAGGGAGAGAAACAGAAGATAGCTCAGGTGGAATGGAAGGAAATACTTGAGTATTGTGATCATTTCTTCTTTAACTCCACTACACCGCTGATGATGTTACAGATAAAGACTTAAATTCAGAACGGGAGAATCTTTAAATATTGCTGTTGATACTTTATCTCAGGAGTTCAGTTGTTCTTCTCATTTTGTCCAGCGGCCACGCTTTGTTAGAACCCTTGGCATCACCTTAAGATGTCCTTGTGTGCAGACACGCAGCCAGATGCAAAACGATACCTGGTGTGTACAGACAACCTGACACCAGAGGATCTAACCAAGCTGTTGGAAAGGAAGTTGAGAATGAGAAGCTTTATGAGGCTTCGTTCACTAGTAGAGGAATGCAATCGGACCTGACCTGACCTGAACCCCTGGATCGGACAAGAAAGTGTGTATCTAAAATTTTGGAACTTTTCATTTCAATCCCTGTGCAGTTTTTGTGATTTCAATGACTAATATGAAGCAGACGTGAGTACAGAGCAGAGTATCTTTACATTCCCACCCGTCTCTCTCTCCACAGAGCAGTGTCCTCCTGCTGCAGTATATTCAGGGAGGCCATCCAGCACGTCACAGAATGCCATTCTAATGAAACGTGCTTTGTATAAACTTCAGCTTTGCCCCATTAGTTTAATTTACTCTGATAATTACTCTGCTCAGTGGATTCTTTTGTTCTCCCTTGGCTGCGTGTTTTTTTTTTCTTATCGTCCTCCCCTCAGTGTGTTTAAGCTCTTTTGTTCCTCAGCTGACTTCTGTGGGAGCGACATGAGGGAGTGTGACACACGGACAGACTGGGAGCTGGCAGCTGTGGAGAAAAGGGGGCCCCTCAAGCCTTTTGTTCACTTTCTGAAGAGTTAGAGAGGCGGCGTGATTTAGCAGAGTGTAGCGGCCATGCTTTACTTTTTAGAAAGAATCAGGGAGAAGGCTGAGGTTTACGATGGAGTTACGGTTGTAAGTTTGTGCACTGGGAAACCTGATGAATCTCTAAAAGTCTATGAGGTCATTCCTACATGCAGCTTGGTCGGATTTGTTTACCATTCAAAGCAGTTTTTCCTCATAATTCATCAAGTTTCAGTCATTAACTTTAGCTATAATAGATTTATGGTTGACAATATCTGTTAATGTAAACCTTAAATTGCATAAACATCAAACATAGTTATATTAAATCAAGACCCAAGTGGACCGTCTTCATTATAAACTATTTTCACTTGCGTCACAAAAAAGGCCAACAATTCATAACATCATCAACAAAACTCTTTCTCATCCTATTTCATCTAACAAACTTCATTGCCTGATTGAGGCCAACACTCAGCAGAACACCCAGGCAAGTTAATTACTGAAGAAAACTCCGGTGAGGGTTTGTACAGCGTGAGAAGTGTTTCCTCCAAACCTCAGGACGGTGTCGGCGGCGCAGCACGTCTCCAGAGGGATGCTGTAACCAACTTCATGGCCAATGTTGACATCCATCTCATCAGCCACCCTCAGGGCCAGATCCACCGCCTGCTGCCTGTGGATCTGGGTGCAGACCACCATGCCGTGCCCAAACTGGGCCGACAGGCAGAACTCAGCGCACCACTGGGGGATCTGTTTGCAAATAAGCACCAGGTGGGGGAATTAAATGTGTGCAGGGTTTCCATGGCAGTGAAACCAAAGCGATAAAGTAAACGACTCACTTGAGAACTTCTCCCTGTTGTGGCCGAACCGCTGACAACGACAAACTGTCCTTTCACCAAACTCTCCGTGAATTCAGTCTTTGCTTTCCACACTGGCAGCTTTTTCCTTTCTTTGAGCAACGTGTAGAACCTGGAGGAATAAGGCAATCCGTCAAACTGATTAAGCTCCAGGACATCATCATATCCCGTGTCCCCTTGATTCAAAGCTTCTGTGGCCGAAGCAGAGAGTAATTCATCCTCAAAATCCTCCTCTTCAGCCATGTTGGTGATGTCCTGCGCCATCACAAGTTTCCCCGCATGTGTCTGGATCTCAGCGCCGACCGATCTGCAGGGATGAAGCAGATCTGCGGCTCTCAGTGAAGCGTGCAGCTCACAGCACAGGAGCCCTGTCTGCAACTAGAGCCCAATGAAAGGCTCACCAGGCGTCCAGCCCTGTGTTGTCATGTGGACGCTAATCCCATTGAGTGCATTCAACAATAGAGCACACACACACACAGAGAGAGAGACACACACTGTTGTGAGAACAGAGATAGATGGGTAAGGACACAGAGGCCTGAGCTGTGGCTTCTGCAAACACGTCAACCACTCAAAGACCACTTTCACTGATAAACAAACCTGGCAACTTATTGTATTTGTACAGTTTATTCATAGCACCGCAAAGTTCAGCCTATTTAGGAGTGAATTAAGAGCCCAGCAGTTGCAGTATTGAGTGCTTTTAAATCATTTATCAGGCTACTTCAGACAGCCTCAATGACGAGTCCAGGTGCTACATGACCCCATGAACATCAGATCATTAACTGGCTTTAAAAGTTCCCTTTTTAACCCATAATCTTCATTTTATGGTATGTGAGATGACTCCATTTTAGCATACATGACCACCATTTGTACCTCCTCTTTGTTTACTTTGCTGCTAATCACTCAACTCATCAATGCTGAGATTGCTCTTTAGAAAATTGTTCTTTCTACACAAATACATAACAAAATCATTCACACAAGGTTTAAGGTTAATAATGCTGATGATGAATTAGAGCCATTATTGGAAAAATGTCCCCCTGAGTGCACAAACTGCTGATCTATGCACTAAAGAACAAACTCATAAAGAAATGAACACAAAGGCAAATAGATTAATGATTTACTTTGAGCAGAAATGCTGAATTCACAGGGAAGATTGTTGACTCACCAGCTGATTGTAAACACCTGAGTTAATTAACAAATCCTGCCGACTGGAGGAAGTGATGCAAGAAACCAGGACACGCAAAGAATATATGGCTAAATAAACCTTAAAACGCCTCAATAGTCACATAATTGCGAAAGCGGAGCAGCCTGCAGAGGCCCGCAAGGACGTGGAACCGCTTCAATACTTGTAATGACCGGCGCTGTCCGACAGGTGGCAGTGTTGCACAACCATACAAAGCTGGTTCACAGTTTAGGGAGTGAAGTAGAGGGGCAGCGGAACAACAAACCCAACAAATCCGTGATGGTTGGGTTTAAAGTATTTATTGTGTAATTATTTACTTTTTTACTTATAAAATAAATGAAACAACTGTCAACAATTGTACAATAAAACTTTATTTGGCTCTGAAAAACCTCATGATTTGACTCCATACATGTTAGCCTCATACACACTCTGGAATCAAGTCTTATTCATAAAAACTAAAACCAAAGCGATGTGGCTACTGACATAATGCTTCATCACTTTTAAATGTGTTGTATGCAAATAAGTGCTGTACATTTACGATTCACAAATGGCATCAACATTGAACGACTAAATCGACACGACACCGACAAATCTTCACTGGAGCGGTTAGCCTGTGACATTGGTGAACAAAGTACAGGGGAGATCCAAAACAAGTCAACAAAGCAGTACGTTCACACTTCATACTGTATTTACACCAACGCAACTGCTGTCAATCATTCTGGCTGCGTTTGGATACGCTACAAATACAAAATGCGTTTATCCCAAATCTACACGATCGCAGACAGAAACAAAAATCTGATAACAGCAACTCAACAACTTGTAACGTGAAGGAAAGTGCCTCAAACAAAGTGCAACCAAAGGATGAATAATGTACAAAAATACCTAAGCTGTACAAAATCACAATGGAATGTTAGGTAGGATTAAAACAAGACAGATATGGTCAAACTATCTTGCTAGACGTTGTCCGGGAGAGGCTTGGAAACTTCTCAGGAGCTGAAGTCATCCTCCCTGGCTCGCACACTCAAGCAATCAAGTGAATTAAAAGGCTAGAACATACAAACGCCAGAGTCAACGTTGAATTATTTGGTGTTGCTGTAATTCTCTGGAACCAAATCGGCCTTTTTCGAGTCTGTTCAGCCTCTGCGCCGTTTGCCATAAGGCAGAGCGTCCAACACACATGCCCCGAGCAGTGTGTCACCGCCGTGTGAGAGGTGTGAAAACGTGCCTGTGTGTGTCTGTGTGTTTGCAAAAGTGGACTTATAAGGGAATGAAGGAGGCGAAGGGTAAGATCAGAACATGAGAGTCTTAAAATCGTCTGTGTACGTAGAGACGAACTTTGCAGCGACCCGTCCTGCGTCCACGGAACTGCAGGACGAAGGCTCAGGTCAGAGGAGCGAGGCGTGAAGTCTGCAGGGCGAGGAGTCGGTGCAGGCTTACACGCATCACGCATGCCTCACTGTAAATCTGCTTCACATTTGGGGTTGTTTGCCTTCATCTTGGAAACTGAACCTCCATTAGTGTTGGATACGGGCCACCTGGACATCAGGACGTGTGAATGTGTGTACACACTGTTCTGTATTAGTCCATTAAACTTGTTTGCGTGATAGAGATGTGAGGATGAACCAAGCATCACCGCTCACACTGCTCTTTGGGTCACCACCTTGTGCTCCAATCCCTTTTTCCTCATTTTGGACCGAGATGAAACATTTTTTTTTTGCACTTCAATTATTCAAGCGACTTCATTGATTATAAAAAAGCATCACATAATTCAGCATTTCCACCAAGGGATTGTATAAAAATCATCAAATAATGGAAAAAAAACCCACTTTCTTTTCTTTCTTTAAAATCTTCCTCTGGGGAAAATCACAAAGTAATAGTGTTGAACTTAAATAGTTAAATAGTTAAATAGTTCATTGGTACCTGAGCGAGGACAGCACAGCACCTCACTAAGGCGTAGCACCGAGGTGGGATGTGCACGCCCCCTTTTTGATTGAAACTCTGCGACGCGTCCGTCTGTCCAAAATGTCCCACAGAGTCTCATTAAATAGTGCAAATCAGTAATGTCTTCCTCTGTGGGCAGGAGTGCTGCCAGACCACCACACGGAGACATCAGCAGTCCTTACGGGTCTTTGGTGGTCTGAAGGGCAACACGGGCACGGGTCTGAAACAAGAACAACACTCAATACACAAGTTCACCCGGAAACTCAACAAAAACTTCAACATGTCAAGGCAAGAATACAACAACTCCATGTCTTTCATACACAGATAAGCAGCAGATTGTCACACATGAGAAGCTGCAGACACTAAATGTTTTGGCAGATGTTTGTGTTCAATGATCAGACGATTAATCAAGCAGTGGAATTGTTTCCACGTGTTTCTATTTACAGCATTGTGACAAAATGTGTTTCTTGTCATTTTTCCACTGTCAGATGAGCTTCACATGCTGACCTGCTGGGTAAAGGGATGGTGGGCGGAGGCCTGGGCGCGGTGGGAGTCAGAACAGGGAGGGGTCCGGTGCCGGGAATGTGGACCCCCGCTGAGGAGGGGTTCTGACCCGGCCGGGCGCTCCTCCCCAGCGGGTCGGCAGGCAGGGGCTTCTGAGGCGGACTGGGCTTCTCGTAATCCTGCAACAAGCCAAGAACCGAATGAGACACACAAGCTTTAGGTGAGTGAGTCTTTTTCATTGTCTCTGCGCTCTTCAGGACTGTGTGGGCGTGCACAGATTGGACTCGTTGGACATCTCCACCTGCCGCCTAATAGCTTTGTTACAGCTGGCAGGATGGCACAGCTTTCATCTTTATGATTTGATGGCCTGGGTGAACTCCCAGCTAAGCTCAGCTCTTATTGAAACGTTTAATCTCTCTGTCTCTTCCACCGGTACATGATCCACTTCTCCTCTGTGGCAGAGACGTCCAAATGGAATCTTGTAAAGGTAAATTACACCGACATGTGGAGGAATAACATATATGACATAACACAAACACAGGTGCTCTTCATTTGTTACATGCTCATTGTTGCTTTGTGCCTCCATGAAACGTTTACCAAGAGATAACAATACACAATACACTCTCAAACCTGTATTGTAATGTTCTTGCACATCACATTTATCATGTATATCTGTGTTCTAATGCTGCTCTAAGGCTGCTTATAGACAAGCCTATTAAATACTAAATAATATAGTGAGCCACTTCCTGAGTCATTTTAAAATGTGTGTATCTGGAAGCAAAGCAGCCGTTCCACTAGAGGGCGCTGTGTTATCAGCATCTTTGATTCCCCACCAGCAGACGCCACATGAATCCCAAACACCATCCTGGTCTCTGCATCCCCCCGAGTGTGAAAGGTTATCAGAATGAGGAGCCATCATGTGTTACTAATCTACAGTGAGGAGGATGGAGAGGCAGAGATAAACATCTGCTGCTGCTGCTGCTGCCGTCTCACACACACACACACACACACACACACACACACACACACACACACACACCCACGCACACACAGAGAGGAACCTTGAACAATATGCTCATGGAGAATGTTTCTCACGTCACACATTAAAGCCACAGAGCTGGAAGTCTGAGACGATCCAGTCCAGCACATCTGTCACATCCACACACAACATCACACATCTAAAACCTGTGAATGTTTCTGGGAGCTAAAGGGTCAGCAGGGCAGCAGGGTTCCACCTCAGCAGGACCTACTGGAAGGTGCTTTTCCCCCCTTCTAACGCTCTGTAACATCTAATAAGCGTCATGACATCATACATGTGCCGTTCCCCCTGCATGTCAGCGAGCTGGAGTGAGCTGTAGGAATGATGACATACAGCTGGAAACAGAAAATCATATAATTGTGCACAGAAAAGCTCGGTAATCACACCAGAGCCGGTCGGTTACAGCCCGCCTTTGAACGCGGTGATGTCATTGAAATGTAATAAGTTGAAATCGGGCCTTATTCCAAGCGTATCTCACGGCTAAATGAATTCTCGGGGATCCCTGTCACGCTGTAAATACAAGCGTCTGCCAATTGACAGCATTAAATAAAAAGTTAATCAATTTCAACAGCCCGTGCAGGTAATAAAGCGTTTAATCGCACAACGTTGCTGCGAGTTCGTAAAAAAGAGCCGTTGATGCGTTTGTGACTATAAATGAAATGACGCCTGACTTCCTCTGCTTGTACCTCCGGAGGAAGACGCTCACATCAAACCTCCACTAAAGACGCACAACACATGTTTACAATCCAGATGTTACTGCGGAGAATACACACCGACGTATAACGAGGAGTCAAAGTGTCAATTATTGACACATAAAGGAGATTTACGTCAGGTAGAAGTTCAATCATCCGTGGCGGTGAATGTGACTGCAGTGATAAGAACACAAACGGCTAAATTAAACTCAATTTCATTTAAAAATATCACAGATTTGTACGTTTTTACAGGGCTTGTATGGTTTTTGTTCCTTTCCCTTGTTGTTTCCAGTGTAACACAGCCCAGCGTGTCAAAGAGAAGTACAGTCACACATCAATCACCCAATTGTTGCTCCATACTTTGAACCCACAGCCCTTTGCGTTCCCTCAGCGTTCCCCGATGCTACACAACCTTTTAATTGTAAGAGCTCGTTCTCCATTGGGCCCAAAGCTGTTTTCGCTGGATTAAAAACGATGTGGAAATCAGATGTAGACGTATTATGAAGCTTTAATCAGCACAGCAGGTTTGCTTTACGCCGATTCATGTGGAAAGTGTTCTGTTCTGACGGCGAAGCTTTGGGATAATAAATGGGACTCAGCGGGGGATTCCAGCATCAGAGAAGACAATTTATTCCATGAGCATACAATTATAGCTAACCCACTGTGAGCTTGAATACACACTCCGCTCACCTCTGACAAGGTTCTACATGTTCAGGTTGGGATGAAACCGTTTGGGTTTCCCGCAAATAATAAGCTTTCCTCTTCAGAAATAATAAAACGTGAGGCGCGGAGAGGAAATGAAGAAGAAAATTAACTCTGGGAATGGCGAGAGCAATAAAAGATCTGCGTGCAGTCGATTGTGTCCGACGGCCGAGGAGCCTCATGCTCGAACTATTCGCCGCGGCGTTCGCGTCTTAATTCAACATGAGGGATCGGGCCTCGTCTTCGCTGGCTTGAGGAAGATCTACGAGCGGCGGGCCTACAGGAAGCCTTCAACCGGCCCGCCAGATAAACTGACAAATGCGCCCACGTCTTGCCAAAAACAAAGCCATTCTTCTAAGTTACCCGGCAGCTGACATTGTGGAGACGCACGGTTTTCACCCATCAGCAGAGCAGCGCTGCCGTCTGCTGCTCCGGTTCATCCGAGCGAGGTGACATCACTCACTCATCCGCTCCACAGCAGATGTCCCTCCTACACTTATTCACTATTAAGAGTCTCAGTTCTTAACCTCTTTGTAATCAAATCTGTAAAATCAAATCTTCTTCTTCCTCTTCCTCGCTGCAGCACCGGTGTGCACAATGAGCAAAACCAGGCTGATTTAGCTTGTGTCTCTCGATTTTGTTTCTCTCTTATCATCTCGAGACAAGCCTGCCAAACACTTGCTGGCATTGTGGGCGTGTCTAAGTCGCAGAAGCTACCCAATGACATCATTATGTTACAGGCACTTCAGCACCTCTGGGTTCTGGGACCTCTGGATGCTTTTCTATTGGCGATTAGCAACTTAATGCTCCACACAAACTCCTTACTCACTCTGTCACACTGAAACAAACAGTATAGAACAATATGTCTCCTTTAGAATAACAAATAATGGCACAGAGAGAGAGAGAGAGAGAGAGAGAGAGAGAGAGAGAGAGAGAGAGAGAGAGAGAGAGAGACGGCGGATGTGTTGGTCACTCCAATAAGCTCAAGTCCAATATCCTCTCTATTCCTGGCCTGGTTTCCTGTATGTGGCCCCGAGTCGTCTCTTGCGTCTGACCCGCGTGTTCTTTCCCGTAATCATTCACTTCTGTTTCATTACAAGAAAATCAGCAAGTAGATAATAGCCGGGAGCCGGGTTTTACTGTTTTGGCAAGCCGGCGTGCGACTCATTTATAAAGCAAACATCCGTTCAGCTTAAGTGCAGCGTTTGTTGGCTCACGCTGAAAGTCTTAACACGCTGACATATTTGACGCAGACACCTCGGGGCTCCACTTCCAGGAATAAAAGCTTATTCTCTTTTTGTACCCGTCTCTTCCAATGCACCCTGCTGTGGCCGATTACACAAATGGATCTGGATTTGGAGCGACTACACCGGCAAACAGATGGATTTACTGCGCAGGGGCCGCATCCGATACTGCCGCCTCAGCGTAAACCCGCCACTTACTCAGGAGTTGGGTCGGCAGGCGAACGAGACGGATTGAATTTTGCTGTCGATACGCAGGCAAGTGAGCGTAGAGCGGCGCAGGGAGGCAGCGGGTTGCGGTTGCCGATACTTAGTACAGCAATTAAAGTTTAAGCCTCTTGCCCTGTTCATTAAAGTGAGGCGAAAAGGTTTAATAGACTTCTGAAGCAAAACAAGAAATATGGAAATCTGTATGGTGACTCACAGCTGCAACATGATGATATGAAGTCATTTAGGAAGCAAAGGAACATTGATTTGTTTAATATCCAAACACTGGAGGTTAATTTCCCTTCATTTCTGTAATTTTCCCACACAAACCTGATCCATCCTGTAGGCCGGGTGTTGGCGGGGCAGGCTGTGGAAAGGCGGCACCCTGGGCGGCGACCGGGATGCGTGGGTGGGCAGGACCCTGTGGTGAGGCGGGAGGGGGGGCAGGGGGAGGGGCAGGGCGGACTGGGCCACGATCAGGGACGCAGGCAGGGGCGGGCTGATGTGGAGCGGCTGGTAGACGGGCAGCCGGCGCAAACTGTGGGAGTGGAAGCTGTGGGAAGGCAGCAGAGGCTCCGTGCTCAGGAGAGACGCCTGGGAGAGAGAGAGAGAGAGAGAGAGAGAGAGAGAGAGAGAGAGGGAGGAAGAGAGAGAGGAGAGACGGGGGGAGAGGGAGGGAGAGAGAGAGGGAGAGAGAGAGAGGGGTGGGTGAGAGAGAGGTAGAGAGAGAGAGAGAGGGGAGCGAGAGAGAGAGGGAGGGAGAGAGGGAGAGAGACAGAGAGAGAGAGAGAGAAAGAGGGAGAGAGAGAGAACGAGAGAGATAGAAAGAGAGAGAGGGAGAGAGAGAGAGAGAGAGAGAGAGGGGAGGGGAGGAGAGGAAGGGAGAGAGAGAGGGTGAGGGAGAGAAAGAGAGAGAGGGGAGAGAGAGAGGGAGGGAGAGAGAGGGAGGGAGGGAGAGAGAGAGGGGGGAGAGAAAGAGAGGGTGAGGGAGAGGGGGAGAGAGAGTAAGAGGGGAGAGAGAGAGAGAGAGGGAGAGAGAGAGAGGGAGGGGAGAGAGAGTGAGTGAGAGAGATAGAGAGGGAGAGAGAGTGAGTGAGAGAGAGAGAGTGAGTTTGGTTTTCAGTCTCAGTCTTATCTGTCATGGCAGCAGCTCTACAGCTCTGTTATCTCTTGGCCCTCTCTAAAGGCTTAAAATGAGATTTTAAAGGTGTCGGGCGAGCATAAAAAGTATAACTTTTACCTCGGCCGTAAAGCCGTCGTTAATATGAAATAGCGAAACATCAGATCCGGCCATAAAACGCAAAAACAGCTTTATTAGATATGACGTTTAAAAACTGTAAAAGCCAGAGTCTGACCACATGTTCTGACCAGCTGCTCCCCCTCTGGGCCACAGCACACACACACACAACACCTCAGATGGCCGGGTAGGATTTGGCTGCTGGACAACAAACACACACACACGCACGCACACACACGCCAGTTGCCGGGGCGATCAGCATGATTAGAACAGGCAGGCTGTTTCAAAGAGACACAGGGCCGGAGAGCAGGGAGCTAATGAGGAGTAAGCTAGGTGCATCAGTGCCTCCACTCACATCGCCTCTGTGAGCGCGGCTACATCACAGCTACATCACAGCTCAGTCAACCTTACTGGATATGAATTCATGTTAGCGTGATGTAGAACACTCTAATGTTGTTGCTCTGTTGTTGCTCTGTTGCTGCGTCTTTATGCAGCTCTGGATCCTCATGAATAAATCCTGTGTGTGTGTGTGTGTGTGACACCAAATTAGATTCATCTGTATCATGTTTACATACAAATCAAAGGCTCTGACAGTAGTTATGATCTATGCACACACACACACGCACACACACACACAGACACACACACACACACACACACAACACACACACACACACACACAGCACAGATACAGACACACAGACACACACACACACACACAGGTTGTCATGCATGTACACATCATTGATAGCTGCTCTCAGTGATCATCGCTCCAAACAAACAAATCAAAGTCTCCTCTCTTCCTGCGTCTGGATCAATCAGCTCCCCTCCCTCCCTCCCTCCCTCCCTCCCTCCCTCCCTCCTCATAAGAAGAAGCCTCTTTGTTACAGAACAGAGATTACAGGGACACAAACGCCAATATTCCCATTCTGTCTCTATTCATTAAACGGTCACAGTCAATGACTCATCTCTCAATTAAAGTTTCTCTGCCACCTGCCAACAACAGCACTTTCATTATTATTTCTCAGATACACTGAAGGTGAATCAATTTCCCAGCTAGCCCTCATCCGCATCTGTCAACAACTATGGCATAAATAGAAGCTGATTAGCGTGACAATCGTGAGCCGAGCCTGCAGGGTTCAGGTTAGAGCCCAGACTGCAGGGCTCCCACAGCATTATCAACATGGAAATCAAATCAAAGGAGCCTTCACCCACACATGCGCCTATACACCCAGACACACACACACACACAGACATCCTCCTTTGGCTCTGGCTTGACAGATGCAGTGAGAGAGATTCTTAAAGGCATCAGACACCTTGTAAACGCTGGATCCAGGAGGTTTGGGTGGAGCTTTGCGTTGCGGCGTGGCTCTGTACACGGACTGAGTCCTGGAGGGGCTGGATGGTCGAGTCGTCTCCACAGATCTACGAGAGGATAGACCAGAAGATCAAGCATTCATTTGACAAGACTGTAGAGTCACTGATGGACTATCAATCTATCTATCTATCTATCTATCTATCTATCTATCTATCTATCTATCTACCTACCTAACTACCTATCTATCTATCTATCTATCTATCTATCTATCTATCTATCTATCTACCTACCTACCTACCTAACTACCTCTCTACCTATCTATCTATCTATCTATCTACCTACCTACCTACCTAACTACCTCTCTACCTATCTATCTATCTATCTATCTATCTATCTACCTACCTACCTACCTACCTACCTACCTACCTATCTATCTATCTATCTATCTATCTATCTATCTATCTATCTACCTACCTACCTACCTATCTATCTATCTATCTATCTATCTCCATATAAAGGTCATACTGTCTTCAGAGACTTCCACCTACAGGTTGTGACTCATTTGTTTCCTTCTCACGTAAGCTGCATGTTTTTGAAAGAGCCTGGCTGACAAGTAGATTCAAATCAAGGATCTTTCTAGGAGAGTCCAAATAAACACGTATTAGCAGTAAAGTGTACTCTGGTATCAAAGAGTGTTTACCCTCAAGTGCTCTCTCAGTTTGTATCAACAGAATCTATACCGTCTCTCCTGAAGAGTGGAGCGGAAATGTTTGCTTTGCTGAAGTTGATTTGACTCCAGAGGACGCAGTATAAACATGAGCAGCTCACTAACACACTGATTCTTACTGGCGTTTCCTTCCTTTTTCCTGCTGTTATTCTTGTTTTATAAAATTGGAGCGAAATAAGTAAAATTTGGGAATGAAATCATGCAAATTTGGGGAATAAATGCAATTGGAAATACTAGAAACAAACAAAAAAAAGTCCTATCTGGAGTCAAATGTAAACATCACCTGAGTTTTTCCAGCGTGCTCTTCTTCTTGGTGAAGAGGATGTGCAGCAGAGTCTTCCTCTTCACACAGACGACGGTGACGAGCACCAGCAGGCTGAGCAGGGTGACCAGGCTGGCCACGGTGATGACCACGCTGTCAGCTGATGCCACATACGACAACACACACATTAATACGCACACACGCACATCTACGGCACAGAACGACGACGACAACAGGACACACAGGCAGAGGCCGTTACAGCGACACCACGGAGCCATTTTGTGTCTTTCATACGTCTACATGAATGAAGGCAGGAAGCAAAGTGTCCGTACCACCTGCCAGTCTCATGGGGCCGCTGTCCATGCTGCCTCCGAAGCCGGCTCGCTCGCACACCGGGGGCGCCCAGTGAGCCTCGCAGTGGCAGTTCTTCTTGTTGTTGCACACCTGCAAACGCAACACACACACACACTCTGCATTTAACAGCTGACATTCATTAGCAGCAGGAACAAACCAACCAACCGCACACAGATCCTGCTTTATAATTGCTCTCGTCTTTCCCACCAGCGTCAACAACTTTCATTTCATTCCTACTGAGTGACGACGCACTTGTTTGGGGAATTTTAATCAGAGCTACTGAATATGTATAAAATCATCCCTGGGCATACCTCTGCCAAGGCCAAACAGTCCTCAACTTATGTCTGTCAATCATGGAATTAACTTGTTATTGACTGGACCTTGACAAAATTTAAATGTTGTTGTTAAAGCGACACTGATCGGACCAAACTTTGGTTCTGTGATTTCTTGTTCCAAATGCGTTGGCCCGAGTGTGAGTGAGGTAATAACAGAGCCGCCATCGGGCCGAACGCTGCCAAAACTGAATTGAGTTCTGCTCTGGATCATTGATAAACACACAGACAGATGGAGAACGTAACCTTTGGTGGAGGTAATGAGGGGCAATTAACAAAGAAACACACGTCCCCTTTCACAAATGTGCAGCTGCGTTTCATCACACACAATGGAAACCAACAATGTAATGCGTGCGTATGTGTGTAGGCTCCATATTGGATAAGAGATGATGACATCGGCCCTGAGGTGCTCCTGAGTGAGACTAAGTGAGTTACATGGAGTAGGGAAGGAAAGAGCGAGTGTATAAGAGCGTGTATGTGTGTGTGTGTGTGTGTATATTGTTGGTAATGATGGATCAAACATGTGCATGGGAGAGTCCATCCCTTAAAGCCTCAGGTTTCCAGAGCAGGAGCCTGATCCAGGAGGATTCCCTCGTGTGGTAATGCAGTCCAGCTGCCAGTTGGAGCAGGGATGGGAAGGAGGGAGCAGGGAGGAGCAGAGGGATGTGTGTGTGTGTGAGTGAGTGTGTGTGTGTGTGTGAGGGTGGGGATTCACACTCAGCACAGGCTTACAAGCAGACAGACCCTGAGTCACTGAGTCAAGAGGCATTTAGGGACCCAGAGGGGAGTGGGACTTAGGAATGCAGCGCTTCTACCTTTCAGAGTGAAGGAGCTTAAGGTGTGTGAGGGAGATGTGTGTGAGGTTCACGTGCTACACAAACTCTGCAACCTTAATGACCAAACTACTTCCATCATTAACAAATATATGTTAATTCTGCCTGGAGGACATAATCCATCTTTTCCCACTAAATGCAGAGTTAAGATTCCGTACACATGAGCTGATGTTCATGTTTAATGTGAAGCTCTTCATCCTGTCACATCCTGCTGCAGCACAGAGGAACGCTGGGATGGAATTATGCATTACAGATCATCTCCTCTCTGCCACCAAGCACATTTGTAAACATAGAATTAATTCCAGGAGCCTTAATGAGGCATTAGTGTAGATATGATGTGTAGAGGATTTATCTATCCAGAAGATTCACTTCCTCTCACTCTGACTGAGAGCCAAACAAAGTTCTTACATTCAGATTCAATCCGTCTCAAATGCACTCGTTTCATTTAAATCCCAATAATGAAAAGAATAAATAATAATTCTCCTCCCAGAATGTAAAGTTGTGATATAAAGTATACAGTAGAGGAGCCAATCGATGTGGAAGTTTGATCAATTACAAGAAGATAAGATAAAAAGTTCAAGATAAAAAGTCATTTCAGGATCGCTGAGTTGACTTCTATTCTTTACCGCACGCCGCCTTTAAAAAGCAGTGGAGATCAGAGGCAAATGTAGCCCAGGGCGAGTGTTACAGTTACAGCCAACAGGTAAACAACCAAGTAAATAAAACATAAAAGCTCCCAGGGTTGAATTATTGATGATGTAAAGACAAAGGTGAGCGTTTGTTGGCAGGAGCGGCGACTTAACGCTGTAACAGCACTGCAGTCGCTGAGCTCTCCTCCTCCTCCTCCTCCTCCAGCGCCACCGCCACATCGCCCAACGCCGCACAGCCCAAAGATGATGGACAACAGTTTAAGTAGGACATAAACGACGCCGTTAAATAAGATTGATTTAACCTTAGTGGGGCAATGGAGATTGACTACGCAGAGTAACAACAGCTGCCATAACTCACAGGCCGGGATGTAAATAATGTACAACCGCAACAAGATACAGGAATGTCTGCTGCTCGGTGTGATCACAGGGCGGCGAGGGCGTGTTCATGCTCATCAGCAGGAAAAGGTCAGACAGTGACTCAGCAGATGAACACGGAGTCAGAGAGAGGCGAAGTGAAGCTGCGGCGCACGGTTTAACATGAAACACACTCTCTGCACTCACCCCACGTCCGTGACACTTCCCCGAGCACTGGTGCACGCCGAACACGCTGACGTTCTGGCACTGGCGGTTCAGACACACCTGCAAGAAAGAAAGCGTCAGGGAGATAAAGCCTCAAGGTGAAACACTGAAATGTGGAATTCTGATCAGTCTATCGACACATTATTCAATTGAGCAATGAGTTCACACACACACACACACACACACACACACACACACACACACAGACAGACAGACAGACAGACAGACAGACAGACAGACAGACAGACAGACAGACACACACACACACACACACACACACAGGTACACACAGACAGACACACACACACACAAACAGACACACACACAGACAGAGACAGACACACACAGAGAGACACACACACACACACACACACACACACACACACACACACACACACACACACACACACAGACAGACAGACAGACAGACAGACAGACAGACAGACAGACAGACAGACAGACAGACACACACACACATACACACACACACAGACAGACAGAGACAGAGACACACACACTGTACACACTCCATACACACACACTACTGTTTGGAGGCACGTCCATTAAAGCTTCAGGATGAAATTTCTTGAAACAATCTTATAGATTTTGCTGATCTTCTGATGTAAATCTCTCTCGCTCTCTCTCTCTCTCTGGTCTTTTCCAGAACAGTCCAGAACATACTGTGAGTGTTGAAGAGCAGCTGTAGTTTTAAGCAGCATTAAGCAGAGCAGCGCTGAGCTCCCTCGTCCTCCTCACGTTGCCAGCCGAGTCCATATGCTGCCAGACTAACGATGCGACTGGCGTGGAAACTCACAGAAAATAACCCATGTGTGAGGAGAGAGAGGCCTGTGACACGTCACTGTTGCCAGGAGAACCAAACTTCCAGCGGCGCACACTTGGCTCATGTATGAAGGTGTGGAGCTCCTTCACACACTCTGCGGAGATTACAGCCAGCAGAAAGGAGGCCAATGAACAAAAGGGGGCTTTTAGATCAAATCTCAGGAGGTGAGTAAAGAGCTGGGGTTGTCTTTGAGACATCGAGACCACACACTTTGGTACCGCAATCTACTGTGGTGGGTCCAACATACGTGAGGCCTTCAGGGGCAGAATAGAAACGCTCAGCTACAAGGAGAGAGAAGGCAACATGGCCATACACTCTCTGGATAGAGTGAAGATGGAAACACAAACACATTAAACCAGCGCCACATTAAACCCCACGCCGTGCCCTCACCATGCCCTCGCCGCACTTGGTACCGGCCAGAACCAGCCCGGGGTCCGGCATGTCGTCGCCCAGGTAGACGTGCGTCCCCCGGCACAGGATACGGCCCCCCTCCTGCAGAGGGATGTTGGTTTCGATGGAGACGGCGTTTGTACCGATCACCGGCCTGTTGGCTCCGCCCTGGCACTGGATCTTACCACACTTTGCATCCCTGCGAACACGACAAACACACACACACACACACAACGCCGTAAAACACAAGAGCCTGACAAGAATAAGTGATTATAGAGGAGAGGAGAGAGATCTGAGACGCTTTAATATTCTGATCATGGAGTTACATCAATTAACAAAAGAGCTTGATTAGAGAATTCAGCCACAGGGCAACAATCTTCAGTAAACCAACAAAGAAGAACAGCATGACATCACTCTCTGAAGCCGTTTACAGCATAATGAGCCGCTATCTGCCTCCACAGCAAGCCTTCATTTAGAGATCACATGTCAGATTCCACAATGCCATGATGATGCTAATGACAGCACTTAGGCCAATCAGCTGTGTTCTGCTCGCTAACGTCTCCGTGTCTCCGTGTCTCCGCCGCCGCCGCCGCCTCACTGCTGCTGCAGCTGCACAGCCTTACCTGGCGTCGCACTTGGCAAACGAGCCTTTGGAATCCTTCCCGCAATTCCCATAAGGATCCCCGGCGGAGTTGACTCTCTCGAAGCAGATCCCAGGGGCGGGCTTGGCTCCTGTGCACACAAAGACACAAAGGGAGGAGGAGGAGGGCTGATGAAGACAAACAAGGAGAGTCAAACAATACAAAACGCAAACATCCGCGGAATAAAGAGTTAAGAGAAGCCCTTTATGAAAGCAAAGCCCTTCTCTCCTGTAAGGCGCCGAGCTCTCACCGGCTCCCCACAGCGTGATGCACTGCTGCTCGTGCGTCTGGCAGATGCCGTTGTAGCAGTAACCTTCCACGCTGTGGCAGGCGTGGCCGTCGTGCAGGTAGACGTTGGCGGGGCAGTGAGGGTTCGCACCGGTGCAGAACTCAGGCAAGTCACAGGAGTTACCCGACTCTCGACACAGCGTGCCGGCCAGCTTCAACTGGAATTGAGAGGGACACACACACACACACACACACACACAGAAACACACAGAGAAACACAATCAACAACCCCGATGACATCATTCTCTGGCTTTAGCAGGACTGATTTCTCTCACACTGTCTCATCTCAAGTTTCTGTCTAAGAGGCAACAAAGGCTTCATTTCCCTGAAAACCCAGGGCTGTGCTGAGACGACGTGTGTGTGTGTGTGTGTTGGGACGTTTGGTTCTCGTGTTTGAGTTTGAAACGATCGTCTTGCATCTCTGCAGAGTCAAACTTTGCATGAAGTTCTCCAGAGAGGAGCGCCGGGAAAATCAGATTTTCTAAAAATTCTTTGGTTTGGAGAATGAAGGAAGGTGGAGGGGGAATTAGAGAGAGAAAGGCAGGCAGAGACAAAGAGAGTGTGAGTGTGTGTGTGTGTGTGTGTGTGTGTGTGAGTGTGTGTGTGAATGTATGTGTGCATGTGTGTGTGATCTGGGATTAAAAAAAAAGCAGTAAACAAAGACAGGAATACTTCTTCTTCTCCTTCTTCTTCGTCTTCTCACCTTGCAGTCTTCACAGCACTGTCCATGGGCGCACACAGCGTCGCCCTTCAGTGTGCACGTGGTTGCGTTGCAGCACGGGTTCATACACTCCTGCAAACACAAAGCAGAAAGGTAACAACATGTGCAACTCTCTCTCTCTCTCTCTCTCTCGCTCTCTCTCTCGTTGTTCCCTGGAAGATCGAGCTTCCCGGATAAGGAGAGCTCACTTCCTGTCCGGGGCCGTTCCCACCCGAGCCACCGTGGCCCCGCGACCTCTGAGCGCCCGCCATCCTAACCCACCAGCTTGAGCTCAGATGCGTGCTCCCCAGGGTGCAGGCTCATATGTTCTGGATTTTGGAGTTGCGTGAGGTCAAGAGAGTAGGAGTCACGGGGCAGAAATCAGCTGTGGAGCTCTCGTCATGTGAGTGTGTGTGTGGATGTGGATGTGGAGGAGGCGTTTGGCTGTCAGGGTGCGGTGGACGGGGACGGGAGCACCAGTGGGATGTGAAAGCACAAAGAGGAGCTCAACCGGCTGCTGGCAGGAAACAGGGACATGTAGAGGAGCGTAAGTATAGGATGAGAGGAAGAGAGGAGGAGAGGAGGAGGAGGGCCATGGCGTCTGAGGTGTTGAGACGTTTATGTTCCCTCAGACGCCAGGACACATCCATTTTGTTCTCCCACTATTATTTATCTCTCAGCATGGACGTTTAGCTGGAGCGGGTCTGAACTTAATGACAAGATGTCTCCATGGCAGAGGAGCGACGGCATCTGGATCGCCAGACGTGTAATTTCTGCTTGATGTGCGCTTTTTTACGACTCGGGCTGTTTGCTTCGTGGCGATGACATCACCCTATTGTTTAGAGAGGAGGGACTTTTTTTTGGTTTCTGTTGCTTCCCTCTCTGTGCAGCGAGGCCTGCGGACCAAAACACGGTGACATCATGAAGGTCATAGAGGGGAAACTGGCAGGGCAGCTACAGTTGCTTCTACTTAGCGATACACAAAGTTGCAGTCAAACGCTGTAATTGCTTCTAAATGATGGAGACGATAGTTACAGCGCATTAAAGACCAATCAGCCCATCAGACTGGAGCTCCTGACAGGATCCTCGTGGAGAGGAAACGGCACGGCCAGGGAAAACAAGCCATAAACCGAGATCCTGTCGCCAAGCGTAGAAGCTGACCGAGGCTGTTGCCATGGAGGTGCAGGAGTGAGGTCATAGTGCGGTGGAAGTTACCGGATCGGTAAAAGTGCCGATAGGAGACGAGAGGAACGGCTGAGGATTGAGATTTGAGTTCCAGCGAGGTCGATAGATGGATAGATAGAAGGAGGAGGAAGAGGAGGAAGAGGAAAATATCGCTCTGTGGTGGTTTTCTTAAAAACACCTTTTTAGTTTTCAATGTTACACTCAAACTTTCCACTCTCAGAGCTGGGTATTGATCTGTACGTCAGGTATTTACTTGAGTGGCTCTCTGGAGACCTGATGTGAAAAAGAGAGCGAGCAGAATTGATGCGGCGCTGGAGGGGAGCTGAGGAAACTTCAGGAAGGTCAGAAGGACACTCAGAGATAAAAACACACTTGTTGAAAGGTTTTGCAATCATACTTATGTGCTTTTGTAAACTCTGTAACCACCAGAAAGAGCAGGAGAGGCATGAAAGGATGTTTAATGACGGGGTTGGGCTGCTTGGCATCGACAAGCGTTCACGGGTAGAAATGGAGAGAAACAATCCGTCCTTCCAGCCTGTAAACAGCCCTGTGATTGGATCCCTGCTCCATCTTCTCTTCAGTGTTCCATTCCATCAAGGTTTTGGCTTCGGGAGAAGGATTTAGATTTTCCACACCGCTGACTTGTCAATCAAAACGGGCTCAAACTCATGGTGTGTCAGGGTTTCTGAGCGACGCATCCTCTGTGTTTGAGTCTCTGCTGTGAGTGGGACCCGTTCCCCTGACGTGACTCTCACCTCGCTTCCCCCTGCGGCGACGGATGGCGTGCGTCAGTGTGAGAAAGCGCCCGGCTCTCAGCTCCGGCTCGGGCTAGCACAGCTTCTTCACAGCCGTGCCCCGATTACACTTTTTGTTTGTTTGGTTTGTCACAAATTTGGACGGCGGGTTTGATTAATGGGCCTTCGGGAAGGAAATGACATCACCGAGGCAGCCTGTCAGGGCGCTGCGCCGCACGTGTGAGGGACGGGGAGGAGAGGAGAGGGGGAGCGGTGTAAATAAAGCCCTCGCTCAGGGGTCCCAGGTGGTTTGCAACACTTTTAGGGCTTTTTCACAGCAGGATCCGACGCTTTTCATACCACAATAACAAGGCCAATGTCAAGAGAGAGCTGGACTGGAGTTTGTTGGGGGGTTCAGTCTGGCACTTCACTTCAGCCATGTGCCAGTTTTTCAGCGTGATTCATTGGAGGACGACTCGGTTTTCTCGGCATCGTCGGCCAACAAGCTGTTTGCGATTACGGCTCCGAGTTGCTGAGATCGTCATTTGGTTCTGGACAGCTTAGAGTCTATTTATACAGGAAGATGATTATCTGTGTGCTGGATTCAGGGTTAGGCGGGTCAGCGGTCATTACGGCCACTTTCTGATCGTGACAGGTCGAAGGGAGCGAGGGAGGCGGAGTCAACAAAGTTTGAAATCAACAAAGAAAGTGGGTTTGTGCACGAAGGATTCTGAAACATCTACTGAAACTTTTAAACACACAAACACAGAACCGGGCCTCGAATCCAAGGTGTCATTGTTTTGCCGTGGGCCTCACCTCCAGCTCGCCGCAGTCACACTCCTCCCCCTCCTCCACGTAGCCGTTGCCGCACTTCTGTCCCCCGTAGAGCACCTTGACCTCGGGCATGTTGTACAGGCACATGCCCACGCCTTTCTCCAGACTGGCTGCCAGGTCCTTCTTACTGCACGTGCTGAACACGGTGGGGAACGGGTATCTGCGGAGGAAGAGGAAGAGGAAGAGGACGATGAGATCAAAGCAGATGAAGATGAGATGCTGAGTGAAGTCACGTTATAGGAGACAGATTCATAGGCTCGGGCCACACGGAGGGAGAAGTGCTGAAATGTTGCTGAATCTCCAGAAACAAGCCGGCGTCTGTAAAGTGAAGCCGCGCTAACATAACAGGTCTGACACCGCATCACTTCTGCCGGATTAATCCGCCTCCGCCCGCGCCGCTCACCTGAAGTGCTGACTGCTCTGTATTTTAGTGAGGTGAGGAAATTGGATTTGGTGGTGAGAAATGAGAAATTTTATGAATCCAAAGATGAAACTGTCAAACGTGCCAATAGCAGCTGTGAAGCCCGGCGGGGGTTCTTCTGCCGCTCGAGTGAGTCCATGAGCCCGTGGACCAGAAATAAAGAGGGGGAGAGAGGGGGAAGGAGAGAGAGAGAGAGAGGGAGAGAGAGGGGAAGAGAGAGAGAGAGAGAGAGAGAGAGAGATCAGGCTTGGACAGGGCTAGGAAGTCGTTCACAGGCTGAGAAAATTCTACGGAAATTGCGAGGAAAGCCAGGACGTGACCTCCTCTCCTCTCAGCGTCACTCACACACACACACACACACACACATGCCACTCACACACCTGACGACAAACCGGGTATCTTACGGCTCACGTGGTCGCCGTGGCTTCAAATGGAGGATGGGTGGCAGCGAGCTACGGCTGGCAGCGAGGTTTGGCAAAACAAGTAAATAACAAAAAAACTAAACAACCACGGCAAAGAGAGAGAGAGAGAGAAGGGTTTGGCAGGAGATGCTGGAGAAGCTTGACCCCAGGCAGAAACATGTCACGCTCCTCCTGATGCAGCCACAGAGGACGTCGGGTCTGTCTGTCTGTCTGCCTGTCTGTCTGTCTGCGGAGCTCACAGCTTACAGGCCGGATTTGTGCAAATTCCACATTACACAGAACATGTTTGTGGGGCTTGGCACCGGGCCGAGGGGGGAGAGAGGGGGCGTGCGGCGGGGCGTGTGATGCTCTGCCGCGGCCTGAGGGGGATTTGGCCGCCGTCGCTGCACGGATATTTCACCGCTGTTAGTGAACTCCTCAGGGGAGAGGAGATAATGGAGGAAGCGTTCAGAGGGAAGGAGACGAAGTGAGCAGCTCACCTCAGGGCCCAAACCGCTGCGTCCGTCTCTGGGAGCATCAGCCGCCGCTCTACATCGCTGACCACTCTTACGCGCCCTCGTCTGTGCCCTTAATCTTCTGTTTACCGCCGCACGCCGTCACAGAGCTTTGCTGTGTTGTGTTCAGGGATCAAACTGGGCCTCAAACACAGACGGACTGCGGAGATCAAGCTGTGGTACCGAAAAGGCCGAGCCCCTGGTGAAGGCTGCAGCCGGCCACTGATAACAGAGAGCGTGTGGAGGAGGAGATAGAGCGTACATGAGGAGAGGCAGAGGAGGCTGCTGGCTGTCAGGGTGAAGTCGGGATCCAGTTTCTTGCGGAGGAGAATCTGGTTCTGCGTCAACGGTCAGTCAAATCGAGTGTAAAATGGGTTTCAGTCTCCAGAACACAAACTTAGTTCAGGTCTGTGGGTGCAGGCGAAGCAACAGAAGCTGGAGAGAGGAAGAAGAGGAGCAGAGGGTCTCTCCTGAGGGGCGAGGCCCTTCTGCAGACTGTCAGCTGGTCTACAGGAAACACAGACGGCGATGGAGGGTTAACCTAACCACTGGGGGGGGCACGCTCTCTCTCTCTCTCTCTCTCTATCTCTCTATCAACTCACTGAACTCCACATCTCTCCCATGACGTCAAATAAGAGATATGCAATATGAATAAATGTCAGATGTATAAAACAGGTTGACGGATTACAAAAACACGGAGGAAATAAATGTGAGGCTCCCAAGGCCAACTGGCTCCTCTCCACCAGGCAACAATGCTCTTTGCCATTTAGGCGCTTCAATATTTTACAGGTTGGTCGTCCCGGCTGCTATTAGGAGCCACAGGCCGTGCCAAGAAATCTTTTAAATAATCTAAGTTTAACTGAGTCCCACTGTGGCCTGGGCTCGTGTGGGGCTGAGTCTTAAAGGGCAGAAGTGTGTGACTCGTTTGCAGGATTGTTGGCCGGTCGCTCAGAATCCCTCCGATTGAGCAACAGGTGCGAAGCAGGGGATGGGTTCACCGCTAAGACTCTTCTGCTGCCGACCAGATGCTGAGGATGATCACACACATGGACCCGATCAAGACCTGAACCTCCTCCTGTGTGTTCAGGATCTGCTTGAGCTCTGTGAGTATCAGGAGGAGGAGATGTGTTTATGTGGAGAGGAGAGAGATGCAGCAGGTCCAGGACGGACAGGAGAAGCTGTCAGTGTGCGATGACATCACTGCGTGGGCGTGTGTGTGTTTGTTCAGGTGGAACTAATTAAGAATATGCATCAGCTCGTCTCTCTCTGACAGCCCAGAGTGTAAATATCACACACTTATTAGCACCAGGATGCCTCGCTGTCCTACAGAGAGAGAGATGGAGTCGCTGTTTTAGCTCGGAACTTTCTGGATTGATCTTGCCCGGACTCCCTCCCTCCCTCCATGCCTCCCTCCCTCCCTCCCTGGCTCGTTCACTCCCTTCCTTCCTCCCTCCCTCCCTCCCTCCACAGTGGCGTTCCAAGCAGGGAGGAGGAACACGAGAGCTTTGGGAGTTTGAGCTCCACATGGGGAGGAATATGTGGGGAAAGGTGGGAGCTGGGTTTTTAGTTCTGTCTGAGTGGAGAGCCGGGTTTCCATCCACTCATCTCAGCTCCCACGCTCTGCTCATCCATCGGGGGAGGTTTGTTTAAATCCTCGCTGCTTCCTGGATCTAAAGCCACATGTGAGGTGCAGATGACTCCTGTAAGTTTGATCAACCAGCATGGCAACAGCGGGTCAGAGGTGGAGGGAGGCGGAGACCTGGTGGAGGTATGGGTCGTATGTGTCACACACTCTTCTGTTCACAGGCCCGCTGACTGACTGAAACCAACGCTGCCGCCTTCACTCCACACTAAGCAGGAGAGACAGGTCTGACCTTTCGGGTGAATGTGAGGCTGTGACACTAACGCTGCCTGGCAACCGTCTGTGACCATGACGCAGCAAAACACTCCACAAAACCAAAACAGGAGGCGGATTTAGAGCTCAAATCAGCCGGGTAATGATCCTGCCTGGCCAATCGCCTCAGACCAGCAGGAGTAACAATCAGCAGCTTCGTCCCTCAGACCTCCACCCTTCATCCCCACCTACAGTCGTCTCCTCAGCTCAGATGTGTATCCGCCTGGATTCACACATCTCCCACATTGTGCTCTTCCTCCACTTTCTCTCTGGCTGCTGCTTCTTCACATCGAGGGAGATAAAAGACAAACACAAGCTTCCCTGTGCCGCCATCTCTGCGGGAACAAAGCACCTCTCTGCCCGCTCACTCTCTCTCTCTCTGGGCCGCTCTCTCTCCCTCTCTCTGGGCCGCTCTCTCTCCCTCTCTCTCCCTCTCTCTGGGCTGCTCTCGCTCCCTCTCTCTGCACCGCTCTCTCTCCCTCTCTCTGGGGCCGCTCTCTCTCCCTCTCTCTGCCCGCTCTCTCCCTCTCTCTGGGACCGCTCTCTCCCTCTCTCTGGGACCGCTCTCTCCCTCTCTCTGGGCTGCTCTCGCTCCCTCTCTCTGCACCGCTCTCTCTCCCTCTCTCTGCGCCACTCTCTCTCCCTCTCTCTGGGGCCGTTCTCTCTCCCTCTCTCTGCCCGCTCTCTCCCTCTCTCTGCCCGCTCACTCTCTCTCTCTCTGGGCCGCTCTCTCTCCCTCTCTCTCCCTCTCTCTGGGCCGCTCTCGCCCCCTCTCTCTGCACCGCTCTCGCTCCCTCTCTCTGCACCACTCTCTCCCTCTCTCTGGGGCCGCTCTCTCTGCCCGCTCTCTCCCTCTCTCTCCCTCTCTCTCCCTCTCTCTGGGCTGCTCTCTCTCCCTCTCTCTGGGGCCGCTCTCTCTGCCCGCTCTCTCCCTCTCTCTCCCTCTCTCTCCCTCTCTCTGGGCTGCTCTCGCTCCCTCTCTCTGCACCGCTCTCTCTCCCTCTCTCTGCACCACTCTCTCTCCCTCTCTCTGGGGCCGTTCTCTCTCCCTCTCTCTGCCCGCTCTCTCCCTCTCTCTGCCCGCTCACTCTCTCTCTCTCTGGGCCGCTCTCTCTCCCTCTCTCTGGGCCGCTCTCGTCCCCTCTCTCTGCACCACTCTCTCCCTCTCTCTGGGGCCGCTCTCTCTGCCCACTCTCTCCCTCTCTCTGGGCCGCTCTCTCTCTCCCTCTCTCTGGGCCGCTCTCTCTCCCTCTCTCTACCTGCTCTCTCTCCCTCTCTCTGGGCCGCTCTCTCTCCCTCCTCACGCCCTGATTGCAGCTGGCAGCGTCACTGATAATCACATCATTTAGATGCAGCCTGTCCTCCCTTCCATTAGCGAGTCTGAGCCGAGTGTATCTCAGACACGTAACCAAACAAGCTCCGCCGCTCTGCAACGCCGCGTTACACATTCTAATGGAATCTGGACGGAGAGCCAAAGGGAAACACTAAATATTTAAAAGAAGAAGAACACAGATGTACGATGGCAGACATGAGTTCTGGGATGATTGGTTTTGTCAGCTGGCAACCGGCAATTGAGGCTGACAGTTCAGGAAATGTAATTGGTGAGATAACAGACGACGTCAAGCTCCAAATGAATGAGTTCTGTAATTGTTAAAGTCTCCAAGCTGGTGGAGAAACTTTGGGAAATGTTGCTGGTTACAAACTCTGAGTTAGAGGTGGGAGAAGTTTCCTCTCTGCTGCTTTGTCTGGAGCCTAAAGTTGATCTGTTAATGCTTGATTATCAACATTAAAGCAACATTCATCCATTTATTCTGCTTCTTATCAAACAGAACCTAACTGCTTCCTTTCAGGTGTTTCCTTTAAAAAGTGTGTTTATAAGCACAAACTGTTTCCTTCCACCTTGTTCAAACTGTGATAGTGATATTCAGACGTATCATTTTGCAATATTTTGACCAAAACATTTGTTTCCGGCTGTGAAATATGCAAATGTCCTTTATTCTGGTTTGTTCTGGCCGACAGGTGAGGAAGCAGCAATCATCTGCCCACCAAAACAACCCAATCAGCCTCTCCTCCTGTGTAATTACAGCCGGGAAGCAAGGAAGCTATTTAACTGGGATTCAAACACGCGCGCGCGTGTGTGTGTGTGTGTGTGTCCATGGAATCAAACTGCAGGTGCTCCAAAACAAGGATCAACATGCTGCTCAAGTATTGATAACTCCAGAAGCAAACATTCATCCTTCTATGTTTGCATCTGAGTGTGACACGAGCACCTACACATGTCACAACACACACACACACACACACACACACACACACACACACACACACACACACACACACACACACACACACACACACACACACACACAGAGACAGAGGAGGATGTGACTCCCTGACTAAGTGGCCTCATGTGATGTCAATGAGCCTCAGCGCTCCACTGCTGCGTCCACTTACAGGAACGAAATAACATTCATTTCCACCAAATTAGATCAGACGTTATTTCATGTCTGGTGACATCATCGCTCCCTCTGGCTGGTGAGCGAGTGAGGCAGAGTCCTGGAGTCAGCATTCTAAGTGCAGGATAACTCCTCTGTGTGTGCATTATGCATTCCTTATCTGGGATAAATGATGGATGAGCTCAGCGCTGACCGTTCCTACACAAACACAAACACACACACACAGACAGATCGCCCCTTCCCTTTGTATCTGCGTGGAGCTGTGTGATGGCAGGCTCCATCCCTGCTTGTTAGTGTGTTTTGGACGCACGCCCCCTCATGACTCACCTGGAGCTTCAGTCCAACGGCAATTTGTTGCTTTATGGGAAGGGAATTGAAAAGAGCTTTTATCAGCTTTTAGCAGAATCCCTTCAATGTAATCACTGCAGACGAGGCCAGAGACGATCTGACCAAACAGTGTGTTGATAGTTTGCTGCTATACTGCCCCAAACAGAGACGCCGCCTGGAAATCTGGAAAACAATGCACGTTCCTGTCTCTCTCTCTCTCTCCCTCTCTCCCGTTCTCCACTAAACAGCGGTGTGAGCAAGCAAGTCACCGCATCAGTCAAAGCAAACTGGGGCGTCAGAACAAGGGTGAAATCTGCTGTTGCATTCTGGGTACTCCTTATCTGCCTGCTGTTTACTAACAGTCACATGTAGCATCTTGTGCAGCCGCCGTGTTATCACAGAGACACAGGCAACAGGAACAGAATGCTGGAGCAGCTGCACAAGTCTCCTGTGTGTGTGTGTGTGTGTGTGTGTGTGTGTGTGTGGTCAAGTGTTAAAGCACATGCTAATTTATTCAGGAAAGTGGAGATTGTGAAGTTTTATCACAGTTAAGAGCCTCTTTCTTTACTCTCTGGAGTCTGGAGACAGAACATTCATTATTTATTTGGGAAAGTTCTTCAATTTAATTGGTTGGAAACCTTAAAAGAAATCTGGAGAAAATACAAAAAAAAAAAAGGAAAAAAAGAGCTAAGAACTAATTGGTTCTAGAAAATGAGAAAAACAAAATTACAGAAATACAAATTATCCCGATGAGGTCGCTCCTATTCAGAGAAATTTTGTCTTTGTGTTTTAAATGGCAAATAAAAATCCAATTCAATGAAAGAGTACAACAGCGAGGATGTCTTTGGACTCATAAGGGTGAAGCTGCTAAATGGCTCTGATCCAGATGTGTCCAGAACAGAGAGGGACAGAGAGAGAGGGACAGAGAGAGGAACAGAGAGGAACAGAGAGGAACAGAGAGGAACAGCCTGCAGCAGCTTCCCCCTCCCTCTTACCGTCCTTGTACATTGGTGAAAACAGACTGTGTCCGTAGCTCCAGGCGGTTTAGTCCCTCAGTGGTAAAGCTAAAGTGAGTTGGACATGATATTGGAGTAGAGGACAAACTCGTTCTCACGCTAAAACCACAAAGGTCGTTCTTATGATCTCTTTGTTTGCCTGACTGTGAGGTGAAGGAAAGCGAGCCTCTCTCACCCGGTGGACGGAGTCATGATGCAGCCGCCTCGATCCGCCGTCATCCTGCAGCCGCAGCCGCGCTCCGGGGTGTCGTGGTTCATGCCAAAGTTGTGTCCCAGCTCGTGAGCCAGAGTCACAGCTGCACCCAGCGGATTCTCAGAGTGATCCTGCAACAACAACACAACATCAAAACCTTTATTTCTGACTGCCTGAAGTTCTGCTCAGGTGTAATTTACTCTGGCACGGCGGTGAAGTGGACCGTTACTCAGAGGAAAGATAACAGAGAATAACAGAGAGGGAAAGTTCAAAGGAGGCAATATTTAAAGCGGTAAAGTTCCAAAACATTTCCAGTAGTTGTCAACGCGCTCGTCCCCTCCTCTTCCTCCCCCCATTACTCATTCTTCTCATGAACACCTGGATTCATCTGCGATTCCATTATGCCTGCAGAACCCAATCATAACCTCTGCCAGCGGAGAGAGAGACAGGGGGGAGGGAGAGAGAGAGAGAGAGAGAGAGAGAGAGAGAGAGAGAGAGAGAGGGAGAGAGAGAGAAAGAGACAGAAAGAGAGAAAGAGTGTGAGAGAGACAGAGATAGAGAGAGAGGCAGAGAGAGGAGAGAGACAGAGAGGCAGAGAGAGAGACAGAGAGAGTGAGAGAGAGGGAGAAAGAGGGAGAGACAGAGAGAGAGGGAGGGGGAGAGAGAGAGAGAGAGAGAGGGAGGAGAGAGAGAAAGAGAGAGAGAGAGAGAGAGGGACAGAGAGAGAGACAGAGAGAGAGACAGAGATAGTGAGAGGGACAGAGCGAGAGAGAGGGGGGGGGAGAGAGAGAGAGAGGGAGTGAGAGAGAGAGGGAGGAGAGAGAGAGGGACAGAGAGAGAGGGACAGAGCGAGAGGGACAGAGAGAGAGGGACAGAGAGAGAGAGAGACAGAGAGAGAGTGAAAGCGAGAGAGAAAGAGAAAGAGAGAGAGAGAGAGGCAGAGTGAGGCTGAGAGAGAGAGAGCTGTATATGACTTCATCCTCCCACTCTAAGCAGGAAGCAGGGCCTCGGCCCTTCAGGAGACGGACACAGACAGGAAACGATGGCAGAGAGTCTCCAGTCTTCTATAATAAAGGAGTAAAGAGACTGAGGGGACGCCGCACCTACAGACTCTCAGAGATAAAGATGACAGCATCTCACCCACACACACACTCTCACAGCCGAGTGTGTGAACGCGGCCACAGCGGTCACGGCCAGTGCCGCTCCACATCTGACAAAGGCCAATTGATTTGTATTAAAAAAAAAAATGTTGCCATGGTAGCGGCCGTGCGCAGCTGTAGCGCCGGCTGGAAACGCATCAGGAGGAGGAAGTCAGATTGTTGTACACTTCCTCTCTGAGTCACCCTGAAGCACCCAGACGCCTCACACACACCTACACCTCCAGTCAAAGTGTGTTTACAAGTGAAGGGTTTATAGATCCAACAGCAGCGGAGAGATGTTAGTGTGACAAGAGGAGAAATCCATATCATTCTTCATTTCTGCTGCAGCTGCTCTCTGTGTGTTCTGCCTGCATCTCAGATCTGGGGCTTCAAACGTTCCCTTTTATGTCTTTTTATACCTTTTATGATTTTATGAACACTCACACTGAACACTCAGTCGCCCCCTGGGGACCAATGAAGTCGAGCGTGAACTTGAACACAACACGATTGTCTGTTAACCTGCAGCCGGCTACATTCCGCACCGCAGGACGTCGCATTTAGCAGATTAACGCGCCGTGTTAATGCAGAGCTCAAATCTGAGGATGAATCCGGTGCTGAGTCGGCGGTTCTCATTAGGATTCATCCTCTGAGGACCCGGACTTAATGGCAACCGCTCCAACTTTCAGACTTTCGGTCGTTGAGCTTTATTCTTATGGGACGATGACAATTTCATGGCAGTAAATGTGATATTTGTTGTGATATTTCACTCTGGACCAAAGTGTTGGACTGGACTTGTTTACCTCCAGTGCCTTAAAGCAAACAGGCTTTATTGGAGCCATTAATATTGAACCGTTTTTGGCTCAAAATGAAGCTGCGTGTCACTGTGGTCCTCTGGGTCGTCCATGAGAAACTCTCTCACACACACACACACACACACACACACACACACACACACACACACACACACACACACACACACACACACACACACACACACACACACACACACACACACACACACACACACACACACACACACACACACACACTCCTTCCCTCTCAGCTGAGGGTCGTATGTCAGCTCCACGTCAAAGCCCGGCTATTTTCTGCCCTGATTACAGAGCAGCGTTGTGGGGAGCTGCGCCCTTCTCTCTGAACAGGAAGGATGAGAAACTTTCCATCTCCTCCCTTCACGTTTGGAGGCGAGTGTGTGTGTGTCTCTGTGCGTGTGTGTGGCTGCGTCATTCATCGAGCCGAGCAGCCTCTTCGCAAAAAACTGCAATATTACACTCAGGGAAAATGATGGTGGGGAGCCGGAGTCATTACTTCAGAGCGGCCATGAGCCCATTGTGCGATGATGGGGATCTGATAGAGTTGGATGCAACCAAGAAATGCTTTTATGGGTTTTTGATGTCGTTCTCAGGCTTGTGGGGCTGAAAACCATACATCAGAGTGTGTGTGTACTGTTGGCTCTCACAGCTTAACCCTAACCATAGACACATGAAGACGTCCCTTTATGGAGCGGCGAGAACATTACAACGTACAAACTGCGAAAGTCCAAAGTACATGTGGAGCAAATAAAGGATTTTGAGGCCGAACAGGGAGACGCGGTCGTGTATCTGTTTGAGAAATGGCTCGACTCATCCGGCCGCTTTGTAACTGGTACGACGGCCCCTTTAATCTCGGGCCAAAGCAGCTGCCATCTGTAAGTAATGGGGGAGACAAACATCTGGGAAAGCATTGCCACAGTCGCAGCCCGCAGGAGTCGTATCTATTAATGGGAAATACACAACATGTTTGGGGCTTTGTGGCGTCGGGGCCGATAAGCACCTGGTAATTTGGCGGCGGTGTCAAGCGACGGGGTAAACAAGCGAACCCCAACAGGCAGCTAATTTTCTGTGTAAAGCAAATTTGCGTAGCGGGGGGAGGGGCGTGTGTGTGTGTGTGTGTGTGTGTGTGTGTGTGTGTGTGTGTGTGTGTGTGTGTGTGTGTGTGTGTGTGTGTGTGTGTGTGTGTGTGTGTGTGTGTGCGCGTCTCTCAGCTAAAACATGAATTTGGATTCAAATGTGTGCCGGCACAAACAATTTATGGCATCTCATAAAAATGTAAATGTGAACTGTTTCAGCTCTGTGCTCTTTGATTTACCTCAGCGTCCCACAGACCCTTTTAGAGCTGACAGGGGGGGGGGCCTGATTGAGAGCCTGCAGGACTCACAATGACCTCACAAACCTGCAGCATACCTGCAATCCAATCCCTCTGAGATTACACTGCCCCAAGAAGCTCTGAGCACATGGGAGTCTGGGGTTTAAAGGGTTTATGGAGCTCAGCCATCGTCATCATCGTCATCATCATCATCATCATCACATAAGGAGCAGCCGCCTCCATGTGCTGCCATCGCCCCCGCCCAAGCACCGACACGCTCTAAAGTAAACTCCTGTCCGGACCGGATTAGATGGACGACGCCTCCAATACAATGAAGCTGTGCAGGAGGAAGAGGAAGGTGTGTGGTGGTGGGAACAGGAAGAAGGCCGGTCCACTTACCATGACGATGCCTCCCGACTGCTCCACTGTGCACATGCTCATGATGGGCGCCATGCCGATGGTGGTGCCCTGGAAGTAAACGCCACTGGAACAGAGAAAGGACAGATTAGAGTGAAGAAGAGACACAGACTCTTATTTATCTCTATTTTTCATTTTTCATAAGCTGTTATCTTGATCTATTCCTCTATATTCTTCCTTTGTAAAGCACCAGAGTGTTCCAGCCGCCACCCGCCCGGAAAAAAGCAAAGCTCATCAATTAAACAAGGAATTAAAGCGATGATGTCGTTTGTCATCTCGTCACAACATCTCCTCATCTGTCTGCGTCTGATTTCCTACATTCAGGTTCATCAAGCGGCTCAGTATGAATCTGATATCATGATAACAATAAGCTGTGGTATCTAAGCGTCCACCTGATGAGCTGGGCGTTGTCGTGCGGTTTCTGGGGCAACAGCTTGACTTTCCTCCAGTCCAGGAACTCGTGCAGTGTGGTGAAGGGATCCTGAGTGACGGGACATTTATCAGAGTCGCTCCACACCTCCAGGCCCACCAGAGCCACGCGGATGTTCAGGGCCCTGTAGAACTGACGGGGGGAGGAAGCCAGAGACACAAGGGTGTTGACAAGCTGGACAGAGTTAGTGTGGACGGACGGGACGGGACGGGACGAAGAGTTTAGTTCCCAGTGAGAAACAATCATGGCCTGACATTTTGTACTGTTCTCCTCCTGCCTTCGTTTATCCCGTTCCTCCCCGTATGTGTTCCTCATCACGCTCCCCTTTCATGCTTCACATGCCCGCCCGTCGCATGTGTGTGTGCCGCGTCTCCATCTGGGCTCCCTTAAACAAATCCATCTGACTACCGTTCCTCCTCCGAGCTGTAGATCCACGGCTCACTACAGGTTTATGACGGCTAAAAACAGCTGTACGAGGGCCGTTAGTACATCACGCCGCCGCCGCCGTGCCATTAATCTCGCCTGCCAGCCACATTTCTATTTTAAAATGTGATTTATCCCTCCTGTGCAGAGGGGAGGGGATGTTTTACCTTGTCCACATAATTGGCTATCTCTGCCAGCCTCTGTTTGACCTTCTCCACGTCCTTCCCCTGTTTCTGGAACTACAAAAAAAAGATTACACGTTAGCGCCTGCACAAATTACAACATTGAACACACAGATCTCCACTTATGCTGTGGATACAAAGTCAGAATGTTTCTATGAATGAGCGATGGAGGATTCACAGGCTTCAGCACATTTCCCTGTGTGGCAGGTTGTCATGCTGAGGCCCATATGGAGCTCCTCAGGCTGCAGAGAGCAGCGAGCAGATTCGACAGCCGGCAAAGCTTTGGATCGGGATCGTAGGGAAGGCGACACTTCGACTTTGCCTCCACCTGCACGCTTGTATCTATACAACACTTTGCTTTTCCTCTATTTCCCCTTCCTTTCCTCCCATTGGAGTCTTTTTGGCACAGCCGGCGGGCATCTAGGAGGAAAAGCCCACAATGCTCGGAGCTCCTCAGACTCCTCTGGATCCAGAATGCTTTTTCCTGTTTCCTGTCTGCGCCGCTGGGGAATCGTTCAGCACTTCCTGTCAAAACAGACCTCAGCATGTTGCACACTGACCTAATTCTGCAGCTCTGGGGGGAACTCACAGCGCCGAGGCCCCGAACACGCTCGGGTTCATTTGGGACACTTTTATATTGATTTTCTGTTGTTTTTCATTTTCTTGTTATTATTTCCCAGCTTGTCAAACGGAGAACTCCAATATCAATCAGTGCAAATGGTAAAATCAAGACCATTTTCAAATAGCTTTCAATATTCTGGGCTTCTGAAGCGTGTCTGTGTGTGTTTGTGTGTGTTTGTATTGTTTATGTGACGTCTCAGGCCGATGGTTCTTTATTTGAAATCAGACTTCCTAAAGCAGAAGTGTAAACATTGGAGCTTCATCATACAAACACAGAATCTGGAGCCATGTTTACACAAATGACTCAAACGCTTTCATACACAGTTTTTTTGTCTGAGCGGCCAAAAACAGGGTCATGAAATGAGTTTTACCAGGTTTTTGTTCCAGAATGTGAAATCCAATTATGTTCCAATTATTGGAGGTACACAGAAATCAGAACATGAAGCTTTGCTGGCTTTTGTAATTGTTCGCTTAACAGAGTTTTTACTAAAATGGCTGCACGGCGGCTGCATTACCTCTCTGTTGTCTGCCACGATGATCAGCTCCACGTACTTGGTGGTCTTCTGTGTGTGTCTCTTATGCTGAGGAGCAAACAGAGGTGTTAGGAAACGTTTGGCAGCAACAGAGCAGCAGAAGAGAAAACAGACTAATAGAGAAAAACAGGGAAGAGAAGATGAATTAGAGAGAGAGAAAGAAAGATAGAATTTCACCCCAATTCCTCCTTTTAAAAAATCCAATTATCTTAGCAGCAGTAGCAAATATCACAGGGACACAGCAGATGCACCGCTTGTCCCTGTGGGCCTTGGCTGAAAACCTCAGG